>NW_027421966.1:0-300000 GCF_037893015.1 Macrotis lagotis
TGCTTGCCTTCCGTGCATTGCCTAGCCTTGCGTCGTTGTGCCTTAGCCTTGCCTCGCCTGAACGTGCTTTCCCATGCGTTACCCTTTCCTTGCCTTGCCGTGCATTGCCTAGCCTGCGTTGCCGTGCCTTAGCCTTGTTTCCCCTTGCCGTGCCGTTCCTTCCGTTACCCTGGCCTTTCCTTCCTTTTCCTTGCCTTGCTTACCTTCCGTTACTCTTTACTTGCCTTCCCTGAATTTCCTAGCCTTGCGTTGTCGTGCCTTAGCCTTATCTCGCCTGACCTTGCCTTCCTTTGCTTTAAGCTTTCCTTGCATTGTCGTGCATCGCCTAGCCATGCGTTTTCGTGCATTAGCCTTGCCTAGCCTCACCGTGCCTTACCTTGCGTTACCGTTTGCTTGCCTTGCCGTGCATTGCCTAGCCGTGCCTTGTCGTGCCTTAGCCTTGTTTCCCCTTGCCGTGCCGTTCCTTCCGTTACCCTGGCCTGTCCTTCCTTTTCCTTGCCTAGCTTACCTTCCGTTTCTCTTTGCTTGCCTTCCTTGAATTTCCGAGCCTTGCGTTGACGTGCCTTAGCCTTATCTCGCCTGACCTTGCCTTCCTTTGCTTTAAGCTTTCCTTGCATTGTCGTGCATCGCCTAGCCTTGCGTTTTCGTGCATTAGCCTTGCCTAGCCTCACCGTGCCTTTCCTTGCGTTACCCTTTCCTTGCCTTGCCGTGCATTGCCTAGCCGTGCGTTGTCGTGCCTTAGCCTTGTTTCCCCTTGCCGTGCCGTTCCTTCCGTTACACTTGCCTTTCTTTGCTTTCCCTTGCCTTCCTTACCTTCCGTTACTCTTTGCTTGCCTTCCGTGCATTGCCTAGCCTTGCGTTGTCGTGCCTTAGCCTTGCCTCGCCTGAACGTGCTTTCCCATGCGTTACCCTTTCCTTGCCTTGCCGTGCATTGCCTAGCCTACGTTGCCGTGCCTTAGCCTTGTTTCCCCTTGCCGTGCCGTTCCTTCCGTTACCCTTACCTTCCCTTGCTTTCCCTTGCCTTCCTTGCGTTCCGTTACTCTTTGCTTGCTTTCCGTGCATTGCCTAGCCTTCCGTTGTCATACCTTAGCCTTGCCTCGCCTGACCGTGCTTTCCCATGCGTTACCCTTTCCTTGCCTTGCCGTGCATTGCCTAGCCTGCGTTGCCGAGCCTTAGCCTTGTTTATCCTTGCCGTGCCGTTCCTTCCGTTACCCTTGACTTTCCTTGCTTTTCCTTGCCTTGCTTACCTTCCGTTACTCTTTGCTTGCCTTCCGTGCATTGCCTAGCCTTGCGTTGTCGTGCCTTAGCCTTATCTCGCCTGACCGTGCCTTCCTTTGCTTTAAGCTTTCCTTGCATTGTCGTGCATTGCCTAGCCTTGCGTTGTCGTGCATTAGCCTTGCCTAGCCTCACCGTGCCTTGCCTTGCGTTACCCTTTCCTTGCCTTGCCGTGCATTGCCTAGCCGTGCGTTGTCGTGCCTTAGCCTTGTTTCCCCTTGCCGTTGCGTGCCTTTTGTTACACTTGCCTTGCCTGGCTTTGCCTTGCCTTCCTTTCCTTCCGTTACTATTTCCTTGCCTTGCCGTGCATTGCCTAGCCTTGCATTGTCGTGCCTTATCCTTGCCTCACCTGACCGTGCCTTCCCCTGCGTTACCCTTTCCTTGCCTTGCCGTGCATTGCCTAGCGTGCGTTGTCGTGCCTTAGCCTTGTTTCCCCTTGCCGTGCCGTTCCTTCCGTTACCCTTGCCTTTCCTTGCTTTTCCTTGCCTTGCTTACCTTCCGTTACTCTTTGCTTGCCTTCCCTGAATTGCCTAGCCTTGCGTTGTCGTGCCTTTGCCTTATCTCGCCTGACCTTGCCTTCCTTTGCTTTAAGCTTTCCTTGCCTTGCCGTGCATTGCCTAGCCGTGCGTTGTCGTGCCTTAGCCTTGTTTCCCCTTGCCGTGCCGTTCGTTCCGTTACACTTACCTTTCCTTGCTTTCCCTTGCCTTCCTTGCGTTCCGTTACTCTTTGCTTGCTTTCCGTGCATTTCCTAGCCTTGCGTTGTCATGCCTTAGCCTTGCCTCGCCTGACCGTGCTTTCCCATGCGTTACCCTTTCCTTGCCTTGCCGTGCATTGCCTAGCCGTGCGTTGTCGTGCCTTAGCCTTGTTTCGCCTTGCCGTGCCGTTCCTTCCGTTACACTTGCCTTTCCTTGCTTTCCCTTGCCTTCCTTACATTCCGTTACTCTTTGCTTGCCTTCCCTGAATTTCCTAGCCTTGCGTTGTCGTGCCTTAGCCTTATCTCGCCTGACCGTGCCTTCCTTTGCTTTAAGCTTTCCTTGCATTGTCGTGCATCGCCTAGCCTTGCGTTTTCGTGCATTAGCCTTGCCTAGCCTCACCGTGCCTTTCCTTGCGTTACTTTTTGCTTGCCTTGCCGTGCATTGCCTAGCCGTGCGTTGTCGTGCCTTAGCCTTGTTTCCCCTTGCCGTGCCGTTCCTTCCGTTTCACTTGCCTTTCTTTGCTTTCCCTTTCCTTCCTTATCTTCCGTTACTCTTGGCTTGCCTTCCGTGCATTGCCTAGCCTTGGGTTGTCGTGCCTTAGCCTTGCCTCGCCTGACCATGCTTTCCCATGCGTTACCCTTTCCTTGCCTTGCCGTGCATTGCCTAGCGTCCGTTGTCGTGCCTTAGCCTTTTTTCCCCTTGCCGTGATGTTCCTTCCGTTACCATTGCCTTTCCTTGCTTTCCCTTGCCTTCCTTACCTTCCGTTATTCTTTGCTTGCCTTCCGTGCATTGCCTAGCCTTGCGTTGTCGTGCCTTAGCCTTGCCTCGCCTGACCGTGCTTTCCCATGCGTTACCCTTTCCTTGCCTTGCCGTGCATTGCCTAGCGTCCGTTGTCGTGCCTTAGCCTTTTTTCCCCTTGCCGTGTCTTCCTTCCGTTACCCTTGCCTTGCCTTGCTTTCCCTTGCCTTCCTTGCCTTCCGTTACTCTTTGCTTGCCTTCCGTGCATTGCCTAGCCTTGCGTTGTCGTGCCTTAGCCTTATCTCGCCTGACCGTTCCTTCCTTTGCTTTAAGCTTTCCTTGCATTGTCGTGCATTGCCTAGCCTTGCGTTGTCGTGCATTAACCTTGCCTAGCCTCAGCGTGCCTTGCCTTGCGTTACCCTTTCCTTGCCTTGCCGTGCATTTCCTAGCTGTGTGTTTTCGTGCCTTAGCCTTGTTACCCCTTGCCGTGCCCTTCCTTCCGTTACCCTTGCCTTCCCTTGCTTTCCCTTTCCTTCCTTGCATTCCGTTACTCCTTGCTTGCTTTCCGTGCATTGCCTAGCCTTGCGTTGGCTTTCCTTAGCCTTGCCTCGCCTGACCGTGCTTTCCCATGCGTTACCCTTTCCTTGACTTGCCGTTCATTGCCTAGCGTGCGTTGTCGTGCCTTAGCCTTGTTTCCCCTTGCCGTGCCGTTCCTTCCGTTACACTTGCCTATCTTTGCTTTCCCTTGCCTTCCTTATCTTCCGTTACTCTTTCCTTGCCTTGCCGTGCATTGCCTAGCCTTGCATAGTCGTGCCTTATCCTTGCCTCACCTGACCGTGCCTTCCCCTGCGTTACCCTTTCCTTGCCTTGCCGTGCATTGCCTAACCCTGCGTTGCCGTGCCTTAGCCTTGTTACCCCTTGCCGTGCCGTTCCTTCCGTTACCCTTGCCTTCCCTTGCTTTCCCTTGCCTTCCTTGCGTTCCGTTACTCTTTGCTTGCTTTCCGTGCATTGCCTAGCCTTGCGTTGTCATGCCTTAGCCTTGCCTCGCCTGACCGTGCTTTCCCATGCGTTACCCTTTCCTTGCCTTGCCGTGCATTGCCTAGCCGTGCGTTGTCGTGCCTTAGCCTTGTTTCCCCTTGCCGTGCCGTTCCTTCCGTTACACTTGCCTTTCCTTCCTTTCCCTTGCCTTCCTTACCTTCCGTTGCTCTTTGCTTGCCTTCCGTGCATTGCCTAGCCTTGCGTTGTCGTGCCTTAGCCTTATCTCGCCTGACCGTGCCTTCCTTTGCTTTAAGCTTTCCTTGCATTGTCGTGCATCGCCTAGCCTTGCGTTTTCGTGCATTAGCCTTGCCTAGCCTCACCGTGCCTTTCCTTGCGTTACTTTTTGCTTGCCTTGCCGTGCATTGCCTAGCCGTGCGTTGTCGTGCCTTAGCCTTGTTTCCCCTTGCCGTGCCGTTCCTTCCATTTCACTTGCCTTTCTTTGCTTTCCCTTTCCTTCCTTATCTTCCGTTACTCTTGGCTTGCCTTCCGTGCATTGCCTAGCCTTGGGTTGTCGTGCCTTAGCCTTGCCTCGCCTGACCATGCTTTCCCATGCGTTACCCTTTCCTTGCCTTGCCGTGCATTGCCTAGCGTCCGTTGTCGTGCCTTAGCCTTTTTTCCCCTTGCCGTGATGTTCCTTCCGTTACCATTGCCTTTCCTTGCTTTCCCTTGCCTTCCTTACCTTCCGTTATTCTTTGCTTGCCTTCCGTGCATTGCCTAGCCTTGCGTTTTCGTGCCTTAGCCTTGCCTCGCCTGACCGTGCTTTCCCATGCGTTACCCTTTCCTTGCCTTGCCGTGCATTGCCTAGCCTACGTTGCCGTGCCTTAGCCTTGTTTCCCCTTGCCGTGCCGTTCCTTCCGTTACCCTTACCTTCCCTTGCTTTCCCTTGCCTTCCTTGCGTTCCGTTACTCTTTGCTTGCATTCCGTGCATTGCCTAGCCTTCCGTTGTCGTACCTTAGCCTTGCCTCGCCTGACCGTGCTTTCCCATGCGTTACCCTTTCCTTGCCTTGCCGTGCATTGCCTAGCCTGCGTTGCCGTGCCTTAGCCTTGTTTATCCTTGCCGTGCCGTTCCTTCCGTTACCCTTGACTTTCCTTGCTTTTCCTTGCCTTGCTTACCTTCCGTTACTCTTTGCTTGCCTTCCGTGCATTGCCTAGCCTTGCGTTGTCGTGCCTTAGCCTTATCTCGCCTGACCGTGCCTTCCTTTGCTTTAAGATTTCCTTGCATTGTCGTGCATTGCCTAGCCTTGCGTTGTCGTGCATTAGCCTTGCCTAGCCTCACCGTGCCTTGCCTTGCGTTACCCTTTCCTTGCCTTGCCGTGCATTGCCTAACCCTGCGTTGCCGTGCCTTAGCCTTGTTACCCCTTGCCGTGACGTTCCTTCCGTTACCCTTGCCTTCCCTTGCTTTCCCTTGCCTTCCTTGCGTTCCGTTACTCTTTGCTTGCTTTCCGTGCATTGCCTAGCCTTGCGTTGTCATGCCTTAGCCTTGCCTCGCCTGACCGTGCTTTCCCATTCGTTACCCTTTCCTTGCCTTGCCGTGCATTGCCTAGCCGTGCGTTGTCGTGCGTTAGCCTTGTTTCCCCTTGCCGTGCCGTTCCTTCCGTTACACTTGCCTTTCCTTCCTTTCCCTTGCCTTCCTTACCTTCCGTTACTCTTTGCTTGCCTTCCGTGCATTGCCTAGCCTTGCGTCGTTGTGCCTTAGCCTTGCCTCGCCTGAACGTGCTTTCCCATGCGTTACCCTTTCCTTGCCTTGCCGTGCATTGCCTAGCCTGCGTTGCCGTGCCTTAGCCTTGTTTCCCCTTGCCGTGCCGTTCCTTCCGTTACCCTGGCCTTTCCTTCCTTTTCCTTGCCTTGCTTACCTTCCGTTACTCTTTACTTGCCTTCCCTGAATTTCCTAGCCTTGCGTTGTCGTGCCTTAGCCTTATCTCGCCTGACCTTGCCTTCCTTTGCTTTAAGCTTTCCTTGCATTGTCGTGCATCGCCTAGCCATGCGTTTTCGTGCATTAGCCTTCCCTAGCCTCACCGTGCCTTTCCTTGCGTTACCGTTTGCTTGCCTTGCCGTGCATTGCCTAGCCGTGCCTTGTCGTGCCTTGGCCTTGTTTCCCCTTGCCGTGCCGTTCCTTCCGTTACCCTGGCCTGTCCTTCCTTTTCCTTGCCTAGCTTACCTTCCGTTACTCTTTGCTTGCCTTCCTTGAATTTCCGAGCCTTGCGTTGACGTGCCTTAGCCTTATCTCGCCTGACCTTGCCTTCCTTTGCTTTAAGCTTTCCTTCCATTGTCGTGCATCGCCTAGCCTTGCGTTTTCGTGCATTAGCCTTGCCTAGCCTCACCGTGCCTTTCCTTGCGTTACCCTTTCCTTGCCTTGCCGTGCATTGCCTAGCCGTGCGTTGTCGTGCCTTAGCCTTGTTTCCCCTTGCCGTGCCGTTCCTTCCGTTACACTTGCCTTTCTTTGCTTTCCCTTGCCTTCCTTACCTTCCGTTACTCTTTGCTTGCCTTCCGTGCATTGCCTAGCCTTGCGTTGTCGTGCCTTAGCCTTGCCTCGCCTGAACGTGCTTTCCCATGCGTTACCCTTTCCTTGCCTTGCCGTGCATTGCCTAGCCTACGTTGCCGTGCCTTAGCCTTGTTTCCCCTTGCCGTGCCGTTCCTTCCGTTACCCTTACCTTCCCTTGCTTTCCCTTGCCTTCCTTGCGTTCCGTTACTCTTTGCTTGCTTTCCGTGCATTGCCTAGCCTTCCGTTGTCATACCTTAGCCTTGCCTCGCCTGACCGTGCTTTCCCATGCGTTACCCTTTCCTTGCCTTGCCGTGCATTGCCTAGCCTGCGTTGCCGTGCCTTAGCCTTGTTTATCCTTGCCGTGCCGTTCCTTCCGTTACCCTTGACTTTCCTTGCTTTTCCTTGCCTTGCTTACCTTCCGTTACTCTTTGCTTGCCTTCCGTGCATTGCCTAGCCTTGCGTTGTCGTGCCTTAGCCTTATCTCGCCTGACCGTGCCTTCCTTTGCTTTAAGCTTTCCTTGCATTGTCGTGCATTGCCTAGCCTTGCGTTGTCGTGCATTAGCCTTGCCTAGCCTCACCGTGCCTTGCCTTGCGTTACCCTTTCCTTGCCTTGCCGTGCATTGCCTAGCCGTGCGTTGTCGTGCCTTAGCCTTGTTTCCCCTTGCCGTTGCGTGCCTTTTGTTACACTTGCCTTGCCTGGCTTTGCCTTGCCTTCCTTTCCTTCCGTTACTCTTTCCTTGCCTTGCCGTGCATTGCCTAGCCTTGCATTGTCGTGCCTTATCCTTGCCTCACCTGACCGTGCCTTCCCCTGCGTTACCCTTTCCTTGCCTTGCCGTGCATTGCCTAGCGTGCGTTGTCGCGCCTTAGCCTTGTTTCCCCTTGCCGTGCCGTTCCTTCCGTTACCCTTGACTTTCCTTGCTTTTCCTTGCCTTGCTTACCTTCCGTTACTCTTTGCTTGCCTTCCCTGAATTGCCTAGCCTTGCGTTGTCGTGCCTTTGCCTTATCTCGCCTGACCTTGCCTTCCTTTGCTTTAAGCTTTCCTTGCCTTGCCGTGCATTGCCTAGCCGTGCGTTGTCGTGCCTTAGCCTTGTTTCCCCTTGCCGTGCCGTTCGTTCCGTTACACTTACCTTTCCTTGCTTTCCCTTGCCTTCCTTGCGTTCCGTTACTCTTTGCTTGCTTTCCGTGCATTGCCTAGCCTTGCGTTGTCATGCCTTAGCCTTGCCTCGCCTGACCGTGCTTTCCCATGCGTTACCCTTTCCTTGCTTTGCCGTGCATTGCCTAGCCGTGCGTTGTCGTGCCTTAGCCTTGTTTCGCCTTGCCGTGCCGTTCCTTCCGTTACACTTGCCTTTCCTTGCTTTCCCTTGCCTTCCTTACATTCCGTTACTCTTTGCTTGCCTTCCCTGAATTTCCTAGCCTTGCGTTGTCGTGCCTTAGCCTTATCTCGCCTGACCGTGCCTTCCTTTGCTTTAAGCTTTCCTTGCATTGTCGTGCATCGCCTAGCCTTGCGTTTTCGTGCATTAGCCTTGCCTAGCCTCACCGTGCCTTTCCTTGCGTTACTTTTTGCTTGCCTTGCCGTGCATTGCCTAGCCGTGCGTTGTCGTGCCTTAGCCTTGTTTCCCCTTGCCGTGCCGTTCCTTCCGTTTCACTTGCCTTTCTTTGCTTTCCCTTTCCTTCCTTATCTTCCGTTACTCTTGGCTTGCCTTCCGTGCATTGCCTAGCCTTGGGTTGTCGTGCCTTAGCCTTGCCTCGCCTGACCATGCTTTCCCATGCGTTACCCTTTCCTTGCCTTGCCGTGCATTGCCTAGCGTCCGTTGTCGTGCCTTAGCCTTTTTTCCGTTGCCGTGATGTTCCTTCCGTTACCATTGCCTTTCCTTGCTTTCCCTTGCCTTCCTTACCTTCCGTTATTCTTTGCTTGCCTTCCGTGCATTGCCTAGCCTTGCGTTGTCGTGCCTTAGCCTTGCCTCGCCTGACCGTGCTTTCCCATGCGTTACCTTTTCCTTGCCTTGCCGTGCATTGCCTAGCGTCCGTTGTCGTGCCTTAGCCTTTTTTCCCCTTGCCGTGATGTTCCTTCCGTTACCATTGCCTTTCCTTGCTTTCCCTTGCCTTCCTTACCTTCCGTTACTCTTTGCTTGCCTTCCGTGCATTGCCTAGCCTTGCGTTGTCGTGCCTTAGCCTTATCTCGCCTGACCGTTCCTTCCTTTGCTTTAAGCTTTCCTTGCATTGTCGTGCATTGCCTAGCCTTGCGTTGTCGTGCATTAACCTTGCCTAGCCTCAGCGTGCCTTGCCTTGCGTTACCCTTTCCTTGCCTTGCCGTGCATTTCCTAGCTGTGTGTTTTCGTGCCTTAGCCTTGTTACCCCTTGCCGTGCCCTTCCTTCCGTTACCCTTGCCTTCCCTTGCTTTCCCTTTCCTTCCTTGCATTCCGTTACTCCTTGCTTGCTTTCCGTGCATTGCCTAGCCTTGCGTTGGCTTTCCTTAGCCTTGCCTCGCCTGACCGTGCTTTCCCATGCGTTACCCTTTCCTTGACTTGCCGTTCATTGCCTAGCGTGCGTTGTCGTGCCTTAGCCTTGTTTCCCCTTGCCGTGCCGTTCCTTCCGTTACACTTGCCTTTCTTTGCTTTCCCTTGCCTTCCTTACCTTCCCTTACTCTTTCCTTGCCTTGCCGTGCATTGCCTAGCCTTGCATAGTCGTGCCTTATCCTTGCCTCACCTGACCGTGCCTTCCCCTGCGTTACCCTTTCCTTGCCTTGCCGTGCATTGCCTAACCCTGCGTTGCCGTGCCTTAGCCTTGTTACCCCTTGCCGTGCCGTTCCTTCCGTTACCCTTGCCTTCCCTTGCTTTCCCTTGCCTTCCTTGCGTTCCGTTACTCTTTGCTTGCTTTCCGTGCATTGCCTAGCCTTGCGTTGTCATGCCTTAGCCTTGCCTCGCCTGACCGTGCTTTCCCATGCGTTACCCTTTCCTTGCCTTGCCGTGCATTGCCTAGCCGTGCGTTGTCGTGCCTTAGCCTTGTTTCCCCTTGCCGTGCCGTTCCTTCCGTTACACTTGCCTTTCCTTCCTTTCCCTTGCCTTCCTTACCTTCCGTTACTCTTTGCTTGCCTTCCGTGCATTGCCTAGCCTTGCGTTGTCGTGCCTTAGCCTTATCTCGCCTGACCGTGCCTTCCTTTGCTTTAAGCTTTCCTTGCATTGTCGTGCATTGCCTAGCCTTGCGTTGTCGTGCATTAGCCTTGCCTAGCCTCACCGTGCCTTGCCTTGCGTTACCCTTTCCTTGCCTTGCCGTGCATTGCCTAGCCGTGCTTTGTCGTGCCTTAGCCTTGATTCCCCTTGCCGTGGCGTGCCTTTTGTTACACTTGCCTTGCCTGGCTTTGCCTTGCCTTCCTTTCCTTCCGTTACTCTTTCCTTGCCTTCCGTGCATTGCCTAGCCTTGCATTGTCGTGCCTTATCCTTGCCTCACCTGACCGTGCCTTCCCCTGCGTTACCCTTTCCTTGACTTGCCGTGCATTGCCTAGCCCTGCGTTGTCGTGCCTTAGCCTTCTTACCCCTTGCCGTGCCGTTCCTTCCGTTACACTTGCCTTCCCTTGCTTTCCCTTGCCTTCCTTAGGTTCCGTTACTCTTTGCTTGCTTTCCGTGCATTGCCTAGCCTTGCGTTGTCGTGCCTTAGCCTTGCCTCGCCTGACCGTGCTTTCCCATGCGTTACCCTTTCCTTGCCTTGCCGTTCATTGCCTAGCATTCGGTGTCGTGCCTTAGACTTGTTTCCCCTTGCCGTGCCGTTCCTTCCGTTACACTTGCCTTTCCTTGCTTTCCCTTGCCTTCCTTACCTTCCGTTACTCTTTGCTTGCCTTCCAAGAATTTCCTAGACTTGCGTTGTCGTGCCTTAGCCTTGCCTCGCCTGACCGTGCTTTCACATGCGTTACCCTTTCCTTGCCTTGCCGTGCATTGCCTAGCCTGCGTTGCCGTGCCTTAGCCTTGTTTCCCCTTGCCGTGTCGTTCCTTCCGTTACCCTGGCCTTTCCTTCCTTTTCCTTGCCTTGCTTACCTTCCGTTACTCTTTGCTTGCCTTCCCTGAATTTCCTAGCCTTGCGTTGTCGTGCCTTAGCCTTATCTCGCCTGACCTTGCCTTCCTTTGCTTTAAGCTTTCCTTGCATTGTCGTGCATCGCCTAGCCTTGCGTTTTCGTGCATTAGCCTTGCCTAGCCTCACCGTGCCTTTCCTTGCGTTACCCTTTGCTTGCCTTGCCGTGCATTGCCTAGCCGTGCCTTGTCGTGCCTTAGCCTTGTTTCCCCTTGCCGTGCCGTTCCTTCCGTTACCCTTGCCTTCCCTTGCTTTCCCTTTCCTTCCTTGCATTCCGTTACTCCTTGCTTGCTTTCCGTGCATTGCCTAGCCTTGCGTTGGCTTTCCTTAGCCTTGCCTCGCCTGACCGTGCTTTCCCATGCGTTACCCTTTCCTTGCCTTGCCGTGCATTGCCTAGCGTGCGTTGTCGTGCCTTAGCCTTGTTTCCCCTTGCCGTGCCGTTCCTTCCGTTACACTTGCTTTCTTTGCTTTCCCTTGCCTTCCTTACCTTCCGTTACTCTTTGCTTGCCTTCCGTGCATTGCCTAGCCTTGCGTTGTCGTGCCTTAGCCTTATCTCGCCTGACCGTGCCTTCCTTTGCTTTAAGCTTTACTTGCATTGTCGTGCATTGCCTAGCCTTGCGTTGTCGTGCATTAGCCTTGCCTAGCCTCACCGTGCCTTGCCTTGCGTTACCCTTTCCTTGCCTTGCCGTGCATTTCCTAGCCGTGTGTTGTCGTGCCTTAGCCTTGTTTCCCCTTGCCGTTGCGTGCCTTTTGTTACACTTGCCTTGCCTGGCTTTGCCTTGCCTTCCTTTCCTTCCGTAACTCTTTCCTTCCCTTGCCGTGCATTGCCTAGCCCTGCGTTGTCGTGCCTTAGCCTTGTTACCCCTTGCCGTGCCGTTCCTTCCGTTACCCTTGCCTTTCCTTGCTTTCCCTTTCCTTCCTTGCGTTCCGTTACTCTTTGCTTGCTTTCCGTGCATTGCCTAGCCTTGCGTTGTCGTGCCTTAGCCTTATCTCGCCTTATCGTGCCTTCCTTTGCTTTAAGCTTTACTTGCATTGTCGTGCATTGCCTAGCTTTGCGTTGTCGTGCATTAGCCTTGCCTAGCCTCACCGTGCCTTGCCTTGCGTTACTCTTTCCTTGCCTTGCCGTGCATTGCCTAGCCTTGCATTGTCGTGCCTTATCCTTGCCTCACCTGACCGTGCCTTCCCCTGCGTTACCCTTTCCTTGCCTTGCCGTGCATTGCCTAACCCTGCGTTGCCGTGCCTTAGCCTTGTTACCCCTTGCCGTGACGTTCCTTCCGTTACCCTTGCCTTCCCTTGCTTTCCCTTGCCTTCCTTGCGTTCCGTTACTCTTTGCTTGCTTTCCGTGCATTGCCTAGCCTTGCGTTGTCATGCCTTAGCCTTGCATCGCCTGACCGTGCTTTCCCATGCATTACCCTTTCCTTGACTTTCCGTGCATTGCCTAGCCGTGCGTTGTCGTGCCTTAGCCTTGTTTCCCCTTGCCGTGCCGTTCCTTCCGTTACACTTGCCTTTCCTTCCTTTCCCTTGCCTTCCTTACCTTCCGTTACTCTTTGCTTGCCTTCCGTGCATTGCCTAGCCTTGCGTTGTTGTGCCTTAGCCTTGCCTCGCCTGAACGTGCTTTCCCATGCGTTACCCTTTCCTTGCCTTGCCGTGAATGGCCTAGCCTGCGTTGCCGTGCCTTAGCCTTGTTTCCCCTTGCAGTGCCGTTCCTTCCATTACCCTGGCCTTTCCTTCCTTTTCCTTGCCTTGCTTACCTTCCGTTACTCTTTACTTGCCTTCCCTGAATTTCCTAGCCTTGCGTTGTCGTGCCTTAGCCTTATCTCGCCTGACCTTGCCTTCCTTTGCTTTAAGCTTTCCTTGCATTGTCGTGCATCGCCTAGCCATGCGTTTTCGTGCATTAGCCTTGCCTAGCCTCACCGTGCCTTTGCTTGCGTTACCGTTTGCTTGCCTTGCCGTGCATTGCCTAGCCGTGCCTTGTCGTGCCTTAGCCTTGTTTCCACTTGCCGTGCCGTTCCTTCCGTTACACTTGCCGTTCTTTGCTTTCCCTTTCCTTCCTTACCTTCCGTTTCTCTTTGCTTGCCTTCCGTGCATTGCCTAGCCTTGGGTTGTCGTGCCTTAGCCTTGCCTCGCCTGACCGTGCTTTCCCATGCGTTACCCTTTCCTTGCCTTGCCGTGCATTGCCTAGCGTGCGTTGTCGTGCCTTAGCCTTGTTTCCCCTTGCCGTGCCGTTCCTTCCGTTACCATTGCCTTTCCTTGCTTTCCCTTGCCTTCCTTACCTTCCGGTACTCTTTGCTTGCCTTCCGTGCATTGCCTAGCCTTGCGTTGTCGTGCCTTAGCCTTATCTCGCCTGACCGTGCCTTCCTTTGCTTTAAGCTTTCCTTGCATTGTCGTGCATTGCCTAGCCTTGCGTTGTCGTGCATTAACCTTGCCTAGCCTCACCGTGCCTTGCCTTGCGTTACCCTTTCCTTGCTTTGCCGTGCATTTCCTAGCCGTGTGTTGTCGTGCCTTAGCCTTGTTACCCCTTGCCGTACCGTTCCTTCCGTTACCCTTGCCTTCCCTTGCTTTCCCTTTCCTTCCTTGCATTCCGTTACTCCTTGCTTGCTTTCCGTGCATTGCCTAGCCTTGCGTTGGCTTTCCTTAGCCTTACCTCGCCTGACCGTGCTTTCCCATGCGTTACCCTTTCCTTGCCTTGCCGTGCATTGCCTAGCGTGCGTTGTCGTGCCTTAGCCTTGTTTCCCCTTGCCGTGCCGTTCCTTCCGTTACACTTGCCTTCCCTTGCTTTCCCTTGCCTTCCTTGCGTTCCGTTACTCTTTGCTTGCTTTCCGTGCATTGCCTAGCCTTGCGTTGTCGTGCCTTAGCCTTGCCTCGCCTGACCGTGCTTTCCCATGCGTTACCCTTTCCTTGCCTTGCCGTTCATTGCCTAGCATTCGGTGTCGTGCCTTAGACTTGTTCCCCCTTGCCGTGCAGTTCCTTCCGTTACCCTTGCCTTTCCTTGCTTTTCCTTGCCTTCCTTCCCTTCCGTTACTCTTTGCTTGCCTTCCCCGAATTTCCTAGCCTTGCGTTGTCGTGCCTTAGCCTTGCCTCGCCTGACCGTGCTTTCCCATGCGTTACCCTTTCCTTGCCTTGCCGTGCATTGCCTAGCCTGCGTTGCCGTGCCTTAGCCTTGTTTCCCCTTGCCGTGTCGTTCCTTCCGTTACCCTGGCCTTTCCTTCCTTTTCCTTGCCTTGCTTACCTTCCGTTACTCTTTGCTTGCCTTCCCTGAATTTCCTAGCCTTGCGTTGTCGTGCCTTAGCCTTATCTCGCCTGACCTTGCCTTCCTTTGCTTTAAGCTTTCCTTGCATTGTCGTGCATCGCCTAGCCTTGCGTTTTCGTGCATTAGCCTTGCCTAGCCTCACCGTGCCTTTTCTTGCGTTACCCTTTGCTTGCCTTGCCGTGCATTGCCTAGCCGTGCCTTGTCGTGCCTTAGCCTTCTTTCCCCTTGCCGTGCCGTTCCTTCCGTTACCCTTGCCTTCCCTTGCTTTCCCTTTCCTTCCTTGCATTCCGTTACTCCTTGCTTGCTTTCCGTGCATTGCCTAGCCTTGCGTTGGCTTTCCTTAGCCTTGCCTCGCCTGACCGTGCTTTCCCATGCGTTACCCTTTCCTTGCCTTGCCGTGCATTGCCTAGCGTGCGTTGTCGTGCCTTAGCCTTGTTTCCCCTTGCCGTGCCGTTCCTTCCGTTACACTTGCCTTTCTTTGCTTTCCCTTGCCTTCCTTACCTTCCGTTACTCTTTGCTTGCCTTCCGTGCATTGCCTAGCCTTGCGTTGTCGTGCCTTAGCCTTATCTCGCCTGACCGTGCCTTCCTTTGCTTTAAGCTTTACTTGCATTGTCGTGCATTGCCTAGCCTTGCGTTGTCGTGCATTAGCCTTGCCTAGCCTCACCGTGCCTTGCCTTGCGTTACCCTTTCCTTGCCTTGCCGTGCATTTCCTAGCCGTGTGTTGTCGTGCCTTAGCCTTGTTTCCCCTTGCCGTTGCGTGCCTTTTGTTACACTTGCCTTGCCTGGCTTTGCGTTGCCTTCCTTTCCTTCCGTTACTCTTTGCTTGCCTTGCCGTGCATTGCCTAGCCCTGCGTTGTCGTGCCTTAGCCTGGTTACCCCTTGCCGTGCCGTTCCTTCCGTTACCCTTGCCTTCCCTTGCTTTCCCTTGCCTTCCTTGCGTTCCGTTACTCTTTGCTTGCTTTCCGTGCATTGCCTAGCCTTGCGTTGTCGTGCCTTAGCCTTATCTCGCCTGACCGTGCCTTCTTTTGCTTTAAGCTTTACTTGCATTGTCGTGCATTGCCTAGCCTTGCGTTGTCGTGCATTAGCCTTGCCTAGCCTCACCGTGCCTTGCCTTGCGTTACTCTTTCCTTGCCTTGCCGTGCATTGCCTAGCCTTGCATTGTCGTGCCTTATCCTTGCCTCACCTGACCGTGCCTTCCCCTGCGTTACCCTTTCCTTGCCTTGCCGTGCATTGCCTAGCCCTGCGTTGCCGTGCCTTAGCCTTCTTACCCCTTGCCGTGAGGTTCCTTCCGTTACCCTTGCCTTCCCTTGCTTTCCCTTGCCTTCCTTGCGTTCCGTTACTCTTTGCTTGCTTTCCGTGCATTGCCTAGCCTTGCGTTGTCATGCCTTAGCCTTGCATCGCCTGACCGTGCTTTCCCATGCGTTACCCTTTCCTTGACTTGCCGTGCATTGCCTAGCCGTGCGTTGTCGTGCCTTAGCCTTGTTTCCCCTTGCCGTGCCGTTCCTTCCGTTACACTTGCCTTTCCTTCCTTTCCCTTGCCTTCCTTACCTTCCGTTACTCTTTGCTTGCCTTCCGTGCATTGCCTAGCCTTGCGTCGTTGTGCCTTAGCCTTGCCTCGCCTGAACGTGCTTTCCCATGCGTTACCGTTTCCTTGCCTTGCCGTGCATTGCCTAGCCTGCGTTGCCGTGCCTTAGCCTTGTTTCCCCTTGCCGTGCCGTTCCTTCCGTTACCCTGGCCTTTCCTTCCTTTTCCTTGCCTTGCTTACCTTCCGTTACTCTTTACTTGCCTTCCCTGAATTTCCTAGCCTTGCGTTGTCGTGCCTTAGCCTTATCTCGCCTGACCTTGCCTTCCTTTGCTTTAAGCTTTCCTTGCATTGTCGTGCATCGCCTAGCCATGCGTTTTCGTGCATTAGCCTTGCCTAGACTCACCGTGCCTTTCCTTCCGTTACCGTTTGCTTGCCTTGCCGTGCATTGCCTAGCCGTGCCTTGTCGTGCCTTAGCCTTGTTTCCCCTTGCCGTGCCGTTCCTTCCGTTACACTTGCCTTTCTTTGCTTTCCCTTTCCTTCCTTACCTTCCGTTTCTCTTTGCTTGCCTTCCGTGCATTGCCTAGCCTTGGGTTGTCGTGCCTTAGCCTTGCCTCGCCTGACCGTGCTTTCCCATGCGTTACCCTTTCCTTGCCTTGCCGTGCATTGCCTAGCGTGCGTTGTCGTGCCTTAGCCTTGTTTCCCCTTGCCGTGCCGTTCCTTCCGTTACCCTTGCCTTCCCTTGCTTTCCCTTTCCTTCCTTACATTCCGTTACTCCTTGCTTGCTTTCCGTGCATTGCCTAGCCTTGCGTTGGCTTTCCTTAGCCTTACCTCGCCTGACCGTGCTTTCCCATGCGTTACCCTTTCCTTGCCTTGCCGTGCATTGCCTAGCGTGCGTTGTCGTGCCTTAGCCTTGTTTCCCCTTGCCGTGCCGTTCCTTCCGTTACCCTTGTCTTCCCTTGCTTTCCCTTTCCTTCCTTGCATTCCGTTTCTCCTTGCTTGCTTTCCGTGCATTGCCTAGCCTTGCGTTGGCTTTCCTTAGCCTTGCCTCCCCTGACCGTGCTTTCCCATGCGTTACCCTTTCCTTGCCTTGCCGTGCATTGCCTAGCCTGCGTTGCCGTGCCTTAGCCTTGTTTCCCCTTGCCGTGTCGTTCCTTCCGTTACCCTGGCCTTTCCTTCCTTTTCCTTGCCTTGCTTACCTTCCGTTACTCTTTGCTTGCCTTCCCTGAATTTCGTAGCCTTGCGTTGTCGTGCCTTAGCCTTATCTCGCCTGACCTTGCCTTCCTTTGCTTTAAGCTTTCCTTGCATTGTCGTGCATCGCCTAGCCTTGCGTTTTCGTGCATTAGCCTTGCCTAGCCTCACCGTGCCTTTTCTTGCGTTACCCTTTCCTTGCCTTGCCGTGCATTGCCTAGCCCTGCGTTGTCGTGCCCTAGCCTTGTTACCCCTTGCCCTGCCGTTCCTTCCGTTACCCTTGCCTTCCCTTGCTTTCCCTTGCCTTCTTTGCGTTCCGTTACTCTTTGCTTGCTTTCCGTGCATTGCCTAGCCTTGCGTTGTCGTGCCTTAGCCTTATCTCGCCTGACCGTGCCTTCCTTTGCTTTAAGCTTTCCTTGCATTGTCGTGCATTGCCTAGCCTTGCGTTGTCGTGCCTTAGCCTTGCCTCGCCTGAACGTGCTTTCCCATGCGTTACCCTTTCCTTGCCTTGCCGTGCATTGCCTAGCCTGCGTTGCCGTGCCTTAGCCTTGTTTCCCCTTGCCGTGCCGTTCCTTCCGTTACCCTGGCCTTTCCTTCCTTTTCCTTGCCTTGCTTACCTTCCGTTACTCTTTACTTGCCTTCCCTGAATTTCCTAGCCTTGCGTTGTCGTGCCTTAGCCTTATCTCGCCTGACCTTGCCTTCCTTTGCTTTAAGCTTTCCTTGCATTGTCGTGCATCGCCTAGCCATGCGTTTTCGTGCATTAGCCTTCCCTAGCCTCACCGTGCCTTTCCTTGCGTTACCGTTTGCTTGCCTTGCCGTGCATTGCCTAGCCGTGCGTTGTCGTGCCTTAGCCTTGTTTCCCCTTGCCGTGCCGTTCCTTCCGTTACCCTGGCCTGTCCTTCATTTTCCTTGCCTAGCTTACCTTCCGTTACTCTTTGCTTGCCTTCCTTGAATTTCCGAGCCTTGCGTTGACGTGCCTTAGCCTTATCTCGCCTGACCTTGCCTTCCTTTGCTTTAAGCTTTCCTTGCATTGTCGTGCATCGCCTAGCCTTGCGTTTTCGTGCATTAGCCTTGCCTAGCCTCACCGTGCCTTTCCTTGCGTTACCCTTTCCTTGCCTTGCCGTGCATTGCCTAGCCGTGCGTTGTCGTGCCTTAGCCTTGTTTCCCCTTGCCGTGCCGTTCCTTCCGTTACACTTGCCTTTCTTTGCTTTCCCTTGCCTTCCTTACCTTCCGTTACTCTTTGCTTGCCTTCCGTGCATTGCCTAGCCTTGCGTTGTCGTGCCTTAGCCTTGCCTCGCCTGAACGTGCTTTCCCATGCGTTACCCTTTCCTTGCCTTGCCGTGCATTGCCTAGCCTACGTTGCCGTGCCTTAGCCTTGTTTCCCCTTGCCGTGCCGTTCCTTCCGTTACCCTTACCTTCCCTTGCTTTCCCTTGCCTTCCTTGCGTTCCGTTACTCTTTGCTTGCTTTCCGTGCATTGCCTAGCCTTCCGTTGTCATACCTTAGCCTTGCCTCGCCTGACCGTGCTTTCCCATGCGTTACCCTTTCCTTGCCTTGCCGTGCATTGCCTAGCCTGCGTTGCCGTGCCTTAGCCTTGTTTATCCTTGCCGTGCCGTTCCTTCCGTTACCCTTGACTTTCCTTGCTTTTCCTTGCCTTGCTTACCTTCCGTTACTCTTTGCTTGCCTTCCGTGCATTGCCTAGCCTTGCGTTGTCGTGCCTTAGCCTTATCTCGCCTGACCGTGCCTTCCTTTGCTTTAAGCTTTCCTTGCATTGTCGTGCATTGCCTAGCCTTGCGTTGTCGTGCATTAGCCTTGCCTAGCCTCACCGTGCCTTGCCTTGCGTTACCCTTTCCTTGCCTTGCCGTGCATTGCCTAGCCGTGCGTTGTCGTGCCTTAGCCTTGTTTCCCCTTGCCGTTGCGTGCCTTTTGTTACACTTGCCTTGCCTGGCTTTGCCTTGCCTTCCTTTCCTTCCGTTACTCTTTCCTTGCCTTGCCGTGCATTGCCTAGCCTTGCATTGTCGTGCCTTATCCTTGCCTCACCTGACCGTGCCTTCCCCTGCGTTACCCTTTCCTTGCCTTGCCGTGCATTGCCTAGCGTGCGTTGTCGCGCCTTAGCCTTGTTTCCCCTTGCCGTGCCGTTCCTTCCGTTACACTTGCCTTTCCTTGCTTTCCCTTGCCTTCCTTACCTTCCGTTACTCTTTGCTTGCCTTCCGTGCATTGCCTAGCCTTGCGTTGTCGTGCCTTAGCCTTGCCTCGCCTGACCGTGGTTTCCCATGCGTAACCCTTTCCTTGCCTTGCCGTTCATTGCCTAGCGTTCGGTGTCGTGCCTTAGACTTGTTTCCCCTTGCCGTGCCGTTCCTTCCGTTACCCTTGACTTTCCTTGCTTTTCCTTGCCTTGCTTACCTTCCGTTACTCTTTGCTTGCCTTCCCTGAATTGCCTAGCCTTGCGTTGTCGTGCCTTTGCCTTATCTCGCCTGACCTTGCCTTCCTTTGCTTTAAGCTTTCCTTGCCTTGCCGTGCATTGCCTAGCCGTGCGTTGTCGTGCCTTAGCCTTGTTTCCCCTTGCCGTGCCGTTCGTTCCGTTACACTTACCTTTCCTTGCTTTCCCTTGCCTTCCTTGCGTTCCGTTACTCTTTGCTTGCTTTCCGTGCATTTCCTAGCCTTGCGTTGTCATGCCTTAGCCTTGCCTCGCCTGACCGTGCTTTCCCATGCGTTACCCTTTACTTGCCTTGCCGTGCATTGCCTAGCCGTGCCTTGTCGTGCCTTAGCCTTGTTTCCCCTTGCCGTGCCGTTCCTTCCGTTACCCTGGCCTTTCCTTCCTTTTCCTTGCCTTGCTTACCTTCCGTTACTCTTTACTTGCCTTCCCTGAATTTCCTAGCCTTGCGTTGTCGTGCCTTAGCCTTATCTCGCCTGACCTTGCCTTCCTTTGCTTTAAGCTTTCCTTGCATTGTCGTGCATCGCCTAGCCATGCGTTTTCGTGCATTAGCCTTGCCTAGACTCACCGTGCCTTTCCTTCCGTTACTCTTTGCTTGCCTTGCCGTGCATTGCCTAGCCGTGCCTTGTCGTGCCTTAGCCTTGTTTCCCCTTGCCGTGCCGTTCCTTCCGTTACACTTGCCTTTCTTTGCTTTCCCTTTCCTTCCTTACCTTCCGTTTCTCTTTGCTTGCCTTCCGTGCATTGCCTAGCCTTGGGTTGTCGTGCCTTAGCCTTGCCTCGCCTGACCGTGCTTTCCCATGCGTTACCCTTTCCTTGCCTTGCCGTGCATTGCCTAGCGTGCGTTGTCGTGCCTTAGCCTTGTTTCCCCTTGCCGTGCCGTTCCTTCCGTTACCCTTGCCTTCCCTTGCTTTCCCTTTCCTTCCTTACATTCCGTTACTCCTTGCTTGCTTTCCGTGCATTGCCTAGCCTTGCGTTGGCTTTCCTTAGCCTTACCTCGCCTGACCGTGCTTTCCCATGCGTTACCCTTTCCTTGCCTTGCCGTGCATTGCCTAGCGTGCGTTGTCGTGCCTTAGCCTTGTTTCCCCTTGCCGTGCCGTTCCTTCCGTTACCCTTGTCTTCCCTTGCTTTCCCTTTCCTTCCTTGCATTCCGTTTCTCCTTGCTTGCTTTCCGTGCATTGCCTAGCCTTGCGTTGGCTTTCCTTAGCCTTGCCTCCCCTGACCGTGCTTTCCCATGCGTTACCCTTTCCTTGCCTTGCCGTGCATTGCCTAGCCTGCGTTGCCGTGCCTTAGCCTTGTTTCCCCTTGCCGTGTCGTTCCTTCCGTTACCCTGGCCTTTCCTTCCTTTTCCTTGCCTTGCTTACCTTCCGTTACTCTTTGCTTGCCTTCCCTGAATTTCGTAGCCTTGCGTTGTCGTGCCTTAGCCTTATCTCGCCTGACCTTGCCTTCCTTTGCTTTAAGCTTTCCTTGCATTGTCGTGCATCGCCTAGCCTTGCGTTTTCGTGCATTAGCCTTGCCTAGCCTCACCGTGCCTTTTCTTGCGTTACCCTTTCCTTGCCTTGCCGTGCATTGCCTAGCCCTGCGTTGTCGTGCCCTAGCCTTGTTACCCCTTGCCCTGCCGTTCCTTCCGTTACCCTTGCCTTCCCTTGCTTTCCCTTGCCTTCTTTGCGTTCCGTTACTCTTTGCTTGCTTTCCGTGCATTGCCTAGCCTTGCGTTGTCGTGCCTTAGCCTTATCTCGCCTGACCGTGCCTTCCTTTGCTTTAAGCTTTCCTTGCATTGTCGTGCATTGCCTAGCCTTGCGTTGTCGTGCCTTAGCCTTGCCTCGCCTGAACGTGCTTTCCCATGCGTTACCCTTTCCTTGCCTTGCCGTGCATTGCCTAGCCGTGCGTTGTCGTGCCTTAGCCTTGTTTCCCCTTGCCGTGCCGTTCCTTCCGTTACACTTGCCTTTCTTTGCTTTCCCTTGCCTTCCTTACCTTCCGTTACTCTTTGCTTGCCTTCCGTGCATTGCCTAGCCTTGCGTTGTCGTGCCTTAGCCTTGCCTCGCCTGAACGTGCTTTCCCATGCGTTACCCTTTCCTTGCCTTGCCGTGCATTGCCTAGCCTACGTTGCCGTGCCTTAGCCTTGTTTCCCCTTGCCGTGCCGTTCCTTCCGTTACCCTTACCTTCCCTTGCTTTCCCTTGCCTTCCTTGCGTTCCGTTACTCTTTGCTTGCTTTCCGTGCATTGCCTAGCCTTCCGTTGTCATACCTTAGCCTTGCCTCGCCTGACCGTGCTTTCCCATGCGTTACCCTTTCCTTGCCTTGCCGTGCATTGCCTAGCCTGCGTTGCCGTGCCTTAGCCTTGTTTATCCTTGCCGTGCCGTTCCTTCCGTTACCCTTGACTTTCCTTGCTTTTCCTTGCCTTGCTTACCTTCCGTTACTCTTTGCTTGCCTTCCGTGCATTGCCTAGCCTTGCGTTGTCGTGCCTTAGCCTTATCTCGCCTGACCGTGCCTTCCTTTGCTTTAAGCTTTCCTTGCATTGTCGTGCATTGCCTAGCCTTGCGTTGTCGTGCATTAGCCTTGCCTAGCCTCACCGTGCCTTGCCTTGCGTTACCCTTTCCTTGCCTTGCCGTGCATTGCCTAGCCGTGCGTTGTCGTGCCTTAGCCTTGTTTCCCCTTGCCGTTGCGTGCCTTTTGTTACACTTGCCTTGCCTGGCTTTGCCTTGCCTTCCTTTCCTTCCGTTACTCTTTCCTTGCCTTGCCGTGCATTGCCTAGCCTTGCATTGTCGTGCCTTATCCTTGCCTCACCTGACCGTGCCTTCCCCTGCGTTACCCTTTCCTTGCCTTGCCGTGCATTGCCTAGCGTGCGTTGTCGCGCCTTAGCCTTGTTTCCCCTTGCCGTGCCGTTCCTTCCGTTACACTTGCCTTTCCTTGCTTTCCCTTGCCTTCCTTACCTTCCGTTACTCTTTGCTTGCCTTCCGTGCATTGCCTAGCCTTGCGTTGTCGTGCCTTAGCCTTGCCTCGCCTGACCGTGGTTTCCCATGCGTAACCCTTTCCTTGCCTTGCCGTTCATTGCCTAGCGTTCGGTGTCGTGCCTTAGACTTGTTTCCCCTTGCCGTGCCGTTCCTTCCGTTACCCTTGACTTTCCTTGCTTTTCCTTGCCTTGCTTACCTTCCGTTACTCTTTGCTTGCCTTCCCTGAATTGCCTAGCCTTGCGTTGTCGTGCCTTTGCCTTATCTCGCCTGACCTTGCCTTCCTTTGCTTTAAGCTTTCCTTGCCTTGCCGTGCATTGCCTAGCCGTGCGTTGTCGTGCCTTAGCCTTGTTTCCCCTTGCCGTGCCGTTCGTTCCGTTACACTTACCTTTCCTTGCTTTCCCTTGCCTTCCTTGCGTTCCGTTACTCTTTGCTTGCTTTCCGTGCATTTCCTAGCCTTGCGTTGTCATGCCTTAGCCTTGCCTCGCCTGACCGTGCTTTCCCATGCGTTACCCTTTACTTGCCTTGCCGTGCATTGCCTAGCCGTGCGTTGTCGTGCCTTAGCCTTGTTTCGCCTTGCCGTGCCGTTCCTTCCTTTACACTTGCCTTTCCTTGCTTTCCCTTGCCTTCCTTACATTCCGTTACTCTTTGCTTGCCTTCCCTGAATTTCCTAGCCTTTCGTTGTCGTGCCTTAGCCTTATCTCGCCTGACCGTGCCTTCCTTTGCTTTAAGCTTTCCTTGCATTGTCGTGCATCGCCTAGCCTTGCGTTTTCGTGCATTAGCCTTGCCTAGCCTCACCGTGCCTTTCCTTGCGTTACTTTTTGCTTGCCTTGCCGTGCATTGCCTAGCCGTGCGTTGTCGTGCCTTAGCCTTGTTTCCCCTTGCCGTGCCGTTCCTTCCGTTTCACTTGCCTTTCTTTGCTTTCCCTTTCCTTCCTTATCTTCCGTTACTCTTGGCTTGCCTTCCGTGCATTGCCTAGCCTTGGGTTGTCGTGCCTTAGCCTTGCCTCGCCTGACCATGCTTTCCCATGCGTTACCCTTTCCTTGCCTTGCCGTGCATTGCCTAGCGTCCGTTGTCGTGCCTTAGCCTTTTTTCCCCTTGCCGTGATGTTCCTTCCGTTACCATTGCCTTTCCTTGCTTTCCCTTGCCTTCCTTACCTTCCGTTATTCTTTGCTTGCCTTCCGTGCATTGCCTAGCCTTGCGTTGTCGTGCCTTAGCCTTGCCTCGCCTGACCGTGCTTTCCCATGCGTTACCCTTTCCTTGCCTTGCCGTGCATTGCCTAGCGTCCGTTGTCGTGCCTTAGCCTTTTTTCCCCTTGCCGTGATGTTCCTTCCGTTACCATTGCCTTTCCTTGCTTTCCCTTGCCTTCCTTACCTTCCGTTACTCTTTGCTTGCCTTCCGTGCATTGCCTAGCCTTGCGTTGTCGTGCCTAAGCCTTATCTCGCCTGACCGTTCCTTCCTTTGCTTTAAGCTTTCCTTGCATTGTCGTGCATTGCCTAGCCTTGCGTTGTCGTGCATTAACCTTGCCTAGCCTCAGCCTGCCTTGCCTTGCGTTACCCTTTCCTTGCCTTGCCGTGCATTTCCTAGCTGTGTGTTTTCGTGCCTTAGCCTTGTTACCCCTTGCCGTGCCCTTCCTTCCGTTACCCTTGCCTTCCCTTGCTTTCCCTTTCCTTCCTTGCATTCCGTTACTCCTTGCTTGCTTTCCGTGCATTGCCTAGCCTTGCGTTGGCTTTCCTTAGCCTTGCCTCGCCTGACCGTGCTTTCCCATGCGTTACCCTTTCCTTGACTTGCCGTTCATTGCCTAGCGTGCGTTGTCGTGCCTTAGCCTTGTTTCCCCTTGCCGTGCCGTTCCTTCCGTTACACTTGCCTTTCTTTGCTTTCCCTTGCCTTCCTTACCTTCCGTTACTCTTTCCTTGCCTTGCCGTGCATTGCCTAGCCTTGCATAGTCGTGCCTTATCCTTGCCTCACCTGACCGTGCCTTCCCCTGCGTTACCCTTTCCTTGCCTTGCCGTGCATTGCCTAACCCTGCGTTGCCGTGCCTTAGCCTTGTTACCCCTTGCCGTGCCGTTCCTTCCGTTACCCTTGCCTTGCCTTCCTTGCTTTCCGTTACTCTTTGCTTGCCTTCCGTGCATTGCCTAGCCTTGCGTTGTCGTGCCTTAGCCTTGCCTCGCCTGACCGTGCTTTCCCATGCGTTACCCTTTCCTTGCCTTGCCGTGCATTGCCTAGCCGTGCGTTGTCGTGCCTTAGCCTTGTTTCCCCTTGCCGTGCCGTTCCTTCCGTTCCACTTGCCTTTCCTTCCTTTCCCTTGCCTTCCTTACCTTCCGTTACTCTTTGCTTGCCTTCCGTGCATTGCCTAGCCTTGCGTTGTCGTGCCTTAGCCTTATCTCGCCTGACCGTGCCTTCCTTTGCTTTAAGCTTTCCTTGCATTGTCGTGCATTGCCTAGCCTTGCGTTGTCGTGCATTAGCCTTGCCTCGCCTGACCGTGCCTTGCCTTGCGTTACCCTTTCCTTGCCTTGCCGTGCATTGCCTAGCCGTGCTTTGTCGTGCCTTAGCCTTGTTTCCCCTTGCCGTGGCGTGCCTTTTGTTACACTTGCCTTGCCTGGCTTTGCCTTGCCTTCCTTTCCTTCCGTTACTCTTTCCTTGCCTTCCGTGCATTGCCTAGCCTTGCATTGTCGTGCCTTATCCTTGCCTCACCTGACCGTGCCTTCCCCTGCGTTACCCTTTCCTTGACTTGCCGTGCATTGCCTAGCCCTGCGTTGTCGTGCCTTAGCCTTCTTACCCCTTGCCGTGCCGTTCCTTCCGTTACACTTGCCTTCCCTTGCTTTCCCTTGCCTTCCTTAGGTTCCGTTACTCTTTGCTTGCTTTCCGTGCATTGCCTAGCCTTGCGTTGTCGTGCCTTAGCCTTGCCTCGCCTGACCGTGCTTTCCCATGCGTTACCCTTTCCTTGCCTTGCCGTTCATTGACTAGCATTCGGTGTCGTGCCTTAGACTTGTTCCCCCTTGCCGTGCCGTTCCTTCCGTTACCATTGCCTTTCCTTGCTTTTCCTTGCCTTCCTTACCTTCCGTTACTCTTTGCTTGCCTTCCAAGAATTTCCTAGACTTGCGTTGTCGTGCCTTAGCCTTGCCTCGCCTGACCGTGCTTTCACATGCGTTACCCTTTCCTTGCCTTGCCGTGCATTGCCTAGCCTGCGTTGCCGTGCCTTAGCCTTGTTTCCCCTTGCCGTGTCGTTCCTTCCGTTACCCTGGCCTTTCCTTCCTTTTCCTTGCCTTGCTTACCTTCCGTTACTCGTTGCTTGCCTTCCCTGAATTTCCTAGCCTTGCGTTGTCGTGCCTTAGCCTTATCTCGCCTGACCTTGCCTTCCTTTGCTTTAAGCTTTCCTTGCATTGTCGTGCATCGCCTAGCCTTGCGTTTTCGTGCATTAGCCTTGCCTAGCCTCACCGTGCCTTTCCTTGCGTTACCCTTTGCTTGCCTTGCCGTGCATTGCCTAGCCGTGCCTTGTCGTGCCTTAGCCTTGTTTCCCCTTGCCGTGCCGTTCCTTCCGTTACCCTTGCCTTCCCTTGCTTTCCCTTTCCTTCCTTGCATTCCGTTACTCCTTGCTTGCTTTCCGTGCATTGCCTAGCCTTGCGTTGGCTTTCCTTAGCCTTGCCTCGCCTGACCGTGCTTTCCCATGCGTTACCCTTTCCTTGCCTTGCCGTGCATTGCCTAGCGTGCGTTGTCGTGCCTTCGCCTTGTTTCCCCTTGCCGTGCCGTTCCTTCCGTTACACTTGCCTTTCTTGGCTTTCCCTTGCCTTCCTTACCTTCCGTTACTCTTTGCTTGCCTTCCGTGCATTGCCTAGCCTTGCGTTGTCGTGCCTTAGCCTTATCTCGCCTGACCGTGCCTTCCTTTGCTTTAAGCTTTACTTGCATTGTCGTGCATTGCCTAGCCTTGCGTTGTCGTGCATTAGCCTTGCCTAGCCTCACCGTGCCTTGCCTTGCGTTACCCTTTCCTTGCCTTGCCGTGCATTTCCTAGCCGTGTGTTGTCGTGCCTTAGCCTTGTTTCCCCTTGCCGTTGCGTGCCTTTTGTTACACTTGCCTTGCCTGGCTTTGCCTTGCCTTCCTTTCCTTCCGTAACTCTTTCCTTCCCTTGCCGTGCATTGCCTAGCCCTGCGTTGTCGTGCCTTAGCCTTGTTACCCCTTGCCGTGCCGTTCCTTCCGTTACCCTTGCCTTTCCTTGCTTTCCCTTTCCTTCCTTGCGTTCCGTTACTCTTTGCTTGCTTTCCGTGCATTGCCTAGCCTTGCGTTGTCGTGCCTTAGCCTTATCTCGCCTGACCGTGCCTTCCTTTGCTTTAAGCTTTACTTGCATTGTCGTGCATTGCCTAGCTTTGCGTTGTCGTGCATTAGCCTTGCCTAGCCTCACCGTGCCTTGCCTTGCGTTACTCTTTCCTTGCCTTGCCGTGCATTGCCTAGCATTGCATTGTCGTGCCTTATCCTTGCCTCACCTGACCGTGCCTTCCCCTGCGTTACCCTTTCCTTGCCTTGCCGTGCATTGCCTAACCCTGCGTTGCCGTGCCTTAGCCTTGTTACCCCTTGCCGTGACGTTCCTTCCGTTACCCTTGCCTTCCCTTGCTTTCCCTTGCCTTCCTTGCGTTCCGTTACTCTTTGCTTGCTTTCCGTGCATTGCCTAGCCTTGCGTTGTCATGCCTTAGCCTTGCATCGCCTGACCGTGCTTTCCCATGCATTACCCTTTCCTTGCCTTTCCGTGCATTGCCTAGCCGTGCGTTGTCGTGCCTTAGCCTTGTTTCCCCTTGCCGTGCCGTTCCTTCCGTTACACTTGCCTTTCCTTCCTTTCCCTTGCCTTCCTTACCTTCCGTTACTATTTGCTTGCCTTCCGTGCATTGCCTAGCCTTGCGTTGTTGTGCCTTAGCCTTGCCTCGCCTGAACGTGCTTTCCCATGCGTTACCCTTTCCTTGCCTTGCCGTGCATTGCCTAGCCTGCGTTGCCGTGCCTTAGCCTTGTTTCCCCTTGCCGTGCCGTTCCTTCCATTACCCTGGCCTTTCCTTCCTTTTCCTTGCCTTGCTTACCTTCCGTTACTCTTTACTTGCCTTCCCTGAATTTCCTAGCCTTGCGTTGTCGTGCCTTAGCCTTATCTCGCCTGACCTTGCCTTCCTTTGCTTTAAGCTTTCCTTGCATTGTCGTGCATCGCATAGCCATGCGTTTTCGTGCATTAGCCTTGCCTAGCCTCACCGTGCCTTTGCTTGCGTTACCGTTTGCTTGCCTTGCCGTGCATTGCCTAGCCGTGCCTTGTCGTGCCTTAGCCTTGTTTCCACTTGCCGTGCCGTTCCTTCCGTTACACTTGCCGTTCTTTGCTTTCCCTTTCCTTCCTTACATTCCGTTTCTCTTTGCTTGCCTTCCGTGCATTGCCTAGCCTTGGGTTGTCGTGCCTTAGCCTTGCCTCGCCTGACCGTGCTTTCCCATGCGTTACCCTTTCCTTGCCTTGCCGTGCATTGCCTAGCCGTGCGTTGCCGTGCCTTAGCCTTGTTTCCCCTTGCCGTACCGTGCCTTCCCTGGCCTTCCTTGCCTTCCCTTACTCTTTGCTTGCCTTCCGTGTATTGCCTAGCCTTGCGTTGTCGTGCCTTAGCCTTATCTCGCCTGACCGTGCCTTCCTTTGCTTTAAGCTTTCCTTGCATTGTCGTGCATTGCCTAGCCTTGCGTTGTCGTGCATTAACCTTGCCTAGCCTCACCGTGCCTTGCCTTGCGTTACCCTTTCCTTGCTTTGCCGTGCATTTCCTAGCCGTGTGTTGTCGTGCCTTAGCCTTGTTACCCCTTGCCGTACCGTTCCTTCCGTTACCCTTGCCTTCCCTTGCTTTCCCTTTCCTTCCTTGCATTCCGTTACTCCTTGCTTGCTTTCCGTGCATTGCCTAGCCTTGCATTGTCTTTCCTTAGCCTTACCTCGCCTGACCGTGCATTCCGTTACCCTTTCCTTGCATTGTCGTGCATTGCCTAGCCTTGCGTTGTGTCGTGCCTTAGCCTTGTTTCCCCTTGCCGTGCCGTTCCTTCCGTTACACTTGCCTTCCCTTGCTTTCCCTTGCCTTCCTTGCGTTCCGTTACTCTTTGCTTGCTTTCCGTGCATTGCCTAGCCTTGCGTTGTCGTGCCTTAGCCTTGCCTCGCCTGACCGTGCTTTCCCATGCGTTACCCTTTCCTTGCCTTGCCGTTCATTGCCTAGCATTCGGTGTCGTGCCTTAGACTTGTTCCCCCTTGCCGTGCCGTTCCTTCCGTTACCCTTGCCTTTCCTTGCTTTTCCTTGCCTTCCTTCCCTTCCGTTACTCTTTGCTTGCCTTCCCCGAATTTCCTAGCCTTGCGTTGTCGTGCCTTAGCCTTGCCTCGCCTGACCGTGCTTTCCCATGCGTTACACTTTCCTTGCCTTGCCGTGCATTGCCTAGCCTGCGTTGCCGTGCCTTAGCCTTGTTTCCCCTTGCCGTGTCGTTCCTTCCGTTACCCTGGCCTTTCCTTCCTTTTCCTTGCCTTGCTTACCTTCCGTTACTCTTTGCTTGCCTTCCCTGAATTTCCTAGCCTTGCGTTGTCGTGCCTTAGCCTTATCTCGCCTGACCTTGCCTTCCTTTGCTTTAAGCTTTCCTTGCATTGTCGTGCATCGCCTAGCCTTGCGTTTTCGTGCATTAGCCTTGCCTAGCCTCACCGTGCCTTTTCTTGCGTTACCCTTTGCTTGCCTTGCCGTGCATTGCCTAGCCGTGCCTTGTCGTGCCTTAGCCTTGTTTCCCCTTGCCGTGCCGTTCCTTCCGTTACCCTTGCCTTCCCTTGCTTTCCCTTTCCTTCATTGCATTCCGTTACTCCTTGCTTGCTTTCCGTGCATTGCCTAGCCTTGCGTTGGCTTTCCTTAGCCTTGCCTCGCCTGACCGTGCTTTCCCATGCGTTACCCTTTCCTTGCCTTGCCGTGCATTGCCTAGCGTGCGTTGTCGTGCCTTAGCCTTGTTTCCCCTTGCCGTGCCGTTCCTTCCGTTACACTTGCCTTTCTTTGCTTTCCCTTGCCTTCCTTACCTTCCGTTACTCTTTGCTTGCCTTCCGTGCATTGCCTAGCCTTGCGTTGTCGTGCCTTAGCCTTATCTCGCCTGACCGTGCCTTCCTTTGCTTTAAGCTTTACTTGCATTGTCGTGCATTGCCTAGCCTTGCGTTGTCGTGCATTAGCCTTGCCTAGCCTCACCGTGCCTTGCCTTGCGTTACCCTTTCCTTGCCTTGCCGTGCATTTCCTAGCCGTGTGTTGTCGTGCCTTAGCCTTGTTTCCCCTTGCCGTTGCGTGCCTTTTGTTACACTTGCCTTGCCTGGCTTTGCGTTGCCTTCCTTTCCTTCCGTTACTCTTTCCTTGCCTTGCCGTGCATTGCCTAGCCTTGCGTTGTCGTGCCTTAGCCTTGTTACCCCTTGCCGTGCCGTTCATTCCGTTACCCTTGCCTTCCCTTGCTTTCCCTTGCCTTCCTTGCGTTCCGTTACTCTTTGCTTGCTTTCCGTGCATTGCCTAGCCTTGCGTTGTCGTGCCTTAGCCTTATCTCGCCTGACCGTGCCTTCTTTTGCTTTAAGCTTTACTTGCATTGTCGTGCATTGCCTAGCCTTGCGTTGTCATGCATTAGCCTTGCCTAGCCTCACCGTGCCTTGCCTTGCGTTACTCTTTCCTTGCCTTGCCGTGCATTGCCTAGCCTTGCATTGTCGTGCCTTATCCTTGCCTCACCTGACCGTGCCTTCCCCTGCGTTACCCTTTCCTTGCCTTGCCGTGCATTGCCTAACCCTGCGTTGCCGTGCCTTAGCCTTGTTACCCCTTGCCGTGACGTTCCTTCCGTTACCCTTGCCTTCCCTTGCTTTCCCTTGCCTTCCTTGCATTCCGTTACTCTTTGCTTGCTTTCCGTGCATTGCCTAGCCTTGCGTTGTCATGCCTTAGCCTTGCATCGCCTGACCGTGCTTTCCCATGCGTTACCCTTTCCTTGCCTTGCCGTGCATTGCCTAGCCGTGCCTTGTCGTGCCTTAGCCTTGTTTCCCCTTGCCGTGCCGTTCCTTCCGTTACACTTGCCTTTCCTTCCTTTCCCTTGCCTTCCTTACCTTCCGTTACTCTTTGCTTGCCTTCCGTGCATTGCCTAGCCTTGCGTCGTTGTGCCTTAGCCTTGCCTCGCCTGAACGTGCTTTCCCATGCGTTACCCTTTCCTTGCCTTGCCGTGCATTGCCTAGCCTGCGTTGCCGTGCCTTAGCCTTGTTTCCCCTTGCCGTGCCGTTCCTTCCGTTACCCTGGCCTTTCCTTCCTTTTCCTTGCCTTGCTTACCTTCCGTTACTCTTTACTTGCCTTCCCTGAATTTCCTAGCCTTGCGTTGTCGTGCCTTAGCCTTATCTCGCCTGACCTTGCCTTCCTTTGCTTTAAGCTTTCCTTGCATTGTCGTGCATCGCCTAGCCATGCGTTTTCGTGCATTAGCCTTGCCTAGACTCACCGTGCCTTTCCTTGCGTTACCCTTTGCTTGCCTTGCCGTGCATTGCCTAGCCGTGCGTTGTCGTGCCTTAGCCTTGTTTCCCCTTGCCGTGCCGTTCCTTCGGTTACACTTGCCTTTCTTTGCTTTCCATTTCCTTCCTTACCTTCCGTTTCTCTTTGCTTGCCTTCCGTGCATTGCCTAGCCTTGGGTTGTCGTGCCTTAGCCTTGCCTCGCCTGACCGTGCTTTCCCATGCGTTACCCTTTCCTTGCCTTGCCGTGCATTGCCTAGCGTGCGTTGTCGTGCCTTAGCCTTGTTTCCCCTTGCCGTGCCGTTCCTTCCGTTACCCTTGCCTTCCCTTGCTTTCCCTTTCCTTCCTTACATTCCGTTACTCCTTGCTTGCTTTCCGTGCATTGCCTAGCCTTGCGTTGGCTTTCCTTAGCCTTACCTCGCCTGACCGTGCTTTCCCATGCGTTACCCTTTCCTTGCCTTGCCGTGCATTGCCTAGCGTGCGTTGTCCTGCCTTAGCCTTGTTTCCCCTTGCCGTGCCGTTCCTTCCGTTACCCTTGTCTTCCCTTGCTTTCCCTTTCCTTCCTTGCATTCCGTTTCTCCTTGCTTGCTTTCCGTGCATTGCCTAGCCTTGCGTTGGCTTTCCTTAGCCTTGCCTCCCCTGACCGTGCTTTCCCATGCGTTACCCTTTCCTTGCCTTGCCGTGCATTGCCTAGCCTGCGTTGCCGTGCCTTAGCCTTGTTTCCCCTTGCCGTGCCGTTCCTTCCGTTACCCTTGCCTTTCCTTGCTTTTCCTTGCCTTGCTTACCTTCCGTTACTATTTGCTTGCCTTCCCTGAATTTCCTAGCCTTGCGTTGTCGTGCCTTAGCCTTATCTCGCCTGACCTTGCCTTCCTTTGCTTTAAGCTTTCCTTGCATTGTCGTGCATCGCCTAGCCTTGCGTTTTCGTGCATTAGCCTTGCCTAGCCTCACCGTGCCTTTTCTTGCGTTACCCTTTCCTTGCCTTGCCGTGCATTGCCTAGCCCTGCGTTGTCGTGCCTTAGCCTTGTTACCCCTTGCCGTGCCGTTCCTTCCGTTACCCTTGCCTTCCCTTGCTTTCCCTTGCCTTCTTTGCGTTCCGTTACTCTTTGCTTGCTTTCCGTGCATTGCCTAGCCTTGCGTTGTCGTGCCTTAGCCTTATCTCGCCTGACCGTGCCTTCCTTTGCTTTAAGCTTTACTTGCATTGTCGTGCATTGCCTAGCCTTGCGTTGTCGTGCATTAGCCTTGCCTAGCCTCACCGTGCCTTGCCTTGCGTTACTCTTTCCTTGCCTTGCCGTGCATTGCCTAGCCTTGCATTGTCGTGCCTTATCCTTGCCTCACCTGACCGTGCCTTCCCCTGCGTTACCCTTTCCTTGCCTTGCCGTGCATTGCCTAACCCTGCGTTGCCGTGCCTTAGCCTTGTTTCCCCTTGCCGTGCCGTTCCTTCCGTTACACTTGCCTTTCCTTCCTTTCCCTTGCCTTCCTTACCTTCCGTTACTCTTTGCTTGCCTTCCGTGCATTGCCTAGCCTTGCGTTGTTGTGCCTTAGCCTTGCCTCGCCTGAACGTGCTTTCCCATGCGTTACCCTTTTCTTGCCTTGCCGTGCTTTGCCTAGCCTGCGTTGCCGTGCCTTAGCCTTGTTTCCCCTTGCCGTGCCGTTCCTTCCGTTACCCTGGCCTTTCCTTCCTTTTCCTTGCCTTGCTTACCTTCCGTTACTCTTTACTTGCCTTCCCTGAATTTCCTAGCCTTGCGTTGTCGTGCCTTAGCCTTATCTCGCCTGACCTTGCCTTCCTTTGCTTTAAGCTTTCCTTGCATTGTCGTGCATTGCCTAGCCTTGCGTTTTCGTGCATTAGCCTTGACTAGCCTCACCGTGCCTTTCCTTGCGTTACCGTTTGCTTGCCTTGCCGTGCATTGCCTACCCGTGCCTTGTCGTGCCTTAGCCTTGTTTCCCCTTGCCGTGCCGTTCCTTCCGTTACACTTGCCTTTCTTTGCTTTCCCTTTCCTTCCTTACCTTCCGTTTCTCTTTGCTTGCCTTCCGTGCATTGCCTAGCCTTGGGTTGTCGTGCCTTAGCCTTGCCTCGCCTGACCGTGCTTTCCCATGCGTTACCCTTTCCTTGCCTTGCCGTGCATTGCCTAGCGTGCGTTGTCGTGCCTTAGCCTTGTTTCCCCTTGCCGTGCCGTTCCTTCCGTTACCCTTGCCTTCCCTTGCTTTCCCTTTCCTTCCTTACATTCCGTTACTCCTTGCTTGCTTTCCGTGCATTGCCTAGCCTTGCGTTGGCTTTCCTTAGCCTTACCTCGCCTGACCGTGCTTTCCCATGCGTTACCCTTTCCTTGCCTTGCCGTGCATTGCCTAGCGTGCGTTGTCGTGCCTTAGCCTTGTTTCCCCTTGCCGTGCCGTTCCTTCCGTTACCCTTGCCTTCCCTTGCTTTCCCTTTCCTTCCTTGCATTCCGTTACTCCTTGCTTGCTTTCCGTGCATTGCCTAGCCTTGCGTTGGCTTTCCTTAGCCTTGCCTCGCCTGACCGTGTTTTCCCATGCGTTACCCTTTCCTTGCCTTGCCGTGCATTGCCTAGCCTGCGTTGCCGTGCCTTAGCCTTGTTTCCCCTTGCCGTGTCGTTCCTTCCGTTACCCTGGCCTTCCTTCCTTTTCCTTGCCTTGCTTACCTTCCGTTACTCTTTGCTTGCCTTCCCTGAATTTCCTAGCCTTGCGTTGTCGTGCCTTAGCCTTATCTCGCCTGACCTTGCCTTCCTTTGCTTTAAGCTTTCCTTGCATTGTCGTGCATCGCCTAGCCTTGCGTTTTCGTGCAATAGCCTTGCCTAGCCTCACCGTGCCTTTTCTTGCGTTACCCTTTGCTTGCCTTACCGTGCATTGCCTAGCCGTGCCTTGTCGTGCCTTAGCCTTGTTTCCCCTTGCCGTGCCGTTCCTTCCGTTACCCTTGCCTTCCCTTGCTTTCCCTTTCCTTCCTTGCATTCCGTTACTCCTTGCTTGCTTTCCGTGCATTGCCTAGCCTTGCGTTGGCTTTCCTTAGCCTTGCCTCGCCTGACCGTGCTTTCCCATGCGTTACACTTTCCTTGCCTTGCCGTGCATTGCCTAGCGTGCGTTGTCGTGCCTTAGCCTTGTTTCCCCTTGCCGTTGCGTGCCTTTTGTTACACTTGCCTTGCCTGGCTTTGCCTTGCCTTCCTTTCCTTCCGTTACTCTTTCCTTGCCTTGCCGTGCATTGCCTAGCCCTGCGTTGTCGTGCCTTAGCCTTGTTACCCCTTGCCTTGCCGTTCCTTCCGTTACCCTTGCCTTCCCTTGCTTTCCCTTGCCTTCCTTGCGTTCCGTTACTCTTTGCTTGCTTTCCGTGCATTGCCTAGCCTTGCGTTGTCGTGCCTTAGCCTTATCTCGCCTGACCGTGCCTTCCTTTGCTTTAAGCTTTACTTGCATTGTCGTGCATTGCCTAGCCTTGCGTTGTCGTGCATTAGCCTTGCCTAGCCTCACCGTGCCTTGCCTTGCGTTACTCTTTCCTTGCCTTGCCGTGCATTGCCTAGCCTTGCATTGTCGTGCCTTATCCTTGCCTCACCTGACCGTGCCTTCCCCTGCGTTACCCTTTCCTTGCCTTCCCGTGCATTGCCTAACCCTGCGTTGCCGTGCCTTAGCCTTGTTACCCCTTGCCGTGACGTTCCTTCCGTTACCCTTGCCTTCCCTTGCTTTCCCTTGCCTTCCTTGCGTTCCGTTACTCTTTGCTTGCTTTCCGTGCATTGCCTAGCCTTGCGTTGTCATGCCTTAGCCTTGCATCGCCTGAACGTGCTTTCCCATGCGTTACCCTTTCCTTGCCTTGCCGTGCATTGCCTAGCCGTGCGTTGTCGTGCCTTAGCCTTGTTTCCCCTTGCCGTGCCGTTCCTTCCGTTACACTTGCCTTTCCTTCCTTTCCCTTGCCTTCCTTACCTTCCGTTACTCTTTGCTTGCCTTCCGTGCATTGCCTAGCCTTGCGTTGTTGTGCCTTAGCCTTGCCTCGCCTGAACGTGCTTTCCCATGCGTTACCCTTTCCTTGCCTTGCCGTGCATTGCCTAGCCTGCGTTGCCGTGCCTTAGCCTTGTTTCCCCTTGCCGTGCCGTTCCTTCCGTTACCCTGGCCTTTCCTTCCTTTTCCTTGCCTTGCTTACCTTCCGTTACTCTTTACTTGCCTTCCCTGAATTTCCTAGCCTTGCGTTGTCGTGCCTTAGCCTTATCTCGCCTGACCTTGCCTTCCTTTGCTTTAAGCTTTCCTTGCATTGTCGTGCATCGCCTAGCCATGCGTTTTCGTGCATTAGCCTTGCCTAGCCTCACCGTGCCTTTCCTTGCGTTACCGTTTGCTTGCCTTGTTGTGCATTGCCTAGACGTGCCTTGTCGTGCCTTAGCCTTGTTTCCCCTTGCCGTGCCGTTCCTTCCGTTACACTTGCCTTTCTTTGCTTTCCCTTTCCTTCCTTACCTTCCGTTTCTCTTTGCTTGCCTTCCGTGCATTGCCTAGCCTTGGGTTGTCGTGCCTTAGCCTTGCCTCGCCTGACCGTGCTTTCCCATGCGTTACCCTTTCCTTGCCTTGCCGTGCATTGCCTAGCGTGCGTTGTCGTGCCTTAGCCTTGTTTCCCCTTGCCGTGCCGTTCCTTCCGTTACCCTTGCCTTCCCTTGCTTTCCCTTTCCTTCCTTACATTCCGTTACTCCTTGCTTGCTTTCCGTGCATTGCCTAGCCTTGCGTTGGATTTCCTTAGCCTTACCTCGCCTGACCGTGCTTTCCCATGCGTTACCCTTTCCTTGCCTTGCCGTGCATTGCCTAGCGTGCGTTGTCGTGCCTTAGCCTTGTTTCCCCTTGCCGTGCCGTTCCTTCCGTTACCCTTGCCTTCCCTTGCTTTCCCTTTCCTTCCTTGCATTCCGTTACTCCTTGCTTGCTTTCCGTGCATTGCCTAGCCTTGCGTTGGCTTTCCTTAGCCTTGCCTCGCCTGACCGTGCTTTCCCATGCGTTACCCTTTCCTTGCCTTGCCGTGCATTGCCTAGCCTGCGTTGCCGTGCCTTAGCCTTGTTTCCCCTTGCCGTGTCGTTCCTTCCGTTACCCTGGCCTTTCGTTCCTTTTCCTTGCCTTGCTTACCTTCCGTTACACTTTGCTTGCCTTCCCTGAATTTCCTAGCCTTGCGTTGTCGTGCCTTAGCCTTATCTCGCCTGACCATGCCTTCCTTTGCTTTAAGCTTTCCTTGCATTGTCGTGCATCGCCTAGCCTTGCGTTTTCGTGCATTAGCCTTGCCTAGCCTCACCGTGCCTTTTCTTGCGTTACTCTTTGCTTGCCTTGCCGTGCATTGCCGAGCCGTGCCTTCTCGTGCCTTAGCCTTGTTTCCCCTTGCCGTGCCGTTCCTTCCGTTACCCTTGCCTTCCCTTGCTTTCCCTTTCCTTCCTTGCATTCCGTTACTCCTTGCTTGCTTTCCGTGCATTGCCTAGCCTTGCGTTGGCTTTCCTTAGCCTTGCCTCGCATGACCGTGCTTTCCCATGCGTTACCCTTTCCTTGCCTTGCCGTGCATTGCCTAGCGTGCGTTGTCGTGCCTTAGCCTTGTTTCCCCTTGCCGTGCCGTTCCTTCCGTTACACTTGCCTTTCTTTGCTTTCCCTTGCCTTCCTTACCTTCCGTTACTCTTTGCTTGCCTTCCGTGCATTGCCTAGCCTTGCGTTGTCGTGCCTTAGCCTTATCTCGCCTGACCGTGCCTTCCTTTGCTTTAAGCTTTCCTTGCATTGTCGTGCATTGCCTAGCCTTGCGTTGTCGTGCATTAGCCTTGCCTAGCCTCACCGTGCCTTGCCTTGCGTTACCCTTTCCTTGCCTTGCCGTGCATTTCCTACCCGTGTGTTGTCGTGCCTTAGCCTTGTTTCCCCTTGCCGTTGCGTGCCTTTTGTTACACTTGCCTTGCCTGGCTTTGCCTTGCCTTCCTTTCCTTCCGTTACTCTTTCCTTGCCTTGCCGTGCATTGCCTAGCCCTGCGTTGTCGTGCCTTAGCCTTGTTACCCCTTGCCGTGCCGTTCCTTCCGTTACCCTTGCCTTCCCTTGCTTTCCCTTGCCTTCCTTGCGTTCCGTTACTCTTTGCTTGCTTTCCGTGCATTGCCTAGCCTTGCGTTGTCGTGCCTTAGCCTTATCTCGCCTGACCGTGCCTTCCTTTGCTTTAAGCTTTACTTGCATTGTCGTGCATTGCCTAGCCTTGCGTTGTCGTGCATTAGCCTTGCCTAGCCTCACCGTGCCTTGCCTTGCGTTACTCTTTCCTTGCCTTGCCGTGCATTGCCTAGCCTTGCATTGTCGTGCCTTATCCTTGCCTCACCTGACCGTGCCTTCCCCTGCGTTACCCTTTCCTTGCCTTGCCGTGCATTGCCTAACCCTGCGTTGCCGTGCCTTAGCCTTGTTACCCCTTGCCGTGCCGTTCCTTCCGTTACCCTTGCCTTCCCTTGCTTTCCCTTTCCTTCCTTACATTCCGTTACTCCTTGCTTGCTTTCCGTGCATTGCCTAGCCTTGCGTTGGCTTTCCTTAGCCTTACCTCGCCTGACCGTGCTTTCCCATGCGTTACCCTTTCCTTGTCTTGCCGTGCATTGCCTAGCGTGCGTTGTCGTGCCTTAGCCTTGTTTCCCCTTGCCGTGCCGTTCCTTCCGTTACCCTTGCCTTCCCTTGCTTTCCCTTTCCTTCCTTGCATTCCGTTACTCCTTGCTTGCTTTCCGTGCATTGCCTAGCCTTGCGTTGGCTTTCCTTAGCCTTGCCTCGCCTGACCGTGCTTTCCCATGCGTTACCCTTTCCTTGCCTTGCCGTGCATTGCCTAGCCTGCGTTGCCGTGCCTTAGCCTTGTTTCCCCTTGCCGTGTCGTTCCTTCCGTTACCCTGGCTTTCCTTCCTTTTCCTTGCCTTGCTTACCTTCCGTTACTCTTTGCTTGCCTTCCCTGAATTTCCTAGCCTTGCGTTGTCGTGCCTTAGCCTTATCTCGCCTGACCTTGCCTTCCTTTGCTTTAAGCTTTCCTTGCATTGTCGTGCATCGCCTAGCCTTGCGTTTTCGTGCATTAGCCTTGCCTAGCCTCACCGTGCCTTTTCTTGCGTTACCCTTTGCTTGCCTTACCGTGCATTGCCTAGCCGTGCCTTGTCGTGCCTTAGCCTTGTTTCCCCTTGCCGTGCCGTTCCTTCCGTTACCCTTGCCTTCCCTTGCTTTCCCTTTCCTTCCTTGCATTCCGTTACTCCTTGCTTGCTTTCCGTGCATTGCCTAGCCTTGCGTTGGCTTTCCTTAGCCTTGCCTCGCCTGACCGTGCTTTCCCATGCGTTACACTTTCCTTGCCTTGCCGTGCATTGCCTAGCGTGCGTTGTCGTGCCTTAGCCTTGTTTCCCCTTGCCGTGCCGTTCCTTCCGTTACACTTGACTTTCTTTGCTTTCCCTTGCCTTCCTTACCTTCCGTTACTCTTTGCTTGCCTTCCGTGCATTGCCTAGCCTTGCGTTGTAGTGCCTTAGCCTTATCTCGCCTGACCGTGCCTTCCTTTGCTTTAAGCTTTACTTGCATTGTCGTGCATTGCCTAGCCTTGCGTTGTCGTGCATTAGCCTTGCCTAGCCTCACCGTGCCTTGCCTTGCGTTACCCTTTTCTTGCCTTGCCGTGCATTTCCTAGCCGTGTGTTGTCGTGCCTTAGCCTTGTTTCCCCTTGCCGTTGCGTGCCTTTTGTTACACTTGCCTTGCCTGGCTTTGCCTTGCCTTCCTTTCCTTCCGTTACTCTTTCCTTGCCTTGCCGTGCATTGCCTAGCCCTGCGTTGTCGTGCCTTAGCCTTGTTACCCCTTGCCGTGCCGTTCCTTCCGTTACCCTTGCCTTCCCTTGCTTTCCCTTGCCTTCCTTGCGTTCCGTTACACTTTGCTTGCTTTCCGTGCATTGCCTAGCCTTGCGTTGTCGTGCCTTAGCCTTATCTCGCCTGACCGTGCCTTCCTTTGCTTTAAGCTTTACTTGCATTGTAGTGCATTGCCTAGCCTTGCGTTGTCGTGCATTAGCCTTGCCTAGCCTCACCGTGCCTTGCCTTGCGTTACTCTTTCCTTGCCTTGCCGTGCATTGCCTAGCCTTGCATTGTCGTGCCTTATCCTTGCCTCACCTGACCGTGCCTTCCCCTGCGTTACCCTTTCCTTGCCTTGCCGTGCATTGCCTAACCCTGCGTTGCCGTGCCTTAGCCTTGTTACCCCTTGCCGTGACGTTCCTTCCGTTACCCTTGCCTTCCCTTGCTTTCCCTTGCCTTCCTTGCGTTCCGTTACTCTTTGCTTGCTTTCCGTGCATTGCCTAGCCTTGCGTTGTTGTGCCTTAGCCTTGCCTCGCCTGAACGTGCTTTCCCATGCGTTACCCTTTCCTTGCCTTGCCGTGCATTGCCTAGCCTGCGTTGCCGTGCCTTAGCCTTGTTTCCCCTTGCCGTGCCGTTCCTTCCGTTACCCTGGCCTTTCCTTCCTTTTCCTTGCCTTGCTTACCTTCCGTTACTCTTTACTTGCCTTCCCTGAATTTCCTAGCCTTGCGTTGTCGTGCCTTAGCCTTATCTCGCCTGACCTTGCCTTCCTTTGCTTTAAGCTTTCCTTGCATTGTCGTGCATCGCCTAGCCATGCGTTTTCGTGCATTAGCCTTGCCTAGCCTCACCGTGCCTTTCCTTGCGTTACCGTTTGCTTGCCTTGTTGTGCATTGCCTAGACGTGCCTTGTCGTGCCTTAGCCTTGTTTCCCCTTGCCGTGCCGTTCCTTCCGTTACACTTGCCTTTCTTTGCTTTCCCTTTCCTTCCTTACCTTCCGTTTCTCTTTGCTTGCCTTCCGTGCATTGCCTAGCCTTGGGTTGTCGTGCCTTAGCCTTGCCTCGCCTGACCGTGCTTTCCCATGCGTTACCCTTTCCTTGCCTTGCCGTGCATTGCCTAGCGTGCGTTGTCGTGCCTTAGCCTTGTTTCCCCTTGCCGTGCCGTTCCTTCCGTTACCCTTGCCTTCCCTTGCTTTCCCTTTCCTTCCTTACATTCCGTTACTCCTTGCTTGCTTTCCGTGCATTGCCTAGCCTTGCGTTGGATTTCCTTAGCCTTACCTCGCCTGACCGTGCTTTCCCATGCGTTACCCTTTCCTTGCCTTGCCGTGCATTGCCTAGCGTGCGTTGTCGTGCCTTAGCCTTGTTTCCCCTTGCCGTGCCGTTCCTTCCGTTACCCTTGCCTTCCCTTGCTTTCCCTTTCCTTCCTTGCATTCCGTTACTCCTTGCTTGCTTTCCGTGCATTGCCTAGCCTTGCGTTGGCTTTCCTTAGCCTTGCCTCGCCTGACCGTGCTTTCCCATGCGTTACCCTTTCCTTGCCTTGCCGTGCATTGCCTAGCCTGCGTTGCCGTGCCTTAGCCTTGTTTCCCCTTGCCGTGTCGTTCCTTCCGTTACCCTGGCCTTTCGTTCCTTTTCCTTGCCTTGCTTACCTTCCGTTACACTTTGCTTGCCTTCCCTGAATTTCCTAGCCTTGCGTTGTCGTGCCTTAGCCTTATCTCGCCTGACCTTGCCTTCCTTTGCTTTAAGCTTTCCTTGCATTGTCGTGCATCGCCTAGCCTTGCGTTTTCGTGCATTAGCCTTGCCTAGCCTCACCGTGCCTTTTCTTGCGTTACTCTTTGCTTGCCTTGCCGTGCATTGCCTAGCCGTGCCTTGTCGTGCCTTAGCCTTGTTTCCCCTTGCCGTGCCGTTCCTTCCGTTACCCTTGCCTTCCCTTGCTTTCCCTTTCCTTCCTTGCATTCCGTTACTCCTTGCTTGCTTTCCGTGCATTGCCTAGCCTTGCGTTGGCTTTCCTTAGCCTTGCCTCGCATGACCGTGCTTTCCCATGCGTTACCCTTTCCTTGCCTTGCCGTGCATTGCCTAGCGTGCGTTGTCGTGCCTTAGCCTTGTTTCCCCTTGCCGTGCCGTTCCTTCCGTTACACTTGCCTTTCTTTGCTTTCCCTTGCCTTCCTTACCTTCCGTTACTCTTTGCTTGCCTTCCGTGCATTGCCTAGCCTTGCGTTGTCGTGCCTTAGCCTTATCTCGCCTGACCGTGCCTTCCTTTGCTTTAAGCTTTCCTTGCATTGTCGTGCATTGCCTAGCCTTGCGTTGTCGTGCATTAGCCTTGCCTAGCCTCACCGTGCCTTGCCTTGCGTTACCCTTTCCTTGCCTTGCCGTGCATTTCCTACCCGTGTGTTGTCGTGCCTTAGCCTTGTTTCCCCTTGCCGTTGCGTGCCTTTTGTTACACTTGCCTTGCCTGGCTTTGCCTTGCCTTCCTTTCCTTCCGTTACTCTTTCCTTGCCTTGCCGTGCATTGCCTAGCCCTGCGTTGTCGTGCCTTAGCCTTGTTACCCCTTGCCGTGCCGTTCCTTCCGTTACCCTTGCCTTCCCTTGCTTTCCCTTGCCTTCCTTGCGTTCCGTTACTCTTTGCTTGCTTTCCGTGCATTGCCTAGCCTTGCGTTGTCGTGCCTTAGCCTTATCTCGCCTGACCGTGCCTTCCTTTGCTTTAAGCTTTACTTGCATTGTCGTGCATTGCCTAGCCTTGCGTTGTCGTGCATTAGCCTTGCCTAGCCTCACCGTGCCTTGCCTTGCGTTACTCTTTCCTTGCCTTGCCGTGCATTGCCTAGCCTTGCATTGTCGTGCCTTATCCTTGCCTCACCTGACCGTGCCTTCCCCTGCGTTACCCTTTCCTTGCCTTGCCGTGCATTGCCTAACCCTGCGTTGCCGTGCCTTAGCCTTGTTACCCCTTGCCGTGCCGTTCCTTCCGTTACCCTTGCCTTCCCTTGCTTTCCCTTTCCTTCCTTACATTCCGTTACTCCTTGCTTGCTTTCCGTGCATTGCCTAGCCTTGCGTTGGCTTTCCTTCGCCTTACCTCGCCTGACCGTGCTTTCCCATGCGTTACCCTTTCCTTGTCTTGCCGTGCATTGCCTAGCGTGCGTTGTCGTGCCTTAGCCTTGTTTCCCCTTGCCGTGCCGTTCCTTCCGTTACCCTTGCCTTCCCTTGCTTTCCCTTTCCTTCCTTGCATTCCGTTACTCCTTGCTTGCTTTCCGTGCATTGCCTAGCCTTGCGTTGGCTTTCCTTAGCCTTGCCTCGCCTGACCGTGCTTTCCCATGCGTTACCCTTTCCTTGCCTTGCCGTGCATTGCCTAGCCTGCGTTGCCGTGCCTTAGCCTTGTTTCCCCTTGCCGTGTCGTTCCTTCCGTTACCCTGGCTTTCCTTCCTTTTCCTTGCCTTGCTTACCTTCCGTTACTCTTTGCTTGCCTTCCCTGAATTTCCTAGCCTTGCGTTGTCGTGCCTTAGCCTTATCTCGCCTGACCTTGCCTTCCTTTGCTTTAAGCTTTCCTTGCATTGTCGTGCATCGCCTAGCCTTGCGTTTTCGTGCATTAGCCTTGCCTAGCCTCACCGTGCCTTTTCTTGCGTTACCCTTTGCTTGCCTTACCGTGCATTGCCTAGCCGTGCCTTGTCGTGCCTTAGCCTTGTTTCCCCTTGCCGTGCCGTTCCTTCCGTTACCCTTGCCTTCCCTTGCTTTCCCTTTCCTTCCTTGCATTCCGTTACTCCTTGCTTGCTTTCCGTGCATTGCCTAGCCTTGCGTTGGCTTTCCTTAGCCTTGCCTCGCCTGACCGTGCTTTCCCATGCGTTACACTTTCCTTGCCTTGCCGTGCATTGCCTAGCGTGCGTTGTCGTGCCTTAGCCTTGTTTCCCCTTGCCGTGCCGTTCCTTCCGTTACACTTGACTTTCTTTGCTTTCCCTTGCCTTCCTTACCTTCCGTTACTCTTTGCTTGCCTTCCGTGCATTGCCTAGCCTTGCGTTGTAGTGCCTTAGCCTTATCTCGCCTGACCGTGCCTTCCTTTGCTTTAAGCTTTACTTGCATTGTCGTGCATTGCCTAGCCTTGCGTTGTCGTGCATTAGCCTTGCCTAGCCTCACCGTGCCTTGCCTTGCGTTACCCTTTTCTTCCCTTGCCGTGCATTTCCTAGCCGTGTGTTGTCGTGCCTTAGCCTTGTTTCCCCTTGCCGTTGCGTGCCTTTTGTTACACTTGCCTTGCCTGGCTTTGCCTTGCCTTCCTTTCCTTCCGTTACTCTTTCCTTGCCTTGCCGTGCATTGCCTAGCCCTGCGTTGTCGTGCCTTAGCCTTGTTACCCCTTGCCGTGCCGTTCCTTCCGTTACCCTTGCCTTCCCTTGCTTTCCCTTGCCTTCCTTGCGTTCCGTTACTCTTTGCTTGCTTTCCGTGCATTGCCTAGCCTTGCGTTGTCGTGCCTTAGCCTTATCTCGCCTGACCGTGCCTTCCTTTGCTTTAAGCTTTACTTGCATTGTAGTGCATTGCCTAGCCTTGCGTTGTCGTGCATTAGCCTTGCCTAGCCTCACCGTGCCTTGCCTTGCGTTACTCTTTCCTTGCCTTGCCGTGCATTGCCTAGCCTTGCATTGTCGTGCCTTATCCTTGCCTCACCTGACCGTGCCTTCCCCTGCGTTACCCTTTCCTTGCCTTGCCGTGCATTGCCTAACCCTGCGTTGCCGTGCCTTAGCCTTGTTACCCCTTGCCGTGACGTTCCTTCCGTTACCCTTGCCTTCCCTTGCTTTCCCTTGCCTTCCTTGCGTTCCGTTACTCTTTGCTTGCTTTCCGTGCATTGCCTAGCCTTGCGTTGTCATGCCTTAGCCTTGCATCGCCTGACCGTGCTTTCCCATGCGTTACCCTTTCCTTGCCTTGCCGTGCATTGCCTAGCCGTGCGTTGTCGTGCCTTAGACTTGTTTCCCCTTGCCGTGCCGTTCCTTCCGTTACACTTGCCTTTCCTTCCTTTCCCTTGCCTACCTTACCTTCCGTTACTCTTTGCTTGCCTTCCGTGCATTGCCTAGCCTTGCGTTGTTGTGCCTTAGCCTTGCCTCGCCTGAACGTGCTTTCCCATGCGTTACCCTTTCCTTGCCTTGCCGTGCATTGCCTAGCGTGCGTTGCCGTGCCTTAGCCTTGTTTCCCCTTGCCGTGCCGTTCCTTCCGTTACCCTGGACTTTCCTTCCTTTTCCTTGCCTTGCTTACCTTCCGTTACTCTTTACTTGCCTTCCCTGAATTTCCTAGCCTTGCGTTGTCGTGCCTTAGCCTTATCTCGCCTGACCTTGCCTTCCTTTGCTTTAAGCTTTCCTTGCATTGTCGTGCATCGCCTAGCCATGCGTTTTCGTGCATTAGCCTTGCCTAGCCTCACCGTGCCTTTCCTTGCGTTACCGTTTGCTTGCCTTGTTGTGCATTGCCTAGACGTGCCTTGTCGTGCCTTAGCCTTGTTTCCCCTTGCCGTGCCGTTCCTTCCGTTATACTTGCCTTTCTTTGCTTTCCCTTTCCTTCCTTACCTTCCGTTTCTCTTTGCTTGCCTTCCGTGCATTGCCTACTCGTGCCTTAGCCTTGCCTTGCCTGACCGATCCTTGCCTTGCCTTGGGTTGTCGTGCCTTAGCCTTGCCTCGCCTGACCGTGCTTTCCCATGCGTTACCCTTTCCTTGCCTTGCCGTGCATTGCCTAGCGTGCGTTGTCGTGCCTTAGCCTTGTTTCCCCTTGCCGTGCCGTTCCTTCCGTTACCCTTGCCTTCCCTTGCTTTCCCTTTCCTTCCTTGCATTCCGTTACTCCTTGCTTGCTTTCCGTGCATTGCCTAGCCTTGCGTTGGCTTTCCTTAGCCTTGCCTCGCCTGACCGTGCTTTCCCATGCGTTACCCTTTCCTTGCCTTGCCGTGCATTGCCTAGCCTGCGTTGCCGTGCCTTAGCCTTGTTTCCCCTTGCCGTGTCGTTCCTTCCGTTACCCTGCCTTTCCTTCCTTTTCCTTGCCTTGCTTACCTTCCGTTACTCTTTGCTTGCCTTCCCTGAATTTCCTAGCCTTGCGTTGTCGTGCCTTAGCCTTATCTCGCCTGACCTTGCCTTCCTTTGCTTTAAGCTTTCCTTGCATTGTCGTGCATCGCCTAGCCTTGCGTTTTCGTGCATTAGCCTTGCCTAGCCTCACCGTGCCTTTTCTTGCGTTACCCTTTGCTTGCCTTACCGTGCATTGCCTAGCCGTGCCTTGTCGTGCCTTAGCCTTGTTTCCCCTTGCCGTGCCGTTCCTTCCGTTACCCTTGCCTTCCCTTGCTTTCCCTTTCCTTCCTTGCATTCCGTTACTCCTTGCTTGCTTTCCGTGCATTGCCTAGCCTTGCGTTGGCTTTCCTTAGCCTTGCCTCGCCTGACCGTGCTTTCCCATGCGTTACACTTTCCTTGCCTTGCCGTGCATTGCCTAGCGTGCGTTGTCGTGCCTTAGCCTTGTTTCCCCTTGCCGTGCCGTTCCTTCCGTTACACTTGCCTTTCTTTGCTTTCCCTTGCCTTCCTTACCTTCCGTTACTCTTTGCTTGCCTTCCGTGCATTGCCTAGCCTTGCGTTGTCGTGCCTTAGCCTTATCTCGCCTGACCGTGCCTTCCTTTGCTTTAAGCTTTCCTTGCATTGTCGTGCATTGCCTAGCCTTGCGTTGTCGTGCATTAGCCTTGCCTAGCCTCACCGTGCCTTGCCTTGCGTTACCCTTTTCTTGCCTTGCCGTGCATTTCCTAGCCGTGTGTTGTCGTGCCTTAGCCTTGTTTCCCCTTGCCGTTGCGTGCCTTTTGTTACACTTGCCTTGCCTGGCTTTGCCTTGCCTTCCTTTCCTTCCGTTACTCTTTCCTTGCCTTGCCGTGCATTGCCTAGCCCTGCGTTGTCGTGCCTTAGCCTTGTTACCCCTTGCCGTGCCGTTCCTTCCGTTACCCCTGCCTTCCCTTGCTTTCCCTTGCCTTCCTTGCGTTCCGTTACTCTTTGCTTGCTTTCCGTGCATTGCCTAGCCTTGCGTTGTCGTGCCTTAGCCTTATCTCGCCTGACCGTGCCTTCCTTTGCTTTAAGCTTTACTTGCATTGTCGTGCATTGCCTAGCCTTGCGTTGTCGTGCATTAGCCTTGCCTAGCCTCACCGTGCCTTCCCCTGCGTTACCCTTTCCTTGCCTTGCCGTGCATTGCCTAGCCTTGCGTTGTCATGCCTTAGCCTTGCATCGCCTGACCGTGCTTTCCCATGCGTTACCCTTTCCTTGCCTTGCCGTGCATTGCCTAGCCGTGCGTTGTCGTGCCTTAGCCTTGTTTCCCCTTGCCGTGCCGTTCCTTCCGTTACACTTGCCTTTCCTTCCTTTCCCTTGCCTTCCTTACCTTCCGTTACTCTTTGCTTGCCTTCCGTGCATTGCCTAGCCTTGCGTTGTTGTGCCTTAGCCTTACCTCGCCTGAACGTGCTTTCCCATGCGTTACCCTTTCCTTGCCTTGCCGTGCATTGCCTAGCCTGCGTTGCCGTGCCTTAGCCTTGTTTCCCCTTGCCGTGCCGTTCCTTCCGTTACCCTGGCCTTTCCTTCCTTTTCCTTGCCTTGCTTACTTTCCGTTACTCTTTACTTGCCTTCCCTGAATTTCCTAGTCTTGCGTTGTTGTGCCTTAGCCTTATCTCGCCTGACCTTGCCTTCCTTTGCTTTAAGCTTTCCTTGCATTGTCATGCATCGCCTAGCCATGCGTTTTCGTGCATTAGCCTTGCCTAGCCTCACCGTGCCTTTCCTTGCGTTACCGTTTGCTTGCCTTGCCGTGCATTGCCTAGCCGTGCCTTGTCGTGCCTTAGCCTTGTTTCCCCTTGCCGTGCCGTTCCTTCCGTTACACTTGCCTTTCTTTGCTTTCCCTTTCCTTCCTTACCTTCCGTTTCTCTTTGCTTGCCTTCCGTGCATTGCCTAGCCTTGGGTTGTCGTGCCTTAGCCTTGCCTCGCCTGACCGTGCTTTCCCATGCGTTACCCTTTCCTTGCCTTGCCGTGCATTGCCTAGCGTGCGTTGTCGTGCCTTAGCCTTGTTTCCCCTTGCCGTGCCGTTCCTTCCGTTACCCTTGCCTTCCCTTGCTTTCCCTTTCCTTCCTTACATTCCGTTACTCCTTGCTTGCTTTCCGTGCATTACCTAGCCTTGCGTTGGCTTTCCTTAGCCTTACCTCGCCTGACCGTGCTTTCCCATGCGTTACCCTTTCCTTGCCTTGCCGTGCATTGCCTAGCGTGCGTTGTCGTGCCTTAGCCTTGTTTCCCCTTGCCGTGCCGTTCCTTCCGTTACCCTTGCCTTCCCTTGCTTTCCCTTTCCTTCCTTGCATTCCGTTACTCCTTGCTTGCTTTCCGTGCATTGCCTAGCCTTGCGTTGGCTTTCCTTAGCCTTGCCTCGCCTGACCGTGCTTTCCCATGCGTTACCCTTTCCTTGCCTTGCCGTGAATTGCCTAGCCTGCGTTGCCGTGCCTTAGCCTTGTTTCCCCTTGCCGTGTCGTTCCTTCCGTTACCCTGGCCTTTCCTTCCTTTTCCTTGCCTTGCTTACCTTCCGTTACTCTTTGCTTGCCTTCCCTGAATTTCCTAGCCTTGCGTTGTCGTGCCTTAGCCTTATCTCGCCTGACCTTGCCTTCCTTTGCTTTAAGCTTTCCTTGCATTGTCGTGCATCGCCTAGCCTTGCGTTTTCGTGCATTAGCCTTGCCTAGCCTCACCGTGCCTTTTCTTGCGTTACCCTTTTCTTGCCTTGCCGTGCATTGCCTAGCCGTGCCTTGTCGTGCCTTAGCCTTGTTTCCCATTGCCGTGCCGTTCCTTCCGTTACCCTTGCCTTCCCTTGCTTTCCCTTTCCTTCCTTGCATTCCGTTACTCCTTGCTTGCTTTCCGTGCATTGCCTAGCCTTGCGTTGGCTTTCCTTAGCCTTGCCTCGCCTGAAAGTGCTTTCCCATGCGTTACCCTTTCCTTGCCTTGCCGTGCATTGCCTAGCCATGCGTTGCCGTGCCTTAGATTTGTTACCCCTTACCGTGCCGTTCCTTCCGTTACCCTTGCCTTCCCTTGCTTTCCCTTGCCTTCCTTGCGTTCCGTTACTCTTTGCTTGCTTTCCGTGCATTCCCTTGCCTTGCGTTGGCTTTCCTTAGCCTTGCCTCGCCTGACCGTGCTTTCCCATGCGTTACCCTTTCCTTGCCTTGCCGTGCATTGCCTAGCGTGCGTTGTCGTGCCTTAGCCTTGTTGCCCCTTACCGTGCCGTTCCTTCCGTTACCCTTGCCTTCCCTTGCTTTCCCTTTCCTTCCTTGCATTCCGTTACTCCTTGCTTGCTTTCCGTCCATTGCCTAGCCTTGCGTTGGCTTTCCTTAGCCTTGCCCCGCCTGGCCGTGCTTTCCCATGCGTTACCCTTTCCTTGCCTTGCCGTGCATTGCCTAGCGTGCGTTGTCGTGCCTTAGCCTTGTTTCCCCTTGCCGTGCCGTTCCTTCCGTTACACTTGCCTTTCTTTGCTTTCCCTTGCCTTCCTTACCTTCCGTTACTCTTTGCTTGCCTTCCGTGCATTGCCTAGCCTTGCGTTGTCGTGCCTTAGCCTTATCTCGCCTGACCGTGCCTTCCTTTGCTTTAAGCTTTACTTGCATTGTCGTGCATTGCCTAGCCTTGCGTTGTCGTGCATTAGCCTTGCCTAGCCTCACCGTGCCTTGCCTTGCGTTACCCTTTCCTTGCCTTGCCGTGCATTTCCTAGCCGTGTGTTGTCGTGCCTTAGCCTTGTTTCCCCTTGCCGTTGCGTGCCTTTTGTTACACTTGCCTTGCCTGGCTTTGCCTTGCCTTCCTTTCCTTCCGTTACTCTTTCCTTGCCTTGCCGTGCATTGCCTAGCCCTGCGTTGTCGTGCCTTAGCCTTGTTACCCCTTGCCGTGCCGTTCCTTCCGTTACCCTTGCCTTCCCTTGCTTTCCCTTGCCTTCCTTGCGTTCCGTTACTCTTTGCTTGCTTTCCGTGCATTGCCTAGCCTTGCGTTGTCATGCCTTAGGCTTGCCTCGCCTGACCGTGCTTTCCCATGCGTTACCCTTTCCTTGCCTTGCCGTTCATTGCCTAGCGTGCGTTGTCGTGCCTTAGCCTTGTTTCCCCTTGCCGTGCCGTTCCTTCCGTTACACTTGCCTTTCTTTGCTTTCCCTTGACTTCCTTACCTTCCGTTACTCTTTGCTTGCCTTCCGTGCATTGCCTAGCCTTGCGTTGTCGTGCCTTAGCCTTATCTCGCCTGACCGTGCCTTCCTTTGCTTTAAGCTTTCCTTGCATTGTCGTGCATTGCCTAGCCTTGCGTTGTCGTGCATTAGCCTTGCCTAGCCTCACCGTGCCTTGCCTTGCGTTACCCTTTCCTTGCCTTGCCGTGCATTGCCTAGCCGTGCGTTGTCGTGCCTTAGCCTTGATTCCCCTTGCCGTGGCGTGCCTTTTGTTACACTTGCCTTGCCTGGCTTTGCCTTGCCTTCCTTTCCTTCCGTTACTCTTTACTTGCCTTGCCGTGCATTGCCTAGCCTTGCATTGTCGTGCCTTATCCTTGCCTCACCTGACCGTGCCTTCCCCTGCGTTACCCTTTCCTTGCCTTGCCGTGCATTGCCTAGCCCTGCGTTGTCGTGCCTTAGCCTTCTTACCCCTTGCCGTGCCGTTCCTTCGTTTCCCTTGCCTTCCCTTGCTTTCCCTTGCCTTCCTTGCGTTCCGTTACTCTTTGATTGCTTTCCGTGCATTGCCTAGCCTTGCGTTGTCATGCCTTAGCCTTGCCTCGCCTGACCGTGCTTTCCCATGCGTTACCCTTTCCTTGCCTTGCCGTGCATTGCCTAGCGTGCGTTGTCGTGCCTTAGCCTTGTTGCCCCTTGCCGTGCCGTTCCTTCCTTTACACTTGCCTTTCCTTGCTTTCCCTTGCCTTCCTTACCTTCCGTTACTCTTTGCTTGCCTTCCGTGCATTGCCTAGCCTTGCGTTGTCGTGCCTTAGCCTTGCCTCGCCTGACCGTGCTTTCCCATGCGTTACCCTTTCCTTGCCTTGCCGTTCATTGCCTAGCGTTCGGTGTCGTGCCTTACACTTCTTCCCCCTTGCCGTGCCGTTCCTTCCGTTACCCTTGCCTTTCCTTGCTTTTCCTTGCCTTCCTTACCTTCCGTTACTCTTTGCTTGCCTTCCCTGAATTGCCTAGCCTTGCGTTGCCGTGCCTTTGCCTTATCTCGACTGACCTTGCCTTCCTTTCCTTTAAGCTTTCCTTGCATTGTCGTGCATTGCCTAGCCTTGCGTTGTCGTGCATTAACCTTGCCTAGCCTCACCTTGCCTTGCCTCGCGTTACCCTTTCCTTGCCTTGCCGTGCATTTCCTAGCCGTGTGTTGTCGTGCCTTAGCCTTGTTACCCCTTGCCGTGCCGTTCCTTCCGTTACCCTTGCCTTCCCTTGCTTTCCCTTTCCTTCCTTGCATTCCGTTACTCCTTGCTTGCTTTCCGTGCATTGCCTAGCCTTGCGTTGGCTTTCCTTAGCCTTGCCTCGCCTGACCGTGCTTTCCCATGCGTTACCCTTTCCTTGCCTTGCCGTGCATTGCCTAGCCTGCGTTGCCGTGCCTTAGCCTTGTTTCCCCTTGCCGTGTCGTTCCTTCCGTTACCCTGGCCTTTCGTTCCTTTTCCTTGCCTTGCTTACCTTCCGTTACACTTTGCTTGCCTTCCCTGAATTTCCTAGCCTTGCGTTGTCGTGCCTTAGCCTTATCTCGCCTGACCTTGCCTTCCTTTGCTTTAAGCTTTCCTTGCATTGTCGTGCATCGCCTAGCCTTGCGTTTTCGTGCATTAGCCTTGCCTAGCCTCACCGTGCCTTTTCATGCGTTACTCTTTGCTTGCCTTGCCGTGCATTGCCTAGCCGTGCCTTGTCGTGCCTTAGCCTTGTTTCCCCTTGCCGTGCCGTTCCTTCCGTTACCCTTGCCTTCCCTTGCTTTCCCTTTCCTTCCTTGCATTCCGTTACTCCTTGCTTGCTTTCCGTGCATTGCCTAGCCTTGCGTTGGCTTTCCTTAGCCTTGCCTCGCATGACCGTGCTTTCCCATGCGTTACCCTTTCCTTGCCTTGCCGTGCATTGCCTAGCGTGCGTTGTCGTGCCTTAGCCTTGTTTCCCCTTGCCGTGCCGTTCCTTCCGTTACACTTGCCTTTCTTTGCTTTCCCTTGCCTTCCTTACCTTCCGTTACTCTTTGCTTGCCTTCCGTGCATTGCCTAGCCTTGCGTTGTCGTGCCTTAGCCTTATCTCGCCTGACCGTGCCTTCCTTTGCTTTAAGCTTTCCTTGCATTGTCGTGCATTGCCTAGCCTTGCGTTGTCGTGCATTAGCCTTGCCTAGCCTCACCGTGCCTTGCCTTGCGTTACCCTTTCCTTGCCTTGCCGTGCATTTCCTACCCGTGTGTTGTCGTGCCTTAGCCTTGTTTCCCCTTGCCGTTGCGTGCCTTTTGTTACACTTGCCTTGCCTGGCTTTGCCTTGCCTTCCTTTCCTTCCGTTACTCTTTCCTTGCCTTGCCGTGCATTGCCTAGCCCTGCGTTGTCGTGCCTTAGCCTTGTTACCCCTTGCCGTGCCGTTCCTTCCGTTACCCTTGCCTTCCCTTGCTTTCCCTTGCCTTCCTTGCGTTCCGTTACTCTTTGCTTGCTTTCCGTGCATTGCCTAGCCTTGCGTTGTCGTGCCTTAGCCTTATCTCGCCTGACCGTGCCTTCCTTTGCTTTAAGCTTTACTTGCATTGTCGTGCATTGCCTAGCCTTGCGTTGTCGTGCATTAGCCTTGCCTAGCCTCACCGTGCCTTGCCTTGCGTTACTCTTTCCTTGCCTTGCCGTGCATTGCCTAGCCTTGCATTGTCGTGCCTTATCCTTGCCTCACCTGACCGTGCCTTCCCCTGCGTTACCCTTTCCTTGCCTTGCCGTGCATTGCCTAACCCTGCGTTGCCGTGCCTTAGCCTTGTTACCCCTTGCCGTGCCGTTCCTTCCGTTACCCTTGCCTTCCCTTGCTTTCCCTTTCCTTCCTTACATTCCGTTACTCCTTGCTTGCTTTCCGTGCATTGCCTAGCCTTGCGTTGGCTTTCCTTCGCCTTACCTCGCCTGACCGTGCTTTCCCATGCGTTACCCTTTCCTTGTCTTGCCGTGCATTGCCTAGCGTGCGTTGTCGTGCCTTAGCCTTGTTTCCCCTTGCCGTGCCGTTCCTTCCGTTACCCTTGCCTTCCCTTGCTTTCCCTTTCCTTCCTTGCATTCCGTTACTCCTTGCTTGCTTTCCGTGCATTGCCTAGCCTTGCGTTGGCTTTCCTTAGCCTTGCCTCGCCTGACCGTGCTTTCCCATGCGTTACCCTTTCCTTGCCTTGCCGTGCATTGCCTAGCCTGCGTTGCCGTGCCTTAGCCTTGTTTCCCCTTGCCGTGTCGTTCCTTCCGTTACCCTGGCTTTCCTTCCTTTTCCTTGCCTTGCTTACCTTCCGTTACTCTTTGCTTGCCTTCCCTGAATTTCCTAGCCTTGCGTTGTCGTGCCTTAGCCTTATCTCGCCTGACCTTGCCTTCCTTTGCTTTAAGCTTTCCTTGCATTGTCGTGCATCGCCTAGCCTTGCGTTTTCGTGCATTAGCCTTGCCTAGCCTCACCGTGCCTTTTCTTGCGTTACCCTTTGCTTGCCTTACCGTGCATTGCCTAGCCGTGCCTTGTCGTGCCTTAGCCTTGTTTCCCCTTGCCGTGCCGTTCCTTCCGTTACCCTTGCCTTCCCTTGCTTTCCCTTTCCTTCCTTGCATTCCGTTACTCCTTGCTTGCTTTCCGTGCATTGCCTAGCCTTGCGTTGGCTTTCCTTAGCCTTGCCTCGCCTGACCGTGCTTTCCCATGCGTTACACTTTCCTTGCCTTGCCGTGCATTGCCTAGCGTGCGTTGTCGTGCCTTAGCCTTGTTTCCCCTTGCCGTGCCGTTCCTTCCGTTACACTTGAATTTCTTTGCTTCCCCTTGCCTTCCTTACCTTCCGTTACTCTTTGCTTGCCTTCCGTGCATTGCCTAGCCTTGCGTTGTCGTGCCTTAGCCTTATCTCGCCTGACCGTGCCTTCCTTTGCTTTAAGCTTTACTTGCATTGTCGTGCATTGCCTAGCCTTGCGTTGTCGTGCATTAGCCTTGCCTAGCCTCACCGTGCCTTGCCTTGCGTTACCCTTTTCTTCCCTTGCCGTGCATTTCCTAGCCGTGTGTTGTCGTGCCTTAGCCTTGTTTCCCCTTGCCGTTGCGTGCCTTTTGTTACACTTGCCTTGCCTGGCATTGCCTTGCCTTCCTTTCCTTCCGTTACTCTTTCCTTGCCTTGCCGTGCATTGCCTAGCCCTGCGTTGTCGTGCCTTAGCCTTGTTACCCCTTGCCGTGCCGTTCCTTCCGTTACCCTTGCCTTCCCTTGCTTTCCCTTGCCTTCCTTGCGTTCCGTTACTCTTTGCTTGTTTTCCGTGCATTGCCTAGCCTTGCGTTGTCGTGCCTTAGCCTTATCTCGCCTGACCGTGCCTTCCTTTGCTTTAAGCTTTACTTGCATTGTAGTGCATTGCCTAGCCTTGCGTTGTCGTGCATTAGCCTTGCCTAGCCTCACCGTGCCTTGCCTTGCGTTACTCTTTCCTTGCCTTGCCGTGCATTGCCTAGCCTTGCATTGTCGTGCCTTATCCTTGCCTCACCTGACCGTGCCTTCCCCTGCGTTACCCTTTCCTTGCCTTGCCGTGCATTGCCTAACCCTGCGTTGCCGTGCCTTAGCCTTGTTACCCCTTGCCGTGACGTTCCTTCCGTTACCCTTGCCTTCCCTTGCTTTCCCTTGCCTTCCTTGCGTTCCGTTACTCTTTGCTTGCTTTCCGTGCATTGCCTAGCCTTGCGTTGTCATGCCTTAGCCTTGCATCGCCTGACCGTGCTTTCCCATGCGTTACCCTTTCCTTGCCTTGCCGTGCATTGCCTAGCCGTGCGTTGTCGTGCCTTAGCCTTGTTTCCCCTTGCCGTGCCGTTCCTTCCGTTACACTTGCCTTTCCTTCCTTTCCCTTGCCTACCTTACCTTCCGTTACTCTTTGCTTGCCTTCCGTGCATTGCCTAGCCTTGCGTTGTTGTGCCTTAGCCTTGCCTCGCCTGAACGTGCTTTCCCATGCGTTACCCTTTCCTTGCCTTGCCGTGCATTGCCTAGCGTGCGTTGTCGTGCCTTAGCCTTGTTTCCCCTTGCCGTGCCGTTCCTTCCGTTACCCTGGACTTTCCTTCCTTTTCCTTGCCTTGCTTACCTTCCGTTACTCTTTACTTGCCTTCCCTGAATTTCCTAGCCTTGCGTTGTCGTGCCTTAGCCTTATCTCGCCTGACCTTGCCTTCCTTTGCTTTAAGCTTTCCTTGCATTGTCGTGCATCGCCTAGCCATGCGTTTTCGTGCATTAGCCTTGCCTAGCCTCACCGTGCCTTTCCTTGCGTTACCGTTTGCTTGCCTTGTTGTGCATTGCCTAGACGTGCCTTGTCGTGCCTTAGCCTTGTTTCCCCTTGCCGTGCCGTTCCTTCCGTTATACTTGCCTTTCTTTGCTTTCCCTTTCCTTCCTTACCTTCCGTTTCTCTTTGCTTGCCTTCCGTGCATTGCCTAGCCTTGGGTTGTCGTGCCTTAGCCTTGCCTCGCCTGACCGTGCTTTCCCATGCGTTACCCTTTCCTTGCCTTGCCGTGCATTGCCTAGCGTGCGTTGTCGTGCCTTAGCCTTGTTTCCCCTTGCCGTGCCGTTCCTTCCGTTACCCTTGCCTTCCCTTGCTTTCCCTTTCCTTCCTTGCATTCCGTTACTCCTTGCTTGCTTTCCGTGCATTGCCTAGCCTTGCGTTGGCTTTCCTTAGCCTTGCCTCGCCTGACCGTGCTTTCCCATGCGTTACCCTTTCCTTGCCTTGCCGTGCATTGCCTAGCCTGCGTTGCCGTGCCTTAGCCTTGTTTCCCCTTGCCGTGTCGTTCCTTCCGTTACCCTGCCTTTCCTTCCTTTTCCTTGCCTTGCTTACCTTCCGTTACTCTTTGCTTGCCTTCCCTGAATTTCCTAGCCTTGCGTTGTCGTGCCTTAGCCTTATCTCGCCTGACCTTGCCTTCCTTTGCTTTAAGCTTTCCTTGCATTGTCGTGCATCGCCTAGCCTTGCGTTTTCGTGCATTAGCCTTGCCTAGCCTCACCGTGCCTTTTCTTGCGTTACCCTTTGCTTGCCTTACCGTGCATTGCCTAGCCGTGCCTTGTCGTGCCTTAGCCTTGTTTCCCCTTGCCGTGCCGTTCCTTCCGTTACCCTTGCCTTCCCTTGCTTTCCCTTTCCTTCCTTGCATTCCGTTACTCCTTGCTTGCTTTCCGTGCATTGCCTAGCCTTGCGTTGGCTTTCCTTAGCCTTGCCTCGCCTGACCGTGCTTTCCCATGCGTTACACTTTCCTTGCCTTGCCGTGCATTGCCTAGCGTGCGTTGTCGTGCCTTAGCCTTGTTTCCCCTTGCCGTGCCGTTCCTTCCGTTACACTTGCCTTTCTTTGCTTTCCCTTGCCTTCCTTACCTTCCGTTACTCTTTGCTTGCCTTCCGTGCATTGCCTAGCCTTGCGTTGTCGTGCCTTAGCCTTATCTCGCCTGACCGTGCCTTCCTTTGCTTTAAGCTTTCCTTGCATTGTCGTGCATTGCCTAGCCTTGCGTTGTCGTGCATTAGCCTTGCCTAGCCTCACCGTGCCTTGCCTTGCGTTACCCTTTTCTTGCCTTGCCGTGCATTTCCTAGCCGTGTGTTGTCGTGCCTTAGCCTTGTTTCCCCTTGCCGTTGCGTGCCTTTTGTTACACTTGCCTTGCCTGGCTTTGCCTTGCCTTCCTTTCCTTCCGTTACTCTTTCCTTGCCTTGCCGTGCATTGCCTAGCCCTGCGTTGTCGTGCCTTAGCCTTGTTACCCCTTGCCGTGCCGTTCCTTCCGTTACCCTTGCCTTCCCTTGCTTTCCCTTGCCTTCCTTGCGTTCCGTTACTCTTTGCTTGCTTTCCGTGCATTGCCTAGCCTTGCGTTGTCGTGCCTTAGCCTTATCTCGCCTGACCGTGCCTTCCTTTGCTTTAAGCTTTACTTGCATTGTCGTGCATTGCCTAGCCTTGCGTTGTCGTGCATTAGCCTTGCCTAGCCTCACCGTGCCTTCCCCTGCGTTACCCTTTCCTTGCCTTGCCGTGCATTGCCTAGCCTTGCGTTGTCATGCCTTAGCCTTGCATCGCCTGACCGTGCTTTCCCATGCGTTACCCTTTCCTTGCCTTGCCGTGCATTGCCTAGCCGTGCGTTGTCGTGCCTTAGCCTTGTTTCCCCTTGCCGTGCCGTTCCTTCCGTTACACTTGCCTTTCCTTCCTTTCCCTTGCCTTCCTTACCTTCCGTTACTCTTTGCTTGCCTTCCGTGCATTGCCTAGCCTTGCGTTGTTGTGCCTTAGCCTTACCTCGCCTGAACGTGCTTTCCCATGCGTTACCCTTTCCTTGCCTTGCCGTGCATTGCCTAGCCTGCGTTGCCGTGCCTTAGCCTTGTTTCCCCTTGCCGTGCCGTTCCTTCCGTTACCCTGGCCTTTCCTTCCTTTTCCTTGCCTTGCTTACTTTCCGTTACTCTTTACTTGCCTTCCCTGAATTTCCTAGTCTTGCGTTGTTGTGCCTTAGCCTTATCTCGCCTGACCTTGCCTTCCTTTGCTTTAAGCTTTCCTTGCATTGTCATGCATCGCCTAGCCATGCGTTTTCGTGCATTAGCCTTGCCTAGCCTCACCGTGCCTTTCCTTGCGTTACCGTTTGCTTGCCTTGCCGTGCATTGCCTAGCCGTGCCTTGTCGTGCCTTAGCCTTGTTTCCCCTTGCCGTGCCGTTCCTTCCGTTACACTTGCCTTTCTTTGCTTTCCCTTTCCTTCCTTACCTTCCGTTTCTCTTTGCTTGCCTTCCGTGCATTGCCTAGCCTTGGGTTGTCGTGCCTTAGCCTTGCCTCGCCTGACCGTGCTTTCCCATGCGTTACCCTTTCCTTGCCTTGCCGTGCATTGCCTAGCGTGCGTTGTCGTGCCTTAGCCTTGTTTCCCCTTGCCGTGCCGTTCCTTCCGTTACCCTTGCCTTCCCTTGCTTTCCCTTTCCTTCCTTACATTCCGTTACTCCTTGCTTGCTTTCCGTGCATTACCTAGCCTTGCGTTGGCTTTCCTTAGCCTTACCTCGCCTGACCGTGCTTTCCCATGCGTTACCCTTTCCTTGCCTTGCCGTGCATTGCCTAGCGTGCGTTGTCGTGCCTTAGCCTTGTTTCCCCTTGCCGTGCCGTTCCTTCCGTTACCCTTGCCTTCCCTTGCTTTCCCTTTCCTTCCTTGCATTCCGTTACTCCTTGCTTGCTTTCCGTGCATTGCCTAGCCTTGCGTTGGCTTTCCTTAGCCTTGCCTCGCCTGACCGTGCTTTCCCATGCGTTACCCTTTCCTTGCCTTGCCGTGAATTGCCTAGCCTGCGTTGCCGTGCCTTAGCCTTGTTTCCCCTTGCCGTGTCGTTCCTTCCGTTACCCTGGCCTTTCCTTCCTTTTCCTTGCCTTGCTTACCTTCCGTTACTCTTTGCTTGCCTTCCCTGAATTTCCTAGCCTTGCGTTGTCGTGCCTTAGCCTTATCTCGCCTGACCTTGCCTTCCTTTGCTTTAAGCTTTCCTTGCATTGTCGTGCATCGCCTAGCCTTGCGTTTTCGTGCATTAGCCTTGCCTAGCCTCACCGTGCCTTTTCTTGCGTTACCCTTTTCTTGCCTTGCCGTGCATTGCCTAGCCGTGCCTTGTCGTGCCTTAGCCTTGTTTCCCATTGCCGTGCCGTTCCTTCCGTTACCCTTGCCTTCCCTTGCTTTCCCTTTCCTTCCTTGCATTCCGTTACTCCTTGCTTGCTTTCCGTGCATTGCCTAGCCTTGCGTTGGCTTTCCTTAGCCTTGCCTCGCCTGAAAGTGCTTTCCCATGCGTTACCCTTTCCTTGCCTTGCCGTGCATTGCCTAGCCATGCGTTGCCGTGCCTTAGATTTGTTACCCCTTACCGTGCCGTTCCTTCCGTTACCCTTGCCTTCCCTTGCTTTCCCTTGCCTTCCTTGCGTTCCGTTACTCTTTGCTTGCTTTCCGTGCATTCCCTTGCCTTGCGTTGGCTTTCCTTAGCCTTGCCTCGCCTGACCGTGCTTTCCCATGCGTTACCCTTTCCTTGCCTTGCCGTGCATTGCCTAGCGTGCGTTGTCGTGCCTTAGCCTTGTTTCCCCTTGCCGTGCCGTTCCTTCCGTTACACTTGCCTTTCTTTGCTTTCCCTTGCCTTCCTTACCTTCCGTTACTCTTTGCTTGCCTTCCGTGCATTGCCTAGCCTTGCGTTGTCGTGCCTTAGCCTTATCTCGCCTGACCGTGCCTTCCTTTGCTTTAAGCTTTCCTTGCATTGTCGTGCATTGCCTAGCCTTGCGTTGTCGTGCATTAGCCTTGCCTAGCCTCACCGTGCCTTGCCTTGCGTTACCCTTTCCTTGCCTTGCCGTGCATTGCCTAGCCGTGCGTTGTCGTGCCTTAGCCTTGATTCCCCTTGCCGTGGCGTGCCTTTTGTTACACTTGCCTTGCCTGGCTTTGCCTTGCCTTCCTTTCCTTCCGTTACTCTTTACTTGCCTTGCCGTGCATTGCCTAGCCTTGCATTGTCGTGCCTTATCCTTGCCTCACCTGACCGTGCCTTCCCCTGCGTTACCCTTTCCTTGCCTTGCCGTGCATTGCCTAGCCCTGCGTTGTCGTGCCTTAGCCTTCTTACCCCTTGCCGTGCCGTTCCTTCGTTTCCCTTGCCTTCCCTTGCTTTCCCTTGCCTTCCTTGCGTTCCGTTACTCTTTGATTGCTTTCCGTGCATTGCCTAGCCTTGCGTTGTCATGCCTTAGCCTTGCCTCGCCTGACCGTGCTTTCCCATGCGTTACCCTTTCCTTGCCTTGCCGTGCATTGCCTAGCGTGCGTTGTCGTGCCTTAGCCTTGTTGCCCCTTGCCGTGCCGTTCCTTCCTTTACACTTGCCTTTCCTTGCTTTCCCTTGCCTTCCTTACCTTCCGTTACTCTTTGCTTGCCTTCCGTGCATTGCCTAGCCTTGCGTTGTCGTGCCTTAGCCTTGCCTCGCCTGACCGTGCTTTCCCATGCGTTACCCTTTCCTTGCCTTGCCGTTCATTGCCTAGCGTTCGGTGTCGTGCCTTACACTTCTTCCCCCTTGCCGTGCCGTTCCTTCCGTTACCCTTGCCTTTCCTTGCTTTTCCTTGCCTTCCTTACCTTCCGTTACTCTTTGCTTGCCTTCCCTGAATTGCCTAGCCTTGCGTTGCCGTGCCTTTGCCTTATCTCGACTGACCTTGCCTTCCTTTCCTTTAAGCTTTCCTTGCATTGTCGTGCATTGCCTAGCCTTGCGTTGTCGTGCATTAACCTTGCCTAGCCTCACCTTGCCTTGCCTCGCGTTACCCTTTCCTTGCCTTGCCGTGCATTTCCTAGCCGTGTGTTGTCGTGCCTTAGCCTTGTTACCCCTTGCCGTGCCGTTCCTTCCGTTACCCTTGCCTTCCCTTGCTTTCCCTTTCCTTCCTTACCTTCCGTTACTCTTTGCTTGCCTTCTATGCATTGCCAAGCCTTGCGTTGTCGTGCCTTAGCCTTGCCTCCCCTGACCGTGCTTTCCCATGCGTTACCCTTTCCTTGCCTTGCCGTGCATTGCCTAGCGTGCGTTGTCGTGCCTTAGACTTGTTTCCCCTTGCCGTGCAGTTCCTTCCGTTACCATTGCCTTTCCTTGCTTTCCCTTGCCTTCCTTACCTTCCGTTACTCTTTGCTTGCCTTCCGTGCATTGCCTAGCCTTGCGTTGTCGTGCCTTAGCCTTATCTCGCCTGACCGTGCCTTCCTTTGCTTTAAGCTTTCCTTGCATTGTCGTGCATTGCCTAGCCTTGCGTTGTCGTGCATTAGCCTTGCCTAGCCTCACCGTGCCTTGCCTTGCGTTACCCTTTCCTTGCCTTGCCGTGCATTGCCTAGCCGTGCGTTGTCGTGCCTTAGCCTTGATTCCCCTTGCCGTGGCGTGCCTTTTGTTACACTTGCCTTGCCTGGCTTTGCCTTGCCTTCCTTTCCTTCCCTTACTCTTTACTTGCCTTGCCGTGCATTGCCTAGCCTTGGATTGTCGTGCCTTATCCTTGCCTCACCTGACCGTGCCTTCCCCTGCGTTACCCTTTCCTTGCCTTGCCGTGCATTGCCTAATCCTACGTTGTCGTGCCTTAGCCTTCTTACCCCTTGCCGTACCGTTCCTTCCGTTACCCTTGCCTTCTCTTGCTTTCCCTTGCCTTCCTTGCGTTCCGTTACTCTTTGCTTGCTTTCCGTGCATTGCCTAGCCTTGCGTTGTCATGCCTTAGCCTTGCCTCGCCTGACCGTGCTTTCCCATGCGTTACCCTTTCCTTGCCTTGCCGTGCATTGCCTAGCGTGCGTTGTCGTGCCTTAGCCTTGTTGCCCCTTGCCGTGCCGTTCCTTCCGTTACACTTGCCTTTCCTTGCTTTCCCTTGCCTTCCTTACCTTCCGTTACTCTTTGCTTGCCTTCCGTGCATTGCCTAGCCTTGCGTTGTCGTGCCTTAGCCTTGCCTCGCCTGACCGTGCTTTCCCATGCGTTACCCTTTCCTTGCCTTGCCGTTCATTGCCTAGCGTTCGGTGTCGTGCCTTACACTTCTTCCCCCTTGCCGTGCCGTTCCTTCCGTTACCCTTGCCTTTCCTTGCTTTTCCTTGCCTTCCTTACCTTCCGTTACTCTTTGCTTGCCTTCCCTGAATTGCCTAGCCTTGCATTGTCGTGCCTTTGCCTTATCTCGCCTGACCTTGCCTTCCTTTGCTTTAAGCTTTCATTGCATTGTCGTGCATTGCCTAGCCTTTCGTTTTCGTGCATTAGCCTTGTCTAGCCTCACCGTGCATTGCCTTGCGTTACCCTTTGCTTGCCTTCCCGTGCATTGCCTAGCTGTGCGTTGTCGTGCCTTAGCCTTGTTTCCCCTTGCCGTGCAGTTCCTTCCGTTACGCTTGCCTTTCTTTGCTTTCCCTTGCCTTCCTTACCTTCCGTTACTCTTTGCTTGCCTTCCGTGTCTTGCCTAGCCTTGCGTTGTCGTGCCTTAGCCTTGCCTCGCCTGAACGTGCTTTCCCATGCGTTACCCTTTCCCTGCCTTGCCGTGCATTGCCCAGCCTGCGTTGCCGTGCCTTAGCCTTGTTTCCCCTTGCCGTGCAATTCCTTCCGTTACCCTTGCCTTTCCTTGCTTTTCCTTGCCTTGCTTACATTCCGTTACTCTTTGCTTCCCTTCCCTGCATTGCCTAGCCTTGCGTTGTCGTGCCTTAGCCTTATCTCGCCTGACCGTGCCTTCCTTTGCTTTAAGCTTTCCTTGCATTGTCGTGCATTGCCTAGCCTTGCGTTGTCGTGCATTAGCCTTGCCTAGCCTCACCGTGCCTTGCCTAGCGTTACCCTTTCCTTGCCTTGCCGTGCATTGCCTAGCCGTGCGTTGTCGTGCCTTAGCCTTGTTTCCCCTTGCCGTGGCGTGCCTTTTGTTACACTTGCCTTTCCTGGCTTTGACTTGCCTTCCTTTCCTTCCGTTACTCTTTCCTTGCCTTGCCGTGCATTGCCTAGCTTTGCATTGTCGTGCCTTATCCTTGCCTCACCTGACCGTGCCTTCCCCTGCGTTACCCTTTCCTTGCCTTGCCGTGCATTGCCTAGCCATGCGTTGCCGTGCCTTAGACTTGTTAGCCCTTACCGTGCCGTTCCTTCCGTTACCCTTGCCTTCCCTTGCTTTCCCTTGCCTTCCTTGCGTTCCGTTACTCTTTGCTTGCTTTCCGTGCATTGCCTAGCCTTGCGTTGTCATGCCTTATCCTTGCATCGCCTGACCGTGCTTTCCCATGCGTTACCCTTTCCTTGCCTTTCCGTGCATTGCCTAGCGGTGCGTTGTCGTGCCTTAGCCTTGTTTCCCCTTGCCGTGCCGTTACTTCCGTTACACTTGCCTTTCCTTCCTTTCCCTTGCCTTCCTTACCTTCCGTTACTCTTTGCTTGCCTTCCGTGCATTGCCTAGCCTTGCGTTGTCGTGCCTTAGCGTTGCCTCGCCTGACCGTGCTTTCAAATGCGTTACCCTTTCCTTGCCTTGCCGTTCATTGCCTAGCGTTCGGTGTCGTGCCTTAGACTTGTTTCCCCTGCCGTGCCGTTCCTTCCGTTACCCTGGCCTTTCCTTCCTTTTCCTTGCCTTGCTTACCTTCCGTTACTCTTTGCTTGCCTTCCCTGAATTGCCTAGCCTTGCGTTGTCGTTCCTTAGCCTTATCTCGCCTGACCGTGCCTTCCTTTGCTTTAAGCTTTCCTTGCATTGTCTTGCATTGCCTAGCCTTGCGTTGTCGTGGATTAACCTTGCCTAGCCTCACCGTGCCTTGCCTTGCGTTACCCTTTCCTTGCCTTGCCGTGCATTTCCTAGCCGTGTGTTGTAGTGCCTTAGCCTTGTTACCCCTTGACGTGCCGTTCCTTCCGTTACCCTTGCCTTCCCTTGCTTTCCCTTTCCTTCCTTGCATTCCGTTACTCCTTGCTTGCCTTCCGTGCATTGCCTAGCCTTGCGTTGGCTTTCCTTAGCCTTGCCTCGCCTGACCGTGCTTTCCCATGCGTTACCCTTTCCTTGCCTTGCCGTGCATTGCCTAGCGTGCGTTGTCGTGCCTTAGCCTTGTTTCCCCTTGCCGTGCCGTTCCTTCCGTTACACTTGCCTTTCTTTGCTTTCCCTTGCCTTCCTTACCTTCCGTTACTCTTTGCTTGCCTTCCGTGCATTGCCTAGCCTTGCGTTGTCGTGCCTTAGCCTTATCTCGCCTGACCGTGCCTTCCTTTGCTTTAAGCTTTACTTGCATTGTCGTGCATTGCCTAGCCTTGCGTTGTCGTGCATTAGCCTTGCCTAGCCTCACCGTGCCTTGCCTTGCGTTACCCTTTCCTTGCCTTGCCGTGCATTTCCTAGCCGTGTGTTGTCGTGCCTTAGCCTTGTTTCCCCTTGCCGTTGCGTGCGTTTTGTTACACTTGCCTTGCCTGGCTTTGCCTTGCCTTCCTTTCCTTCCGTTATTCTTTCCTTGCCTTGCCGTGCATTGCCTAGCCCTGCGTTGTCGTGCCTTAGCCTTGTTACCCCTTGCCGTGCCGTTCCTTCCGTTACCCTTGCCTTCCCTTGCTTTCCCTTGCCTTCCTTGCGTTCCGTTACTCTTTGCTTGCTTTCCGTGCATTGCCTAGCCTTGCGTTGTCATGCCTTAGGCTTGCCTCGCCTGACCGTGCTTTCCCATGCGTTACCCTTTCCTTGCCTTGCCGTTCATTGCCTAGCGTGCGTTGTCGTGCCTTAGCCTTGTTTCCCCTTGCCGTGCCGTTCCTTCCGTTACACTTGCCTTTCTTTGCTTTCCCTTGCCTTCCTTACCTTCCGTTACTCTTTGCTTGCCTTCCGTGCATTGCCTAGCCTTGCGTTGTCGTGCCTTAGCCTTATCTCGCCTGACCGTGCCTTCCTTTGCTTTAAGCTTTCCTTGCATTGTCGTGCATTGCCTAGCCTTGCGTTGTCGTGCATTAGCCTTGCCTAGCTTCACCGTGCCTTGCCTTGCGTTACCCTTTCCTTGCCTTGCCGTGCATTGCCTAGCCGTGCGTTGTCGTGCCTTAGCCTTGATTCCCCTTGCCGTGGGGTGCCTTTTGTTACACTTGCCTTGCCTGGCTTTGCCTTGCCTTCCTTTCCTTCCGTTACTCTTTACTTGCCTTGCCGTGCATTGCCTAGCCTTGCATTGTCGTGCCTTATCCTTGCCTCACCTGACCGTGCCTTCCCCTGCGTTACCCTTTCCTTGCCTTGCCGTGCATTGCCTAGCCCTGCGTTGTCGTGCCTTAGCCTTCTTACCCCTTGCCGTGCCGTTCCTTCCGTTTCCCTTGCCTTCCCTTGCTTTCCCTTTCCTTCCTTGCATTCCTTTACTCCTTGCTTGCTTTCCGTGCATTGCCTAGCCTTGCGTTGGCTTTCCTTAGCCTTGCCTCGCCTGACCGTGCTTTCCCATGCGTTACCCTTTCCTTGCCTTGCCGTGCATTGCCTAGCGTGCGTTGTCGTGCCTTAGCAGTGTTTCCCCTTGCCGTGCCGTTCCTTCCGTTACACTTGCCTTTCTTTGCTTTCCCTTGCCTTCGTTACCTTCCGTTACTCTTTGCTTGCCTTCTGTGCTTAACCAAGCCTTGCGTTGTCGTGCCTTAGCCTTGCCTCCCCTGACCGTGCTTTCCCATGCGTTACCCTTTCCTTGCCTTGCCGTGCATTGCCTAGCGTGCGTTGTCGTGCCTTATACTTGTTTCCCCTTGCCGTGCCGTTCCTTCCGTTACCATTGCCTTTCCTTGCTTTCCCTTGCCTTCCTTACATTCCGTTACTCTTTGCTTGCCTTCCGTGCATTGCCTAGCCTTGCGTTGTCGTGCCTTAACCTTATCTCGCCTGACCGTGCCTTCCTTTGCTTTAAGCTTTCCTTGCATTGTCGTGCATTGCCTAGCCTTGCGTTGTCGTGCATTAGCCTTGCCTAGCCTCACCGTGCCTTGCCTTGCGTTACCCTTTCCTTGCCTTGCCGTGCATTGCCTAGCCGTGCGTTGTCGTGCCTTAGCCTTGATTCCCCTTGCCGTGGCGTGCCTTTTGTTACACTTGCCTTGCCTGGCTTTGCCTTGCCTTCCTTTCCTTCCGTTACTCTTTCCTTGCCTTGCCGTGCATTGCCTAGCCTTGCATTGTCGTGCCTTATCCTTGCCTCACCTGACCGTGCCTTCCCCTGCGTTACCCTTTCCTTGCCTTGCCGTGCATTGCCTAACACTGCGTTGTCGTGCCTTAGCCTTCTTACCCCTTGCCGTGCCGTTCCTTCCGTTACCCTTGCCTTCCCTTGCTTTCCCTTGCCTTCCTTGCGTTCCGTTACTCTTTGCTTGCTTTCCGTGCATTCCCTAGCCTTGCGTTGTCATGCCTTAGCCTTGCCTCGCCTGACCGTGCTTTCCCATGCGTTACCCTTTCCTTGCCTTGCCGTGCATTGCCTAACGTGCGTTGTCGTGCCTTAGCCTTGTTGCCCCTTGCCGTGCCGTTCCTTCCGTTACACTTGCCTTTCCTTGCTTTCCCTTGCCTTCCTTACCTTCCGTTACTCTTTGCTTGCCTTCCGTGCATTGCCTAGCCTTGCGTTGTCGTGCCTTAGCCTTGCCTCGCCTGACCGTGCTTTCCCATGCGTTACCCTTTCCTTGCCTTGCCGTTCATTGCCTAGCGTTCGGTGTCGTGCCTTAGACTTGTTTCCCCTTGCCGTGCCGTTCCTTCCGTTACCCTTGCCTTTCCTTCCTTTTCCTTGCCTTCCTTACTTTCCGTTACTCTTTGCTTGCCTTCCCTGAATTGCCTAGCCTTGCATTGTCGTGCCTTTGCCTTATCTCGCCTGACCGTGCCTTCCTTTGCTTTAAGCTTTCCTTGCATTGTCGTGCATTGCCTAGCCTTGCGTTGTCGTGCATTAGCCTTGCCTAGCCTCACCGTGCCTTGCCTTGCGTTACCCTTTGCTTGCCTTTCCGTGCATTGCCTAGCCATGCGTTGTCTTGCCTTAGCCTTGTTTCCCCTTGCCGTGCCGTTCCTTCCGTTACACTTGCCTTTCCTTCCTTTCCCTTGCCTTCCTTACCTTCCGTTACTCTTTGCTTGCCTTCCGTGCATTGCCTAGCCTTGCGTTGTCGTGCCTTAGCGTTGCCTCGCCTGACCGTGCTTTCAAATGCGTTACCCTTTCCTTGCCTTGCCGTTCATTGCCTAGCGTTCGGTGTCGTGCCTTAGACTTGTTTCCCCTTGCCGTGCCGTTCCTTCCGTTACCCTGGCCTTTCCTTCCTTTTCCTTGCCTTGCTTACCTTCCGTTACTCTTTGCTTGCCTTCCCTGAATTGCCTAGCCTTGCGTTGTCGTGCCTTAGCCTTATCTCACCTGACCGTGCCTTCCTTTGCTTTAAGCTTTCCTTGCATTGTCTTGCATTGCCTAGCCTTGCGTTGTCGTGCATTAACCTTGCCTAGCCTCACCGTGCCTTGCCTTGCGTTACCCTTTCCTTGCCTTGCCGTGCATTTCCTAGCCGTGTGTTGTCGTGCCTTAGCCTTGTTACCCCTTGCCGTGCCGTTCCTTCCGTTACCCTTGCCTTCCCTTGCTTTCCCTTTCCTTCCTTGCATTCCGTTACTCCTTGCTTGCTTTCCGTGCATTGCCTAGCCTTGCGTTGGCTTTCCTTAGCCTTGCCTCGCCTGACCGTGCTTTCCCATGCGTTACCCTTGCCTTGCCTTGCCGTGCATTGCCTAGCGTGCGTTGTCGTGCCTTAGCCTTGTTTCCCCTTGCCGTGCCGTTCCTTCCGTTACACTTGCCTTTCTTTGCTTTCCCTTGCCTTCCTTACCTTCCGTTACTCTTTGCTTGCCTTCCGTGCATTGCCAAGCCTTGCGTTGTCGTGCCTTAGCCTTGACTCCCCTGACCGTGCTTTACCATGCGTTACCCTTTCCTTGCCTTGCCGTGCATTGCCTAGCCTGCGTTGCCGTGCCTTAGCCTTGTTTCCCCTTGCCGTGCCGTTCCTTCCGTTACCCTGGCCTTTCCTTCCTTTTCCTTGCCTTGCTTACCTTCCGTTACTCTTTACTTGCCTTCCCTGAATTTCCTAGCCTTGCGTTGTCGTGCCTTAGCCTTATCTCGCCTGACCTTGCCTTCCTTTGCTTTAAGCTTTCCTTGCATTGTCGTGCATCGCCTAGCCATGCGTTTTCGTGCATTAGCCTTGCCTAGCCTCACCGTGCCTTTCCTTGCGTTACCGTTTGCTTGCCTTGTTGTGCATTGCCTAGACGTGCCTTGTCGTGCCTTAGCCTTGTTTCCCCTTGCCGTGCCGTTCCTTCCGTTACACTTGCCTTTCTTTGCTTTCCCTTTCCTTCCTTACCTTCCGTTTCTCTTTGCTTGCCTTCCGTGCATTGCCTAGCCTTGGGTTGTCGTGCCTTAGCCTTGCCTCGCCTGACCGTGCTTTCCCATGCGTTACCCTTTCCTTGCCTTGCCGTGCATTGCCTAGCGTGCGTTGTCGTGCCTTAGCCTTGTTTCCCCTTGCCGTGCCGTTCCTTCCGTTACCCTTGCCTTCCCTTGCTTTCCCTTTCCTTCCTTACATTCCGTTACTCCTTGCTTGCTTTCCGTGCATTGCCTAGCCTTGCGTTGGATTTCCTTAGCCTTACCTCGCCTGACCGTGCTTTCCCATGCGTTACCCTTTCCTTGCCTTGCCGTGCATTGCCTAGCGTGCGTTGTCGTGCCTTAGCCTTGTTTCCCCTTGCCGTGCCGTTCCTTCCGTTACCCTTGCCTTCCCTTGCTTTCCCTTTCCTTCCTTGCATTCCGTTACTCCTTGCTTGCTTTCCGTGCATTGCCTAGCCTTGCGTTGGCTTTCCTTAGCCTTGCCTCGCCTGACCGTGCTTTCCCATGCGTTACCCTTTCCTTGCCTTGCCGTGCATTGCCTAGCCTGCGTTGCCGTGCCTTAGCCTTGTTTCCCCTTGCCGTGTCGTTCCTTCCGTTACCCTGGCCTTTCGTTCCTTTTCCTTGCCTTGCTTACCTTCCGTTACTCTTTGCTTGCCTTCCCTGAATTTCCTAGCCTTGCGTTGTCGTGCCTTAGCCTTATCTCGCCTGACCTTGCCTTCCTTTGCTTTAAGCTTTCCTTGCATTGTCGTGCATCGCCTAGCCTTGCGTTTTCGTGCATTAGCCTTGCCTAGCCTCACCGTGACTTTTCTTGCGTTACTCTTTGCTTGCCTTGCCGTGCATTGCCTAGCCGTGCCTTGTCGTGCCTTAGCCTTGTTTCCCCTTGCCGTGCCGTTCCTTCCGTTACCCTTGCCTTCCCTTGCTTTCCCTTTCCTTCCTTGCATTCCGTTACTCCTTGCTTGCTTTCCGTGCATTGCCTAGCCTTGCGTTGGCTTTCCTTAGCCTTGCCTAGCCTCACCGTGCCTTGCCTTGCGTTACCCTTTTCTTGCCTTGCCGTGCATTTCCTAGCCGTGTGTTGTCGTGCCTTAGCCTTGTTTCCCCTTGCCGTTGCGTGCCTTTTGTTACACTTGCCTTGCCTGGCTTTGCCTTGCCTTCCTTTCCTTCCGTTACTCTTTCCTTGCCTTGCCGTGCATTGCCTAGCCCTGCGTTGTCGTGCCTTAGCCTTGTTACCCCTTGCCGTGCCGTTCCTTCCGTTACCCTTGCCTTCCCTTGCTTTCCCTTGCCTTCCTTGCGTTCCGTTACTCTTTGCTTGCTTTCCGTGCATTGTCTAGCCTTGCGTTGTCGTGCCTTAGCCTTATCTCGCCTGACCGTGCCTTCCTTTGCTTTAAGCTTTACTTGCATTGTAGTGCATTGCCTAGCCTTGCGTTGTCGTGCATTAGCCTTGCCTAGCCTCACCGTGCCTTGCCTTGCGTTACTCTTTCCTTGCCTTGCCGTGCATTGCCTAGCCTTGCATTGTCGTGCCTTATCCTTGCCTCACCTGACCGTGCCTTCCCCTGCGTTACCCTTTCCTTGCCTTGCCGTGCATTGCCTAACCCTGCGTTGCCGTGCCTTAGCCTTGTTACCCCTTGCCGTGACGTTCCTTCCGTTACCCTTGCCTTCCCTTGCTTTCCCTTGCCTTCCTTGCGTTCCGTTACTCTTTGCTTGCTTTCCGTGCATTGCCTAGCCTTGCGTTGTCATGCCTTAGCCTTGCATCGCCTGACCGTGCTTTCCCATGCGTTACCCTTTCCTTGCCTTGCCGTGCATTGCCTAGCCGTGCGTTGTCGTGCCTTAGCCTTGTTTCCCCTTGCCGTGCCGTTCCTTCCGTTACACTTGCCTTTCCTTCCTTTCCCTTGCCTACCTTACCTTCCGTTACTCTTTGCTTGCCTTCCGTGCATTGCCTAGCCTTGCGTTGTTGTGCCTTAGCCTTGCCTCGCCTGAACGTGCTTTCCCATGCGTTACCCTTTCCTTGCCTTGCCGTGCATTGCCTAGCCTGCGTTGCCGTGCTTTAGCTTTGTTTCCCTTTGCCGTGCCGTTCCTTCCGTTACCCTGGACTTTCCTTCCTATTCCTTGCCTTGCTTACCTTCCGTTACTCTTTACTTGCCTTCCCTGAATTTCCTAGCCTTGCGTTGTCGTGCCTTAGCCTTATCTCGCCTGACCTTGCCTTCCTTTGCTTTAAGCTTTCCTTGCATTGTCGTGCATCGCCTAGCCATGCGTTTTCGTGCATTAGCCTTGCCTAGCCTCACCGTGTCTTTCCTTGCGTTACCGTTTGCTTGCCTTGTTGTGCATTGCCTAGACGTGCCTTGTCGTGCCTTAGCCTTGTTTCCCCTTGCCGTGCCGTTCCTTCCGTTATACTTGCCTTTCTTTGCTTTCCCTTTCCTTCCTTACCTTCCGTTTCTCTTTGCTTGCCTTCCGTGCATTGCCTAGCCTTGGGTTGTCGTGCCTTAGCCTTGCCTCGCCTGACCGTGCTTTCCCATGCGTTACCCTTTCCTTGCCTTGCCGTGCATTGCCTAGCGTGCGTTGTCGTGCCTTAGCCTTGTTTCCCCTTGCCGTGCCGTTCCTTCCGTTACCCTTGCCTTCCCTTGCTTTCCCTTTCCTTCCTTGCATTCCGTTACTCCTTGCTTGCTTTCCGTGCATTGCCTAGCCTTGCGTTGGCTTTCCTTAGCCTTGCCTCGCCTGACCGTGCTTTCCCATGCGTTACCCTTTCCTTGCCTTGCCGTGCATTGCCTAGCCTGCGTTGCCGTGCCTTAGCCTTGTTTCCCCTTGCCGTGTCGTTCCTTCCGTTACCCTGCCTTTCCTTCCTTTTCCTTGCCTTGCTTACCTTCCGTTACTCTTTGCTTGCCTTCCCTGAATTTCCTAGCCTTGCGTTGTCGTGCCTTAGCCTTATCTCGCCTGACCTTGCCTTCCTTTGCTTTAAGCTTTCCTTGCATTGTCGTGCATCGCCTAGCCTTGCGTTTTCGTGCATTAGCCTTGCCTAGCCTCACCGTGCCTTTTCTTGCGTTACCCTTTGCTTGCCTTACCGTGCATTGCCTAGCCGTGCCTTGTCGTGCCTTAGCCTTGTTTCCCCTTGCCGTGCCGTTCCTTCCGTTACCCTTGCCTTCCCTTGCTTTCCCTTTCCTTCCTTGCATTCCGTTACTCCTTGCTTGCTTTCCGTGCATTGCCTAGCCTTGCGTTGGCTTTCCTTAGCCTTGCCTCGCCTGACCGTGCTTTCCCATGCGTTACACTTTCCTTGCCTTGCCGTGCATTGCCTAGCGTGCGTTGTCGTGCCTTAGCCTTGTTTCCCCTTGCCGTGCCGTTCCTTCCGTTACACTTGCCTTTCTTTGCTTTCCCTTGCCTTCCTTACCTTCCGTTACTCTTTGCTTGCCTTCCGTGCATTGCCTAGCCTTGCGTTGTCGTGCCTTAGCCTTATCTCGCCTGACCGTGCCTTCCTTTGCTTTAAGCTTTCCTTGCATTGTCGTGCATTGCCTAGCCTTGCGTTGTCGTGCATTAGCCTTGCCTAGCCTCACCGTGCCTTGCCTTGCGTTACCCTTTTCTTGCCTTGCCGTGCATTTCCTAGCCGTGTGTTGTCGTGCCTTAGCCTTGTTTCCCCTTGCCGTTGCGTGCCTTTTGTTACACTTGCCTTGCCTGGCTTTGCCTTGCCTTCCTTTCCTTCCGTTACTCTTTCCTTGCCTTGCCGTGCATTGCCTAGCCCTGCGTTGTCGTGCCTTAGCCTTGTTACCCCTTGCCGTGCCGTTCCTTCCGTTACCCTTGCCTTCCCTTGCTTTCCCTTGCCTTCCTTGCGTTCCGTTACTCTTTGCTTGCTTTCCGTGCATTGCCTAGCCTTGCGTTGTCGTGCCTTAGCCTTATCTCGCCTGACCGTGCCTTCCTTTGCTTTAAGCTTTACTTGCATTGTCGTGCATTGCCTAGCCTTGCGTTGTCGTGCATTAGCCTTGCCTAGCCTCACCGTGCCTTCCCCTGCGTTACCCTTTCCTTGCCTTGCCGTGCATTGCCTAGCCTTGCGTTGTCATGCCTTAGCCTTGCATCGCCTGACCGTGCTTTCCCATGCGTTACCCTTTCCTTGCCTTGCCGTGCATTGCCTAGCCTGCGTTGCCGTGCCTTAGCCTTGTTTCCCCTTGCCGTGCTGTTCCTTCCGTTACCCTGGCCTTTCCTTCCTTTTCCTTGCCTTGCTTACTTTCCGTTACTCTTTACTTGCCTTCCCTGAATTTCCTAGTCTTGCGTTGTTGTGCCTTAGCCTTATCTCGCCTGACCTTGCCTTCCTTTGCTTTAAGCTTTCCTTGCATTGTCGTGCATCGCCTAGCCATGCGTTTTCGTGCATTAGCCTTGCCTAGCCTCACCGTGCCTTTCCTTGCGTTACCGTTTGCTTGCCTTGCCGTGCATTGCCTAGCCGTGCCTTGTCGTGCCTTAGCCTTGTTTCCCCTTGCCGTGCCGTTCCTTCCGTTACACTTGCCTTTCTTTGCTTTCCCTTTCCTTCCTTACCTTCCGTTTCTCTTTGCTTGCCTTCCGTGCATTGCCTAGCCTTGGGTTGTCGTGCCTTAGCCTTGCCTCGCCTGACCGTGCTTTCCCATGCGTTACCCTTTCCTTGCCTTGCCGTGCATTGCCTAGCGTGCGTTGTCGTGCCTTAGCCTTGTTTCCCCTTGCCGTGCCGTTCCTTCCGTTACCCTTGCCTTCCCTTGCTTTCCCTTTCCTTCCTTACATTCCGTTACTCCTTGCTTGCTTTCCGTGCATTACCTAGCCTTGCGTTGGCTTTCCTTAGCCTTACCTCGCCTGACCGTGCTTTCCCATGCGTTACCCTTTCCTTGCCTTGCCGTGCATTGCCTAGCGTGCGTTGTCGTGCCTTAGCCTTGTTTCCCCTTGCCGTGCCGTTCCTTCCGTTACCCTTGCCTTCCCTTGCTTTCCCTTTCCTTCCTTGCATTCCGTTACTCCTTGCTTGCTTTCCGTGCATTGCCTAGCCTTGCGTTGGCTTTCCTTAGCCTTGCCTCGCCTGACCGTGCTTTCCCATGCGTTACCCTTTCCTTGCCTTGCCGTGAATTGCCTAGCCTGCGTTGCCGTGCCTTAGCCTTGTTTCCCCTTGCCGTGTCGTTCCTTCCGTTACCCTGGCCTTTCCTTCCTTTTCCTTGCCTTGCTTACCTTCCGTTACTCTTTGCTTGCCTTCCCTGAATTTCCTAGCCTTGCGTTGTCGTGCCTTAGCCTTATCTCGCCTGACCTTGCCTTCCTTTGCTTTAAGCTTTCCTTGCATTGTCGTGCATCGCCTAGCCTTGCGTTTTCGTGCATTAGCCTTGCCTAGCCTCACCGTGCCTTTTCTTGCGTTACCCTTTTCTTGCCTTGCCGTGCATTGCCTAGCCGTGCCTTGTCGTGCCTTAGCCTTGTTTCCCATTGCCGTGCCGTTCCTTCCGTTACCCTTGCCTTCCCTTGCTTTCCCTTTCCTTCCTTGCATTCCGTTACTCCTTGCTTGCTTTCCGTGCATTGCCTAGCCTTGCGTTGGCATTCCTTAGCCTTGCCTCGCCTGAAAGTGCTTTCCCATGCGTTACCCTTTCCTTGCCTTGCCGTGCATTGCCTAGCCGTGCGTTGCCGTGCCTTAGACTTGTTACCCCTTACCGTGCCGTTCCTTCCGTTACCCTTGCCTTCCCTTGCTTTCCCTTGCCTTCCTTGCGTTCCGTTACTCTTTGCTTGCTTTCCGTGCATTCCCTTGCCTTGCGTTGGCTTTCCTTAGCCTTGCCTCGCCTGACCGTGCTTTCCCATGCGTTACCCTTTCCTTGCCTTGCCGTGCATTGCCTAGCGTGCGTTGTCGTGCCTTAGCCTTGTTGCCCCTTACCGTGCCGTTCCTTCCGTTACCCTTGCCTTCCCTTGCTTTCCCTTTCCTTCCTTGCATTCCGTTACTCCTTGCTTGCTTTCCGTCCATTGCCTAGCCTTGCGTTGGCTTTCCTTAGCCTTGCCCCGCCTGGCCGTGCTTTCCCATGCGTTACCCTTTCCTTGCCTTGCCGTGCATTGCCTAGCGTGCGTTGTCGTGCCTTAGCCTTGTTTCCCCTTGCCGTGCCGTTCCTTCCGTTACACTTGCCTTTCTTTGCTTTCCCTTGCCTTCCTTACCTTCCGTTACTCTTTGCTTGCCTTCCGTGCATTGCCTAGCCTTGCGTTGTCGTGCCTTAGCCTTATCTCGCCTGACCGTGCCTTCCTTTGCTTTAAGCTTTACTTGCATTGTCGTGCATTGCCTAGCCTTGCGTTGTCGTGCATTAGCCTTGCCTAGCCTCACCGTGCCTTGCCTTGCGTTACCCTTTCCTTGCCTTGCCGTGCATTTCCTAGCCGTGTGTTGTCGTGCCTTAGCCTTGTTTCCCCTTGCCGTTGCGTGCCTTTTGTTACACTTGCCTTGCCTGGCTTTGCCTTGCCTTCCTTTCCTTCCGTTACTCTTTCCTTGCCTTGCCGTGCATTGCCTAGCCCTGCGTTGTCGTGCCTTAGCCTTGTTACCCCTTGCCGTGCCGTTCCTTCCGTTACCCTTGCCTTCCCTTGCTTTCCCTTGCCTTCCTTGCGTTCCGTTACTCTTTGCTTGCTTTCCGTGCATTGCCTAGCCTTGCGTTGTCATGCCTTAGGCTTGCCTCGCCTGACCGTGCTTTCCCATGCGTTACCCTTTCCTTGCCTTGCCGTTCATTGCCTAGCGTGCGTTGTCGTGCCTTAGCCTTGTTTCCCCTTGCCGTGCCGTTCCTTCCGTTACACTTGCCTTTCTTTGCTTTCCCTTGACTTCCTTACCTTCCGTTACTCTTTGCTTGCCTTCCGTGCATTGCCTAGCCTTGCGTTGTCGTGCCTTAGCCTTATCTCGCCTGACCGTGCCTTCCTTTGCTTTAAGCTTTCCTTGCATTGTCGTGCATTGCCTAGCCTTGCGTTGTCGTGCATTAGCCTTGCCTAGCCTCACCGTGCCTTGCCTTGCGTTACCCTTTCCTTGCCTTGCCGTGCATTGCCTAGCCGTGCGTTGTCGTGCCTTAGCCTTGATTCCCCTTGCCGTGGCGTGCCTTTTGTTACACTTGCCTTGCCTGGCTTTGCCTTGCCTTCCTTTCCTTCCGTTACTCTTTACTTGCCTTGCCGTGCATTGCCTAGCCTTGCATTGTCGTGCCTTATCCTTGCCTCACCTGACCGTGCCTTCCCCTGCGTTACCCTTTCCTTGCCTTGCCGTGCATTGCCTAGCCCTGCGTTGTCGTGCCTTAGCCTTCTTACCCCTTGCCGTGCCGTTCCTTCGTTTCCCTTGCCTTCCCTTGCTTTCCCTTGCCTTCCTTGCGTTCCGTTACTCTTTGATTGCTTTCCGTGCATTGCCTAGCCTTGCGTTGTCATGCCTTAGCCTTGCCTCGCCTGACCGTGCTTTCCCATGCGTTACCCTTTCCTTGCCTTGCCGTGCATTGCCTAGCGTGCGTTGTCGTGCCTTAGCCTTGTTGCCCCTTGCCGTGCCGTTCCTTCCTTTACACTTGCCTTTCCTTGCTTTCCCTTGCCTTCCTTACCTTCCGTTACTCTTTGCTTGCCTTCCGTGCATTGCCTAGCCTTGCGTTGTCGTGCCTTAGCCTTGCCTCGCCTGACCGTGCTTTCCCATGCGTTACCCTTTCCTTGCCTTGCCGTTCATTGCCTAGCGTTCGGTGTCGTGCCTTACACTTCTTCCCCCTTGCCGTGCCGTTCCTTCCGTTACCCTTGCCTTTCCTTGCTTTTCCTTGCCTTCCTTACCTTCCGTTACTCTTTGCTTGCCTTCCCTGAATTGCCTAGCCTTGCGTTGCCGTGCCTTTGCCTTATCTCGACTGACCTTGCCTTCCTTTGCTTTAAGCTTTCCTTGCATTGTCGTGCATTGCCTAGCCTTGCGTTGTCGTGCATTAACCTTGCCTAGCCTCACCGTGCCTTGCCTCGCGTTACCCTTTCCTTGCCTTGCCGTGCATTTCCTAGCCGTGTGTTGTCGTGCCTTAGCCTTGTTACCCCTTGCCGTGCCGTTCCTTCCGTTACCCTTGCCTTCCCTTGCTTTCCCTTTCCTTCCTTGCATTCCGTTACTCCTTGCTTGCTTTCCGTGCATTGCCTAGCCTTGCGTTGGCTTTCCTTAGCCTTGCCTCGCCTGACCGTGCCTTCCCATGCGTTACCCTTTCCTTGCCTTGCCGTGCATTGCCTAGCGTGCGTTGTCGTGCCTTAGACTTGTTTCCCCTTGCCGTGCAGTTCCTTCCGTTACCATTGCCTTTCCTTGCTTTCCCTTGCCTTCCTTACCTTCCGTTACTCTTTGCTTGCCTTCCGTGCATTGCCTAGCCTTGCGTTGTCGTGCCTTAGCCTTATCTCGCCTGACCGTGCCTTCCTTTGCTTTAAGCTTTCCTTGCATTGTCGTGCATTGCCTAGCCTTGCGTTGTCGTGCATTAGCCTTGCCTAGCCTCACCGTGCCTTGCCTTGCGTTACCCTTTCCTTGCCTTGCCGTGCATTGCCTAGCCGTGCGTTGTCGTGCCTTAGCCTTGATTCCCCTTGCCGTGGCGTGCCTTTTGTTACACTTGCCTTGCCTGGCTTTGCCTTGCCTTCCTTTCCTTCCCTTACTCTTTACTTGCCTTGCCGTGCATTGCCTAGCCTTGGATTGTCGTGCCTTATCCTTGCCTCACCTGACCGTGCCTTCCCCTGCGTTACCCTTTCCTTGCCTTGCCGTGCATTGCCTAATCCTGCGTTGTCGTGCCTTAGCCTTCTTACCCCTTGCCGTACCGTTCCTTCCGTTACCCTTGCCTTCTCTTGCTTTCCCTTGCCTTCCTTGCGTTCCGTTACTCTTTGCTTGCTTTCCGTGCATTGCCTAGCCTTGCGTTGTCATGCCTTAGCCTTGCCTCGCCTGACCGTGCTTTCCCATGCGTTACCCTTTCCTTGCCTTGCCGTGCATTGCCTAGCGTGCGTTGTCGTGCCTTAGCCTTGTTGCCCCTTGCCGTGCCGTTCCTTCCGTTACACTTGCCTTTCCTTGCTTTCCCTTCCCTTCCTTACCTTCCGTTACTCTTTGCTTGCCTTCCGTGCATTGCCTAGCCTTGCGTTGTCGTGCCTTAGCCTTGCCTCGCCTGACCGTGCTTTCCCATGCGTTACCCTTTCCTTGCCTTGCCGTTCATTGCCTAGCGTTCGGTGTCGTGCCTTACACTTCTTCCCCCTTGCCGTGCCGTTCCTTCCGTTACCCTTGCCTTTCCTTGCTTTTCCTTGCCTTCCTTACCTTCCGTTACTCTTTGCTTGCCTTCCCTGAATTGCCTAGCCTTGCATTGTCGTGCCATTGCCTTATCTCGCCTGACCTTGCCTTCCTTTGCTTTAAGCTTTCATTGCATTGTCGTGCATTGCCTAGCCTTTCGTTTTCGTGCATTAGCCTTGTCTAGCCTCACCGTGCATTGCCTTGCGTTACCCTTTGCTTGCCTTCCCGTGCATTGCCTAGCTGTGCGTTGTCGTGCCTTAGCCTTGTTTCCCCTTGCCGTGCAGTTCCTTCCGTTACGCTTGCCTTTCCTTGCTTTCCCTTGCCTTCCTTTCCTTCCGTTACTCTTTCCTTGCCTTGCCGTGCATTGCCTAGCCTTGCATTGTCGTGCCTTATCCTTGCCTCACCTGACCGTGCCTTCCCCTGCGTTACCCTTTCCTTGCCTTGCCGTGCATTGCCTAGCCATGCGTTGCCGTGCCTTAGACTTGTTAGCCCTTACCGTGCCGTTCCTTCCGTTACCCTTGCCTTCCCTTGCTTTCCCTTGCCTTCCTTGCGTTCCGTTACTCTTTGCTTGCTTTCCGTGCATTGCCTAGCCTTGCGTTGTCATGCCTTATCCTTGCATCGCCTGACCGTGCTTTCCCATGCGTTACCCTTTCCTTGCCTTTCCGTGCATTGCCTAGCGGTGCGTTGTCGTGCCTTAGCCTTGTTTCCCCTTGCCGTGCCGTTACTTCCGTTACACTTGCCTTTCCTTCCTTTCCCTTGCCTTCCTTACCTTCCGTTACTCTTTGCTTGCCTTCCGTGCATTGCCTAGCCTTGCGTTGTCGTGCCTTAGCGTTGCCTCGCCTGACCGTGCTTTCAAATGCGTTACCCTTTCCTTGCCTTGCCGTTCATTGCCTAGCGTTCGGTGTCGTGCCTTAGACTTGTTTCCCCTGCCGTGCCGTTCCTTCCGTTACCCTGGCCTTTCCTTCCTTTTCCTTGCCTTGCTTACCTTCCGTTACTCTTTGCTTGCCTTCCCTGAATTGCCTAGCCTTGCGTTGTCGTTCCTTAGCCTTATCTCGCCTGACCGTGCCTTCCTTTGCTTTAAGCTTTCCTTGCATTGTCTTGCATTGCCTAGCCTTGCGTTGTCGTGGATTAACCTTGCCTAGCCTCACCGTGCCTTGCCTTGCGTTACCCTTTCCTTGCCTTGCCGTGCATTTCCTAGCCGTGTGTTGTAGTGCCTTAGCCTTGTTACCCCTTGACGTGCCGTTCCTTCCGTTACCCTTGCCTTCCCTTGCTTTCCCTTTCCTTCCTTGCATTCCGTTACTCCTTGCTTGCTTTCCGTGCATTGCCTAGCCTTGCGTTGGCTTTCCTTAGCCTTGCCTCGCCTGACCGTGCTTTCCCATGCGTTACCCTTTCCTTGCCTTGCCGTGCATTGCCTAGCGTGCGTTGTCGTGCCTTAGCCTTGTTGCCCATTGCCGTGCCGTTCCTTCCGTTACCCTTGCCTTCCCTTGCTTTCCCTTTCCTTCCTTGCATTCCGTTACTCCTTGCTTGCCTTCCGTGCATTGCCTAGCCTTGCGTTGGCTTTCCTTAGCCTTGCCTCGCCTGACCGTGCTTTCCCATGCGTTACCCTTTCCTTGCCTTGCCGTGCATTGCCTAGCGTGCGTTGTCGTGCCTTAGCCTTGTTTCCCCTTGCCGTGCCGTTCCTTCCGTTACACTTGCCTTTCTTTGCTTTCCCTTGCCTTCCTTACCTTCCGTTACTCTTTGCTTGCCTTCCGTGCATTGCCTAGCCTTGCGTTGTCGTGCCTTAGCCTTATCTCGCCTGACCGTGCCTTCCTTTGCTTTAAGCTTTACTTGCATTGTCGTGCATTGCCTAGCCTTGCGTTGTCGTGCATTAGCCTTGCCTAGCCTCACCGTGCCTTGCCTTGCGTTACCCTTTCCTTGCCTTGCCGTGCATTTCCTAGCCGTGTGTTGTCGTGCCTTAGCCTTGTTTCCCCTTGCCGTTGCGTGCGTTTTGTTACACTTGCCTTGCCTGGCTTTGCCTTGCCTTCCTTTCCTTCCGTTATTCTTTCCTTGCCTTGCCGTGCATTGCCTAGCCCTGCGTTGTCGTGCCTTAGCCTTGTTACCCCTTGCCGTGCCGTTCCTTCCGTTACCCTTGCCTTCCCTTGCTTTCCCTTGCCTTCCTTGCGTTCCGTTACTCTTTGCTTGCTTTCCGTGCATTGCCTAGCCTTGCGTTGTCATGCCTTAGGCTTGCCTCGCCTGACCGTGCTTTCCCATGCGTTACCCTTTCCTTGCCTTGCCGTTCATTGCCTAGCGTGCGTTGTCGTGCCTTAGCCTTGTTTCCCCTTGCCGTGCCGTTCCTTCCGTTACACTTGCCTTTCTTTGCTTTCCCTTGCCTTCCTTACCTTCCGTTACTCTTTGCTTGCCTTCCGTGCATTGCCTAGCCTTGCGTTGTCGTGCCTTAGCCTTATCTCGCCTGACCGTGCCTTCCTTTGCTTTAAGCTTTCCTTGCATTGTCGTGCATTGCCTAGCCTTGCGTTGTCGTGCATTAGCCTTGCCTAGCCTCACCGTGCCTTGCCTTGCGTTACTCTTTCCTTGCCTTGCCGTGCATTGCCTAGCCTGCGTTGCCGTGCCTTAGCCTTGTTTCCCCATGCCGTGCCGTTCCTTCCGTTACCCTGGCCTTTCCTTCCTTTTCCTTGCCTTGCTTACCTTCCGTTACTCTTTCCTTGCCTTCCCTGAATTTCCTAGCCTTACGTTGTCGTGCCTTAGCCTTATCTCGCCTGACCTTGCCTTCCTTTGCTTTAAGCTTTCCTTGCATTGTCGTGCATCGCCTAGCCATGCGTTTTCGTGCATTAGCCTTGCCTAGCCTCACCGTGCCTTTCCTTGCGTTACCGTTTGCTTGCCTTGTTGTGCATTGCCTAGACGTGCCTTGTCGTGCCTTAGCCTTGTTTCCCCTTGCCGTGCCGTTCCTTCCGTTATACTTGCCTTTCTTTGCTTTCCCTTTCCTTCCTTACCTTCCGTTTCTCTTTGCTTGCCTTCCGTGCATTGCCTAGCCTTGGGTTGTCGTGCCTTAGCCTTGCCTCGCCTGACCGTGCTTTCCCATGCGTTACCCTTTCCTTGCCTTGCCGTGCATTGCCTAGCGTGCGTTGTCGTGCCTTAGCCTTGTTTCCCCTTGCCGTGCCGTTCCTTCCGTTACCCTTGCCTTCCCTTGCTTTCCCTTTCCTTCCTTACATTCCGTTACTCCTTGCTTGCTTTCCGTGCATTGCCTAGCCTTGCGTTGGCTTTCCTTAGCCTTACCTCGCCTGACCGTGCTTTCCCATGCGTTACCCTTTCCTTTCCTTGCCGTGCATTGCCTAGCGTGCGTTGTCGTGCCTTAGCCTTGTTTCCCCTTGCCGTGCCGTTCCTTCCGTTACCCTTGCCTTCCCTTGCTTTCCCTTTCCTTCCTTGCATTCCGTTACTCCTTGCTTGCTTTCCGTGCATTGCCTAGCCTTGCGTTGGCTTTCCTTAGCCTTGCCTCGCCTGACCGTGCTTTCCCATGCGTTACCCTTTCCTTGCCTTGCCGTGCATTGCCTAGCGTGCGTTGTCGTGCCTTAGCCTTGTTTCCCCTTGCCGTGCCGTTCCTTCCGTTACACTTGCCTTTCTTTGCTTTCCCTTGCCTTCCTTACCTTCCGTTACTCTTTGCTTGCCTTCCGTGCATTGCCTAGCCTTGCGTTGTCGTGCCTTAGCCTTATCTCGCCTGACCGTGCCTTCCTTTGCTTTAAGCTTTACTTGCATTGTCGTGCATTGCCTAGCCTTGCGTTGTCGTGCATTAGCCTTGCCTAGCCTCACCGTGCCTTGCCTTGCGTTACCCTTTCCTTGCCTTGCCGTGCATTTCCTAGCCGTGTGTTGTCGTGCCTTAGCCTTGTTTCCCCTTGCCGTTGCGTGCCTTTTGTTACACTTGCCTTGCCTGGCTTTGCCTTGCCTTCCTTTCCTTCCGTTACTCTTTCCTTGCCTTGCCGTGCATTGCCTAGCCCTGCGTTGTCGTGCCTTAGCCTTGTTACCCCTTGCCGTGCCGTTCCTTCCGTTACCCTTGCCTTCCCTTGCTTTCCCTTGCCTTCCTTGCGTTCCGTTACTCTTTGCTTGCTTTCCGTGCATTGCCTAGCCTTGCGTTGTCGTGCCTTAGCCTTATCTCGCCTGACCGTGCCTTCCTTTGCTTTAAGCTTTACTTGAATTGTCGTGCATTGCCTAGCCTTGCGTTGTCGTGCATTAGCCTTGCCTAGCCTCACCGTGCCTTACCTTGCGTTACTCTTTCCTTGCCTTGCCGTGCATTGCCTAGCCTTGCATTGTCGTGCCTTATCCTTGCCTCACCTGACCGTGCCTTCCCCTGCGTTACCCTTTCCTTGCCTTGCCGTGCATTGCCTAACCCTGCGTTGCCGTGCCTTAGCCTTGTTACCCCTTGCCGTGACGTTCCTTCCGTTACCCTTGCCTTCCCTTGCTTTCCCTTGCCTTCCTTGCGTTCCGTTACTCTTTGCTTGCTTTCCGTGCATTGCCTAGCCTTGCGTTGTCATGCCTTAGCCTTGCCTCGCCTGACCGTGCTTTCCCATGCGTTACCCTTTCCTTGCCTTGCCGTGCATTGCATAGCGTGCGTTGTCGTGCCTTAGCCTTGTTTCCCCTTGCCGTGCCGTTCCTTCCGTTACCCTTGCCTTCCCTTGCTTTCCCTTTCCTTCCTTACATTCCGTTACTCCTTGCTTGCTTTCCGTGCATTGCCTAGCCTTGCGTTGGATTTCCTTAGCCTTACCTCGCCTGACCGTGCTTTGCCATGCGTTACCCTTTCCTTGTCTTGCCGTGTATTGCCTAGCGTGCGTTGTCGTGCCTTAGCCTTGTTTCCCCTTGCCGTGCCGTTCCTTCCGTTACCCTTGCCTTCCCTTGCTTTCCCTTTCCTTCCTTGCATTCCGTTACTCCTTGCTTGCTTTCCGTGCATTGCCTAGCCTTGCGTTGCCTTTCCTTAGCCTTGCCTCGCCTGACCGTGCTTTCCCATGCGTTACCCTTTCCTTGCCTTGCCGTGCATTGCCTAGCCTGCGTTGCCGTGCCTTAGCCTTGTTTCCCCTTGACGTGTCGTTCCTTCCGTTACCCTGCCTTTCCTTCCTTTTCCTTGCCTTGCTTACCTTCCGTTACTCTTTGCTTGCCTTCCCTGAATTTCCTAGCCTTGCGTTGTCGTGCCTTAGCCTTATCTCGCCTGACCTTGCCTTCCTTTGCTTTAAGCTTTCCTTGCATTGTCGTGCATCGCCTAGCCTTGCGTTTTCGTGCATTAGCCTTGCCTAGCCTCACCGTGCCTTTTCTTGCGTTACCCTTTGCTTGCCTTACCGTGCATTGCCTAGCCGTGCCTTGTCGTGCCTTAGCCTTGTTTCCCCTTGCCGTGCCGTTCCTTCCGTTACCCTTGCCTTCCCTTGCTTTCCCTTTCCTTCCTTGCATTCCGTTACTCCTTGCTTGCTTTCCGTGCATTGCCTAGCCTTGCGTTGGCTTTCCTTAGCCTTGCCTCGCCTGACCGTGCTTTCCCATGCGTTACACTTTCCTTGCCTTGCCGTGCATTGCCTAGCGTGCGTTGTCGTGCCTTAGCCTTGTTTCCCCTTGCCGTGCCGTTCCTTCCGTTACACTTGCCTTTCTTTGCTTTCCCTTGCCTTCCTTACCTTCCGTTACTCTTTGCTTGCCTTCCGTGCATTGCCTAGCCTTGCGTTGTCGTGCCTTAGCCTTATCTCGCCTGACCGTGCCTTCCTTTGCTTTAAGCTTTACTTGCATTGTCGTGCATTGCCTAGCCTTGCGTTGTCGTGCATTAGCCTTGCCTAGCCTCACCGTGCCTTGCCTTGCGTTACCCTTTTCTTGCCTTGCCGTGCATTTCCTAGCCGTGTGTTGTCGTGCCTTAGCCTTGTTTCCCCTTGCCGTTGCGTGCCTTTTGTTACACTTGCCTTGCCTGGCTTTGCCTTGCCTTCCTTTCCTTCCGTTACTCTTTCCTTGCCTTGCCGTGCATTGCCTAGCCCTGCGTTGTCGTGCCTTAGCCTTGTTACCCCTTGCCGTGCCGTTCCTTCCGTTACCCTTGCCTTCCCTTGCTTTCCCTTGCCTTCCTTGCGTTCCGTTACTCTTTGCTTGCTTTCCGTGCATTGCCTAGCCTTGCGTTGTCGTGCCTTAGCCTTATCTCGCCTGACCGTGCCTTCCTTTGCTTTAAGCTTTACTTGCATTGTCGTGCATTGCCTAGCCTTGCGTTGTCGTGCATTAGCCTTGCCTAGCCTCACCGTGCCTTCCCCTGCGTTACCCTTTCCTTGCCTTGCCGTGCATTGCCTAGCCTTCCGTTGTCATGCCTTAGCCTTGCATCGCCTGACCGTGCTTTCCCATGCGTTACCCTTTCCTTGCCTTGCCGTGCATTGCCTAGCCGTGCGTTGTCGTGCCTTAGCCTTGTTTCCCCTTGCCGTGCCGTTCCTTCCGTTACACTTGCCTTTCCTTCCTTTCCCTTGCCTTCCTTACCTTCCGTTACTCTTTGCTTGCCTTCCGTGCATTGCCTAGCCTTGCGTTGTTGTGCCTTAGCCTTACCTCGCCTGAACGTGCTTTCCCATGCGTTACCCTTTCCTTGCCTTGCCGTGCATTGCCTAGCCTGCGTTGCCGTGCCTTAGCCTTGTTTCCCCTTGCCGTGCCGTTCCTTCCGTTACCCTGGCCTTTCCTTCCTTTTCCTTGCCTTGCTTACTTTCCGTTACTCTTTACTTGCCTTCCCTGAATTTCCTAGTCTTGCGTTGTTGTGCCTTAGCCTTATCTCGCCTGACCTTGCCTTCCTTTGCTTTAAGCTTTCCTTGCATTGTCGTGCATCGCCTAGCCATGCGTTTTCGTGCATTAGCCTTGCCTAGCCTCACCGTGCCTTTCCTTGCATTACCGTTTGCTTGCCTTGCCGTGCATTGCCTAGTCGTGCCTTGTCGTGCCTTAGCCTTGTTTCCCCTTGCCGTGCCGTTCCTTCCGTTACACTTGCCTTTTTTGCTTTCCCTTTCCTTCCTTACCTTCCGTTTCTCTTTGCTTGCCTTCCGTGCATTGCCTAGCCTTGGGTTGTCGTGCCTTAGCCTTGCCTCGCCTGACCGTGCTTTCCCATGCGTTACCCTTTCCTTGCCTTGCCGTGCATTGCCTAGCGTGCGTTGTCGTGCCTTTGCCTTGTTTCCCCTTGCCGTGCCGTTCCTTCCGTTACACTTGCCTTTCCTTGCTTTCCCTTGCCTTCCTTACATTCCGTTACTCCTTGCTTGCTTTCCGTGCATTGCCTAGCCTTGCGTTGGCTTTCCTTAGCCTTACCTCGCCTGACCGTGCTTTCCCATGCGTTACCCTTTCCTTGCCTTGCCGTGCATTGCCTAGCGTGCGTTGTCGTGCCTTAGCCTTGTTTCCCCTTGCCGTGCCGTTCCTTCCGTTACCCTTGCCTTCCCTTGCTTTCCCTTTCCTTCCTTGCATTCCGTTACTCCTTGCTTGCTTTCCGTGCATTGCCTAGCCTTGCGTTGGCTTTCCTTAGCCTTGCCTCGCCTGACAGTGCTTTCCCATGCGTTACCCTTTCCTTGCCTTGCCGTGCATTGCCTAGCGTGCGTTGTCGTGCCTTAGCCTTGTTTCCCCTTGCCGTGCCGTTCCTTCCGTTACACTTGCCTTTCTTTGCTTTCCCTTGCCTTCCTTACCTTCCGTTACTCTTTGCTTGCCTTCCGTGCATTGCCTAGCCTTGCGTTGTCGTGCCTTAGCCTTATCTCGCCTGACCGTGCCTTCCTTTGCTTTAAGCTTTCCTTGCATTGTCGTGCATTGCCTAGCCTTGCGTTGTCGTGCATTAGCCTTGCCTAGCCTCACCGTGCCTTGCCTTGCGTTACCCTTTCCTTGCCTTGCCGTGCATTTCCTAGCCGTGTGTTGTCGTGCCTTAGCCTTGTTTCCCCTTGCCGTTGCGTGCCTTTTGTTACACTTGCCTTGCCTGGCTTTGCCTTGCTTTCCTTTCCTTCCGTTACTCTTTCCTTGCCTTGCCGTGCATTGCCTAGCCCTGCGTTGTCGTGCCTTAGCCTTGTTACCCCTTGCCGTGCCGTTCCTTCCGTTACCCTTGCCTTCCCTTGCTTTCCCTTGCCTTCCTTGCGTTCCGTTACTCTTTGCTTGCTTTCCGTGCATTGCCTAGCCTTGCGTTGTCGTGCCTTAGCCTTATCTCGCCTGACCGTGCCTTCCTTTGCTTTAAGCTTTACTTGCATTGTCGTGCATTGCCTAGCCTTGCGTTGTCGTGCATTAGCCTTGCCTAGCCTCACCGTGCCTTGCCTTGCGTTACTCTTTCCTTGCCTTGCCGTGCATTGCCTAGCCTTGCATTGTCGTGCCTTATCCTTGCCTCACCTGACCGTGCCTTCCCCTGCGTTACCCTTTCCTTGCCTTGCCGTGCATTGCCTAACCCTGCGTTGCCGTGCCTTAGCCTTGTTACCCCTTGCCGTGACGTTCCTTCCGTTACCCTTGCCTTCCCTTGCTTTCCCTTGCCTTCCTTGCGTTCCGTTACTCTTTGCTTGCTTTCCGTGCATTGCCTAGCCTTGCGTTGTCATGCCTTAGCCTTGCCTCGCCTGACCGTGCTTTCCCATGCGTTACCCTTTCCTTGTCTTGCCGTGCATTGCCTAGCGTGCGTTGTCGTGCCTTAGCCTTGTTTCCCCTTGCCGTGCCGTTCCTTCCGTTACCCTTGCCTTCCCTTGCTTTCCCTTTCCTTCCTTACATTCCGTTACTCCTTGCTTGCTTTCCGTGCATTGCCTAGCCTTGCGTTGGCTTTCCTTAGCCTTACCTCGCCTGACCGTGCTTTCCCATGCGTTACCCTTTCCTTGTCTTGCCGTGCATTGCCTAGCGTGCGTTGTCGTGCCTTAGCCTTGTTTCCCCTTGCCGTGCCGTTCCTTCCGTTACCCTTGCCTTCCCTTGCTTTCCCTTTCCTTCCTTGCATTCCGTTACTCCTTGCTTGCTTTCCGTGCATTGCCTAGCCTTGCGTTGGCTTTCCTTAGCCTTGCCTCGCCTGACCGTGCTTTCCCATGCGTTACCCTTTCCTTGCCTTGCCGTGCATTGCCTAGCCTGCGTTGCCGTGCCTTAGCCTTGTTTCCCCTTGCCGTGTCGTTCCTTCCGTTACCCTGGCTTTCCTTCCTTTTCCTTGCTTTGCTTACCTTCCGTTACTCTTTGCTTGCCTTCCCTGAATTTCCTAGCCTTGCGTTGTCGTGCCTTAGCCTTATCTCGCCTGACCTTGCCTTCCTTTGCTTTAAGCTTTCCTTGCATTGTCGTGCATCGCCTAGCCTTGCGTTTTCGTGCATTAGCCTTGCCTAGCCTCACCGTGCCTTTTCTTGCGTTACCCTTTGCTTGCCTTACCGTGCATTGCCTAGCCGTGCCTTGTCGTGCCTTAGCCTTGTTTCCCCTTGCCGTGCCGTTCCTTCCGTTACCCTTGCCTTCCCTTGCTTTCCCTTTCCTTCCTTGCATTCCGTTACTCCTTGCTTGCTTTCCGTGCATTGCCTAGCCTTGCGTTGGCTTTCCTTAGCCTTGCCTCGCCTGACCGTGCTTTCCCATGCGTTACACTTTCCTTGCCTTGCCGTGCATTGCCTAGCGTGCGTTGTCGTGCCTTAGCCTTGTTTCCCCTTGCCGTGCCGTTCCTTCCGTTACACTTGCCTTTCCTTGCTTTCCCTTGCCTTCCTTACCTTCCGTTACTCTTTGCTTGCCTTCCCTGCATTGCCTAGCCTTGCGTTGTAGTGCCTTAGCCTTATCTCGCCTGACCGTGCCTTCCTTTGCTTTAAGCATTACTTGCATTGTCGTGCATTGCCTAGCCTTGCGTTGTCGTGCATTAGCCTTGCCTAGCCTCACCGTGCCTTGCCTTGCGTTACCCTTTTCTTGCCTTGCCGTGCATTTCCTAGCCGTGTGTTGTCGTGCCTTAGCCTTGTTTCCCCTTGCCGTTGCGTGCCTTTTGTTACACTTGCCTTGCCTGGCTTTGCCTTGCCTTCCTTTCCTTCCGTTACTCTTTCCTTGCCTTGCCGTGCATTGCCTAGCCCTGCGTTGTCGTGCCTTAGCCTTGTTACCCCTTGCCGTGCCGTTCCTTCCGTTACCCTTGCCTTCCCTTGCTTTCCCTTGCCTTCCTTGCGTTCCGTTACTCTTTGCTTGCTTTCCGTGCATTGCCTAGCCTTGCGTTGTCGTGCCTTAGCCTTATCTCGCCTGACCGTGCCTTCCTTTGCTTTAAGCTTTCCTTGCATTGTCGTGCATTGCCCAGCCTTGCGTTGTCGTGCATTAGCCTTGCCTAGCCTCACCGTGCCTTGCCTTGCGTTACTCTTTCCTTGCCTTGCCGTGCATTGCCTAGCCTTGCATTGTCGTGCCTTATCCTTGCCTCACCTGACCGTGCCTTCCCCTGCGTTACCCTTTCCTTGCCTTGCCGTGCATTGCCTAACCCTGCGTTGCCGTGCCTTAGCCTTGTTACCCCTTGCCGTGACGTTCCTTCCGTTACCCTTGCCTTCCCTTGCTTTCCCTTGCCTTCCTTGCGTTCCGTTACTCTTTGCTTGCTTTCCGTGCATTGCCTAGCCTTGCGTTGTCATGCCTTAGCCTTGCATCGCCTGACCGTGTTTTCCCATGCGTTACCCTTTCCTTGCCTTGCCGTGCATTGCCTAGCCGTGCGTTGTCGTGCCTTAGCCTTCTTTCCACTTGCCGTGCCGTTCCTTCCGTTACACTTGCCTTTCCTTCCTTTCCCTTGCCTTCCTTACCTTCCGTTACTCTTTGCTTGCCTTCCGTGCATTGCCTAGCCTTGCGTTGTTGTGCCTTAGCCTTGCCTCGCCTGAACGTGCTTTCCCATGCGTTACCCTTTCCTTGCCTTGCCGTGCATTGCCTAGCCTGCGTTGCCGTGCCTTAGCCTTGTTTCCCCTTGCCGTGCCGTTCCTTCCGTTACCCTGGCCTTTCCTTCCTTTTCCTTGCCTTGTTACCTTCCGTTACTCTTTACTTGCCTTCCCTGAATTTCCTAGCCTTGCGTTGTCGTGCCTTAGCCTTATCTCGCCTGACCTTGCCTTCCTTTGCTTTAAGCTTTCCTTGCATTGTCGTGCATCGCCTAGCCATGCGTTTTCGTGCATTAGCCTTGCCTAGCCTCACCGTGCCTTTCCTTGCGTTACCGTTTGCTTGCCTTGTTGTGCATTGCCTAGACGTGCCTTGTCGTGCCTTAGCCTTGTTTCCCCTTGCCGTGCCGTTCCTTCCGTTATACTTGCCTTTCTTTGCTTTCCCTTTCCTTCCTTACCTTCCGTTTCTCTTTGCTTGCCTTCCGTGCATTGCCTAGCCTTGGGTTGTCGTGCCTTAGCCTTGCCTCGCCTGACCGTGCTTTCCCATGCGTTACCCTTTCCTTGCCTTGCCGTGCATTGCCTAGCGTGCGTTGTCGTGCCTTAGCCTTGTTTCCCCTTGCCGTGCCGTTCCTTCCGTTACCCTTGCCTTCCCTTGCTTTCCCTTTCCTTCCTTACATTCCGTTACTCCTTGCTTGCTTTCCGTGCATTGCCTAGCCTTGCGTTGGCTTTCCTTAGCCTTACCTCGCCTGACCGTGCTTTCCCATGCGTTACCCTTTCCTTGCCTTGCCGTGCATTGCCTAGCGTGCGTTGTCGTGCCTTAGCCTTGTTTCCCCTTGCCGTGCCGTTCCTTCCGTTACCCTTGCCTTCCCTTGCTTTCCCTTTCCTTCCTTGCATTCCGTTACTCCTTGCTTGCTTTCCGTGCATTGCCTAGCCTTGCGTTGGCTTTCCTTAGCCTTGCCTCGCCTGACCGTGCTTTCCCATGCGTTACCCTTTCCTTGCCTTGCCGTGCATTGCCTAGCGTGCGTTGTCGTGCCTTAGCCTTGTTTCCCCTTGCCGTGCCGTTCCTTCCGTTACACTTGCCTTTCTTTGCTTTCCCTTGCCTTCCTTACCTTCCGTTACTCTTTGCTTGCCTTCCGTGCATTGCCTAGCCTTGCGTTGTCGTGCCTTAGCCTTATCTCGCCTGACCGTGCCTTCCTTTGCTTTAAGCTTTACTTGCATTGTCGTGCATTGCCTAGCCTTGCGTTGTCGTGCATTAGCCTTGCCTAGCCTCACCGTGCCTTGCCTTGCGTTACCCTTTCCTTGCCTTGCCGTGCATTTCCTAGCCGTGTGTTGTCGTGCCTTAGCCTTGTTTCCCCTTGCCGTTGCGTGCCTTTTGTTACACTTGCCTTGCCTGGCTTTGCCTTGCCTTCCTTTCCTTCCGTTACTCTTTCCTTGCCTTGCCGTGCATTGCCTAGCCCTGCGTTGTCGTGCCTTAGCCTTGTTACCCCTTGCCGTGCCGTTCCTTCCGTTACCCTTGCCTTCCCTTGCTTTCCCTTGCCTTCCTTGCGTTCCGTTACTCTTTGCTTGCTTTCCGTGCATTGCCTAGCCTTGCGTTGTCGTGCCTTAGCCTTATCTCGCCTGACCGTGCCTTCCTTTGCTTTAAGCTTTACTTGCATTGTCGTGCATTGCCTAGCCTTGCGTTGTCGTGCATTAGCCTTGCCTAGCCTCACCGTGCCTTGCCTTGCGTTACTCTTTCCTTGCCTTGCCGTGCATTGCCTAGCCTTGCATTGTCGTGCCTTATCCTTGCCTCACCTGACCGTGCCTTCCCCTGCGTTACCCTTTCCTTGCCTTGCCGTGCATTGCCTAACCCTGCGTTGCCGTGCCTTAGCCTTGTTACCCCTTGCCGTGACGTTCCTTCCGTTACCCTTGCCTTCCCTTGCTTTCCCTTGCCTTCCTTGCGTTCCTTTACTCTTTGCTTGCTTTCCGTGCATTGCCTAGCCTTGCGTTGTCATGCCTTAGCCTTGCCTCGCCTGACCGTGCTTTCCCATGCGTTACCCTTTCCTTGTCTTGCCGTGCATTGCCTAGCGTGCGTTGTCGTGCCTTAGCCTTGTTTCCCCTTGCCGTGCCGTTCCTTCCGTTACCCTTGCCTTCCCTTGCTTTCCCTTTCCTTCCTTACATTCCGTTACTCCTTGCTTGCTTTCCGTGCATTGCCTAGCCTTGCGTTGGCTTTCCTTAGCCTTACCTCGCCTGACCGTGCTTTCCCATGCGTTACCCTTTCCTTGTCTTGCCGTGCATTGCCTAGCGTGCGTTGTCGTGCCTTAGCCTTGTTTCCCCTTGCCGTGCCGTTCCTTCCGTTACCCTTGCCTTCCCTTGCTTTCCCTTTCCTTCCTTGCATTCCGTTACTCCTTGCTTGCTTTCCGTGCATTGCCTAGCCTTGCGTTGGCTTTCCTTAGCCTTGCCTCGCCTGACCGTGCTTTCCCATGCGTTACCCTTTCCTTGCCTTGCCGTGCATTGCCTAGCCTGCGTTGCCGTGCCTTAGCCTTGTTTCCCCTTGCCGTGTCGTTCCTTCCGTTACCCTGGCTTTCCTTCCTTTTCCTTGCCTTGCTTACCTTCCGTTACTCTTTGCTTGCCTTCCCTGAATTTCCTAGCCTTGCGTTGTCGTGCCTTAGCCTTATCTCGCCTGACCTTGCCTTCCTTTGCTTTAAGCTTTCCTTGCATTGTCGTGCATCGCCTAGCCTTGCGTTTTCGTGCATTAGCCTTGCCTAGCCTCACCGTGCCTTTTCTTGCGTTACCCTTTGCTTGCCTTACCGTGCATTGCCTAGCCGTGCCTTGTCGTGCCTTAGCCTTGTTTCCCCTTGCCGTGCCGTTCCTTCCGTTACCCTTGCCTTCCCTTGCTTTCCCTTTCCTTCCTTGCATTCCGTTACTCCTTGCTTGCTTTCCGTGCATTGCCTAGCCTTGCGTTGGCTTTCCTTAGCCTTGCCTCGCCTGACCGTGCTTTCCCATGCGTTACACTTTCCTTGCCTTGCCGTGCATTGCCTAGCGTGCGTTGTCGTTCCTTAGCCTTGTTTCCCCTTGCCGTGCCGTTCCTTCCGTTACACTTGACTTTCTTTGCTTTCCCTTGCCTTCCTTACCTTCCGTTACTCTTTGCTTGCCTTCCGTGCATTGCCTAGCCTTGCGTTGTAGTGCCTTAGCCTTATCTCGCCTGACCGTGCCCTCCTTTGCTTTAAGCTTTACTTGCATTGTCGTGCATTGCCTAGCCTTGCGTTGTCGTGCATTAGCCTTGCCTAGCCTCACCGTGCCTTGCCTTGCGTTACCCTTTTCTTGCCTTGCCGTGCATTTCCTAGCCGTGTGTTGTCGTGCCTTAGCCTTGTTTCCCCTTGCCGTTGCGTGCCTTTTGTTACACTTGCCTTGCCTGGCTTTGCCTTGCCTTCGTTTCCTTCCGTTACTCTTTCCTTGCCTTGCCGTGCATTGCCTAGCCCTGCGTTGTCGTGCCTTAGCCTTGTTACCCCTTGCCGTGCCGTTCCTTCCGTTACCCTTGCCTTCCCTTGCTTTCCCTTGCCTTCCTTGCGTTCCGTTACTCTTTGCTTGCTTTCCGTGCATTGCCTAGCCTTGCGTTGTCGTGCCTTAGCCTTATCTCGCCTGACCGTGCCTTCCTTTGCTTTAAGCTTTACTTGCATTGTCGTGCATTGCCTAGCCTTGCGTTGTCGTGCATTAGCCTTGCCTAGCCTCACCGTGCCTTGCCTTGCGTTACTCTTTCCTTGCCTTGCCGTGCATTGCCTAGCCTTGCATTGTCGTGCCTTATCCTTGCCTCACCTGACCGTGCCTTCCCCTGCGTTACCCTTTCCTTGCCTTGCCGTGCATTGCCTAACCCTGCGTTGCCGTGCCTTAGCCTTGTTACCCCTTGCCGTGACGTTCCTTCCGTTACCCTTGCCTTCCCTTGCTTTCCCTTGCCTTCCTTGTGTTCCGTTACTCTTTGCTTGCTTTCCGTGCATTGCCTAGCCTTGCGTTGTCATGCCTTAGCCTTGCATCGCCTGACCGTGCTTTCCCATGCGTTACCCTTTCCTTGCCTTGCCGTGCATTGCCTAGCCGTGCGTTGTCGTGCCTTAGCCTTGTTTCCCCTTGCCGTGCCGTTCCTTCCGTTACACTTGCCTTTCCTTCCTTTCCCTTGCCTTCCTTACCTTCCGTTACTCTTTGCTTGCCTTCCGTGCATTGCCTAGCCTTGCGTTGTTGTGCCTTAGCCTTGCCTCGCCTGAACGTGCTTTCCCATGCGTTACCCTTTCCTTGCCTTGCCGTGCATTGCCTAGCCTGCGTTGCCGTGCCTTAGCCTTGTTTCCCCTTGCCGTGCCGTTCCTTCCGTTACCCTGGCCTTTCCTTCCTTTTCCTTGCCTTGTTACCTTCCGTTACTCTTTACTTGCCTTCCCTGAATTTCCTAGCCTTGCGTTGTCGTGCCTTAGCCTTATCTCGCCTGACCTTGCCTTCCTTTGCTTTAAGCTTTCCTTGCATTGTCGTGCATCGCCTAGCCATGCGTTTTCGTGCATTAGCCTTGCCTAGCCTCACCGTGCCTTTCCTTGCGTTACCGTTTACTTGCCTTGTTGTGCATTGCCTAGACGTGCCTTGTCGTGCCTTAGCCTTGTTTCCCCTTGCCGTGCCGTTCCTTCCGTTATACTTGCCTTTCTTTGCTTTCCCTTTCCTTCCTTACCTTCCGTTTCTCTTTGCTTGCCTTCCGTGCATTGCCTAGCCTTGGGTTGTCGTGCCTTAGCCTTGCCTCGCCTGACCGTGCTTTCCCATGCGTTACCCTTTCCTTGCCTTGCCGTGCATTGCCTAGCGTGCGTTGTCGTGCCTTAGCCTTGTTTCCCCTTGCCGTGCCGTTCCTTCCGTTACCCTTGCCTTCCCTTGCTTTCCCTTTCCTTCCTTACATTCCGTTACTCCTTGCTTGCTTTCCGTGCATTGCCTAGCCTTGCGTTGGCTTTCCTTAGCCTTACCTCGCCTGACCGTGCTTTCCCATGCGTTACCCTTTCCTTGCCTTGCCGTGCATTGCCTAGCGTGCGTTGTCGTGCCTTAGCCTTGTTTCCCCTTGCCGTGCCGTTCCTTCCGTTACCCTTGCCTTCCCTTGCTTTCCCTTTCCTTCCTTGCATTCCGTTACTCCTTGCTTGCTTTCCGTGCATTGCCTAGCCTTGCGTTGGCTTTCCTTAGCCTTGCCTCGCCTGACCGTGCTTTCCCATGCGTTACCCTTTCCTTGCCTTGCCGTGCATTGCCTAGCGTGCGTTGTCGTGCCTTAGCCTTGTTTCCCCTTGCCGTGCCGTTCCTTCCGTTACACTTGCCTTTCTTTGCTTTCCCTTGCCTTCCTTACCTTCCGTTACTCTTTGCTTGCCTTCCGTGCATTGCCTAGCCTTGCGTTGTCGTGCCTTAGCCTTATCTCGCCTGACCGTGCCTTCCTTTGCTTTAAGCTTTACTTGCATTGTCGTGCATTGCCTAGCCTTGCGTTGTCGTGCATTAGCCTTGCCTAGCCTCACCGTGCCTTGCCTTGCGTTACCCTTTCCTTGCCTTGCCGTGCATTTCCTAGCCGTGTGTTGTCGTGCCTTAGCCTTGTTTCCCCTTGCCGTTGCGTGCCTTTTGTTACACTTGCCTTGCCTGGCTTTGCCTTGCCTTCCTTTCCTTCCGTTACTCTTTCCTTGCCTTGCCGTGCATTGCCTAGCCCTGCGTTGTCGTGCCTTAGCCTTGTTACCCCTTGCCGTGCCGTTCCTTCCGTTACCCTTGCCTTCCCTTGCTTTCCCTTGCCTTCCTTGCGTTCCGTTACTCTTTGCTTGCTTTCCGTGCATTGCCTAGCCTTGCGTTGTCGTGCCTTAGCCTTATCTCGCCTGACCGTGCCTTCCTTTGCTTTAAGCTTTACTTGCATTGTCGTGCATTGCCTAGCCTTGCGTTGTCGTGCTTTAGCCTTGCCTAGCCTCACCGTGCCTTGCCTTGCGTTACTCTTTCCTTGCCTTGCCGTGCATTGCCTAGCCTTGCATTGTCGTGCCTTATCCTTGCCTCACCTGACCGTGCCTTCCCCTGCGTTACCCTTTCCTTGCCTTGCCGTGCATTGCCTAACCCTGCGTTGCCGTGCCTTAGCCTTGTTACCCCTTGCCGTGACGTTCCTTCCGTTACCCTTGCCTTCCCTTGCTTTCACTTGCCTTCCTTGCGTTCCGTTACTCTTTGCTTGCTTTCCGTGCATTGCCTAGCCTTGCGTTGTCATGCCTTAGCCTTGCCTCGCCTGACCGTGCTTTCCCATGCGTTACCCTTTCCTTGCCTTGCCGTGCATTGCATAGCGTGCGTTGTCGTGCCTTAGCCTTGTTTCCCCTTGCCGTGCCGTTCCTTCCGTTACCCTTGCCTTCCCTTGCTTTCCCTTTCCTTCCTTACATTCCGTTACTCCTTGCTTGCTTTCCGTGCATTGCCTAGCCTTGCGTTGGATTTCCTTAGCCTTACCTCGCCTGACCGTGCTTTGCCATGCGTTACCCTTTCCTTGTCTTGCCGTGTATTGCCTAGCGTGCGTTGTCGTGCCTTAGCCTTGTTTCCCCTTGCCGTGCCGTTCCTTCCGTTACCCTTGCCTTCCCTTGCTTTCCCTTTCCTTCCTTGCATTCCGTTACTCCTTGCTTGCTTTCCGTGCATTGCCTAGCCTTGCGTTGCCTTTCCTTAGCCTTGCCTCGCCTGACCGTGCTTTCCCATGCGTTACCCTTTCCTTGCCTTGCCGTGCATTGCCTCGCCTGCGTTGCCGTGCCTTAGCCTTGTTTCCCCTTGACGTGTCGTTCCTTCCGTTACCCTGCCTTTCCTTCCTTTTCCTTGCCTTGCTTACCTTCCGTTACTCTTTGCTTGCCTTCCCTGAATTTCCTAGCCTTGCGTTGTCGTGCCTTAGCCTTATCTCGCCTGACCTTGCCTTCCTTTGCTTTAAGCTTTCCTTGCATTGTCGTGCATCGCCTAGCCTTGCGTTTTCGTGCATTAGCCTTGCCTAGCCTCACCGTGCCTTTTCTTGCGTTACCCTTTGCTTGCCTTACCGTGCATTGCCTAGCCGTGCCTTGTCGTGCCTTAGCCTTGTTTCCCCTTGCCGTGCCGTTCCTTCCGTTACCCTTGCCTTCCCTTGCTTTCCCTTTCCTTCCTTGCATTCCGTTACTCCTTGCTTGCTTTCCGTGCATTGCCTAGCCTTGCGTTGGCTTTCCTTAGCCTTGCCTCGCCTGACCGTGCTTTCCCATGCGTTACACTTTCCTTGCCTTGCCGTGCATTGCCTAGCGTGCGTTGTCGTGCCTTAGCCTTGTTTCCCCTTGCCGTGCCGTTCCTTCCGTTACACTTGCCTTTCTTTGCTTTCCCTTGCCTTCCTTACCTTCCGTTACTCTTTGCTTGCCTTCCGTGCATTGCCTAGCCTTGCGTTGTCGTGCCTTAGCCTTATCTCGCCTGACCGTGCCTTCCTTTGCTTTAAGCTTTACTTGCATTGTCGTGCATTGCCTAGCCTTGCGTTGTCGTGCATTAGCCTTGCCTAGCCTCACCGTGCCTTGCCTTGCGTTACCCTTTTCTTGCCTTGCCGTGCATTTCCTAGCCGTGTGTTGTCGTGCCTTAGCCTTGTTTCCCCTTGCCGTTGCGTGCCTTTTGTTACACTTGCCTTGCCTGGCTTTGCCTTGCCTTCCTTTCCTTCCGTTACTCTTTCCTTGCCTTGCCGTGCATTGCCTAGCCCTGCGTTGTCGTGCCTTAGCCTTGTTACCCCTTGCCGTGCCGTTCCTTCCGTTACCCTTGCCTTCCCTTGCTTTCCCTTGCCTTCCTTGCGTTCCGTTACTCTTTGCTTGCTTTCCGTGCATTGCCTAGCCTTGCGTTGTCGTGCCTTAGCCTTATCTCGCCTGACCGTGCCTTCCTTTGCTTTAAGCTTTACTTGCATTGTCGTGCATTGCCTAGCCTTGCGTTGTCGTGCATTAGCCTTGCCTAGCCTCACCGTGCCTTCCCCTGCGTTACCCTTTCCTTGCCTTGCCGTGCATTGCCTAGCCTTCCGTTGTCATGCCTTAGCCTTGCATCGCCTGACCGTGCTTTCCCATGCGTTACCCTTTCCTTGCCTTGCCGTGCATTGCCTAGCCGTGCGTTGTCGTGCCTTAGCCTTGTTTCCCCTTGCCGTGCCGTTCCTTCCGTTACACTTGACTTTCCTTCCTTTCCCTTGCCTTCCTTACCTTCCGTTACTCTTTGCTTGCCTTCCGTGCATTGCCTAGCCTTGCGTTGTTGTGCCTTAGCCTTACCTCGCCTGAACGTGCTTTCCCATGCGTTACCCTTTCCTTGCCTTGCCGTGCATTGCCTAGCCTGCGTTGCCGTGCCTTAGCCTTGTTTCCCCTTGCCGTGCCGTTCCTTCCGTTACCCTGGCCTTTCCTTCCTTTTCCTTGCCTTGCTTACTTTCCGTTACTCTTTACTTGCCTTCCCTGAATTTCCTAGTCTTGCGTTGTTGTGCCTTAGCCTTATCTCGCCTGACCTTGCCTTCCTTTGCTTTAAGCTTTCCTTGCATTGTCGTGCATCGCCTAGCCATGCGTTTTCGTGCATTAGCCTTGCCTAGCCTCACCGTGCCTTTCCTTGCATTACCGTTTGCTTGCCTTGCCGTGCATTGCCTAGTCGTGCCTTGTCGTGCCTTAGCCTTGTTTCCCCTTGCCGTGCCGTTCCTTCCGTTACACTTGCCTTTTTTGCTTTCCCTTTCCTTCCTTACCTTCCGTTTCTCTTTGCTTGCCTTCCGTGCATTGCCTAGCCTTGGGTTGTCGTGCCTTAGCCTTGCCTCGCCTGACCGTGCTTTCCCATGCGTTACCCTTTCCTTGCCTTGCCGTGCATTGCCTAGCGTGCGTTGTCGTGCCTTAGCCTTGTTTCCCCTTGCCGTGCCGTTCCTTCCGTTACCCTTGCCTTCCCTTGCTTTCCCTTTCCTTCCTTACATTCCGTTACTCCTTGCTTGCTTTCCGTGCATTGCCTAGCCTTGCGTTGGCTTTCCTTAGCCTTACCTCGCCTGACCGTGCTTTCCCATGCGTTACCCTTTCCTTGCCTTGCCGTGCATTGCCTAGCGTGCGTTGTCGTGCCTTAGCCTTGTTTCCCCTTGCCGTGCCGTTCCTTCCGTTACCCTTGCCTTCCCTTGCTTTCCCTTTCCTTCCTTGCATTCCGTTACTCCTTGATTGCTTTCCGTGCATTGCCTAGCCTTGCGTTGGCTTTCCTTAGCCTTGCCTCGCCTGACCGTGCTTTCCCATGCGTTACCCTTTCCTTGCCTTGCCGTGAATTGCCTAGCCTGCGTTGCCGTGCCTTAGCCTTGTTTCCCCTTGCCGTGTCGTTCCTTCCGTTACCCTGGCCTTTCCTTCCTTTTCCTTGCCTTGCTTACCTTCCGTTACTCTTTGCTTGCCTTCCCTGAATTTCCTAGCCTTGCGTTGTCGTGCCTTAGCCTTATCTCGCCTGACCTTGCCTTCCTTTGCTTTAAGCTTTCCTTGCATTGTCTTGCATTGCCTAGCCTTGCGTTGTCGTGCATTAACCTTGCCTAGCCTCACCGTGCCTTGCCTTGCGTTACCCTTTCCTTGCCTTGCCGTGCATTTCCTAGCCGTGTGTTGTCGTGCCTTAGCCTTGTTACCCCTTGCCGTGCCGTTCCTTCCGTTACCCTTGCCTTCCCTTGCTTTCCCTTTCCTTCCTTGCATTCCGTTACTCCTTGCTTGCTTTCCGTGCATTGCCTAGCCTTGCGTTGGCTTTCCTTAGCCTAGCCTCGCCTGACCGTGCTTTCCCATGCGTTACCCTTGCCTTGCCTTGCCGTGCATTGCCTAGCGTGCGTTGTCGTGCCTTAGCCTTGTTTCCCCTTGCCGTGCCGTTCCTTCCGTTACACTTGCCTTTCTTTGCTTTCCCTTGCCTTCCTTACCTTCCGTTACTCTTTGCTTGCCTTCCGTGCATTGCCAAGCCTTGCGTTGTCGTGCCTTAGCCTTGACTCCCCTGACCGTGCTTTCCCATGCGTTACCCTTTCCTTGCCTTGCCGTGCATTGCCTAGCGTGCGTTGTCGTGCCTTAGCCTTGTTTCCCCTTGCCGTGCCGTTCCTTCCGTTACCCTTGCCTTCCCTTGCTTTCCCTTTCCTTCCTTGCATTCCGTTACTCCTTGCTAGCTTTCCGTGCATTGCCTAGCCTTGAGTTAGCTTTCCTTAGCCTTGCCTCGCCTGACCGTGCTTTCCCATGCGTTACACTTTCCTTGCCTTGCCGTGCATTGCCTAGCCTGCGTTGCCGTGCCTTAGCCTTGTTTCCCCTTGCCGTGTCGTTCCTTCCGTTACCCTGGCCTTTCGTTCCTTTTCCTTCACCTTGCTTACCTTCCGTTACTCTTTGCTTGCCTTCCCTGAATTTCCTAGCCTTGCGTTGTCGTGCCTTAGCCTTATCTCGCCTGACCTTGCCTTCCTTTGCTTTAAGCTTTCCTTGCATTGTCGTGCATCGCCTAGCCTTGCGTTTTCGTGCATTAGCCTTGCCTAGCCTCACCGTGCCTTTTCTTGCGTTACTCTTTGCTTGCCTTGCCGTGCATTGCCTGGCCGTGCCTTGTCGTGCCTTAGCCTTGTTTCCCCTTGCCGTGCCGTTCCTTCCGTTACCCTTGCCTTCCCTTGCTTTCCCTTTCCTTCCTTGCATTCCGTTACTCCTTGCTTGCTTTCCGTGCATTGCCTAGCCTTGCGTTGGCTTTCCTTAGCCTTGCCTCGCCTGACCGTGCTTTCCCATGCGTTACCCTTTCCTTGCCTTGCCGTGCATTGCCTAGCGTGCGTTGTCGTGCCTTAGCCTTGTTTCCCCTTGCCGTGCCGTTCCTTCCGTTACACTTGCCTTTCTTTGCTTTCCCTTGCCTTCCTTACCTTCCGTTACTCTTTGCTTGCCTTCCGTGCATTGCCTAGCCTTGCGTTGTCGTGCCTTAGCCTTATCTCGCCTGACCGTGCCTTCCTTTGCTTTAAGCTTTCCTTGCATTGTCGTGCATTGCCTAGCCTTGCGTTGTCGTGCATTAGCCTTGCCTAGCCTCACCGTGCCTTGCCTTGCGTTACCCTTTCCTTGCCTTGCCGTGCATTTCCTAGCCGTGTGTTGTCGTGCCTTAGCCTTGTTTCCCCTTGCCGTTGCGTGCCTTTTGTTACACTTGCCTTGCCTGGCTTTGCCTTGCCTTCCTTTCCTTCCGTTACTCTTTCCTTGCCTTGCCGTGCATTGCCTAGCCCTGCGTTGTCGTGCCTTAGCCTTGTTACCCCTTGCCGTGCCGTTCCTTCCGTTACCCTTGCCTTCCCTTGCTTTCCCTTGCCTTCCTTGCGTTCCGTTACTCTTTGCTTGCTTTCCGTGCATTGCCTAGCCTTGCGTTGTCGTGCCTTAGCCTTATCTCGCCTGACCGTGCCTTCCTTTGCTTTAAGCTTTACTTGCATTGTCGTGCATTGCCTAGCCTTGCGTTGTCGTGCTTTAGCCTTGCCTAGCCTCACCGTGCCTTGCCTTGCGTTACTCTTTCCTTGCCTTGCCGTGCATTGCCTAGCCTTGCATTGTCGTGCCTTATCCTTGCCTCACCTGACCGTGCCTTCCCCTGCGTTACCCTTTCCTTGCCTTGCCGTGCATTGCCTAACCCTGCGTTGCCGTGCCTTAGCCTTGTTACCCCTTGCCGTGACGTTCCTTCCGTTACCCTTGCCTTCCCTTGCTTTCACTTGCCTTCCTTGCGTTCCGTTACTCTTTGCTTGCTTTCCGTGCATTGCCTAGCCTTGCGTTGTCATGCCTTAGCCTTGCCTCGCCTGACCGTGCTTTCCCATGCGTTACCCTTTCCTTGCCTTGCCGTGCATTGCATAGCGTGCGTTGTCGTGCCTTAGCCTTGTTTCCCCTTGCCGTGCCGTTCCTTCCGTTACCCTTGCCTTCCCTTGCTTTCCCTTTCCTTCCTTACATTCCGTTACTCCTTGCTTGCTTTCCGTGCATTGCCTAGCCTTGCGTTGGATTTCCTTAGCCTTACCTCGCCTGACCGTGCTTTGCCATGCGTTACCCTTTCCTTGTCTTGCCGTGTATTGCCTAGCGTGCGTTGTCGTGCCTTAGCCTTGTTTCCCCTTGCCGTGCCGTTCCTTCCGTTACCCTTGCCTTCCCTTGCTTTCCCTTTCCTTCCTTGCATTCCGTTACTCCTTGCTTGCTTTCCGTGCATTGCCTAGCCTTGCGTTGCCTTTCCTTAGCCTTGCCTCGCCTGACCGTGCTTTCCCATGCGTTACCCTTTCCTTGCCTTGCCGTGCATTGCCTAGCCTGCGTTGCCGTGCCTTAGCCTTGTTTCCCCTTGACGTGTCGTTCCTTCCGTTACCCTGCCTTTCCTTCCTTTTCCTTGCCTTGCTTACCTTCCGTTACTCTTTGCTTGCCTTCCCTGAATTTCCTAGCCTTGCGTTGTCGTGCCTTAGCCTTATCTCGCCTGACCTTGCCTTCCTTTGCTTTAAGCTTTCCTTGCATTGTCGTGCATCGCCTAGCCTTGCGTTTTCGTGCATTAGCCTTGCCTAGCCTCACCGTGCCTTTTCTTGCGTTACCCTTTGCTTGCCTTACCGTGCATTGCCTAGCCGTGCCTTGTCGTGCCTTAGCCTTGTTTCCCCTTGCCGTGCCGTTCCTTCCGTTACCCTTGCCTTCCCTTGCTTTCCATTTCCTTCCTTGCATTCCGTTACTCCTTGCTTGCTTTCCGTGCATTGCCTAGCCTTGCGTTGGCTTTCCTTAGCCTTGCCTCGCCTGACCGTGCTTTCCCATGCGTTACACTTTCCTTGCCTTGCCGTGCATTGCCTAGCGTGCGTTGTCGTGCCTTAGCCTTGTTTCCCCTTGCCGTGCCGTTCCTTCCGTTACACTTGCCTTTCTTTGCTTTCCCTTGCCTTCCTTACCTTCCGTTACTCTTTGCTTGCCTTCCGTGCATTGCCTAGCCTTGCGTTGTCGTGCCTTAGCCTTATCTCGCCTGACCGTGCCTTCCTTTGCTTTAAGCTTTACTTGCATTGTCGTGCATTGCCTAGCCTTGCGTTGTCGTGCATTAGCCTTGCCTAGCCTCACCGTGCCTTGCCTTGCGTTACCCTTTTCTTGCCTTGCCGTGCATTTCCTAGCCGTGTGTTGTCGTGCCTTAGCCTTGTTTCCCCTTGCCGTTGCGTGCCTTTTGTTACACTTGCCTTGCCTGGCTTTGCCTTGCCTTCCTTTCCTTCCGTTACTCTTTCCTTGCCTTGCCGTGCATTGCCTAGCCCTGCGTTGTCGTGCCTTAGCCTTGTTACCCCTTGCCGTGCCGTTCCTTCCGTTACCCTTGCCTTCCCTTGCTTTCCCTTGCCTTCCTTGCGTTCCGTTACTCTTTGCTTGCTTTCCGTGCATTGCCTAGCCTTGCGTTGTCGTGCCTTAGCCTTATCTCGCCTGACCGTGCCTTCCTTTGCTTTAAGCTTTACTTGCATTGTCGTGCATTGCCTAGCCTTGCGTTGTCGTGCATTAGCCTTGCCTAGCCTCACCGTGCCTTCCCCTGCGTTACCCTTTCCTTGCCTTGCCGTGCATTGCCTAGCCTTCCGTTGTCATGCCTTAGCCTTGCATCGCCTGACCGTGCTTTCCCATGCGTTACCCTTTCCTTGCCTTGCCGTGCATTGCCTAGCCGTGCGTTGTCGTGCCTTAGCCTTGTTTCCCCTTGCCGTGCCGTTCCTTCCGTTACACTTGCCTTTCCTTCCTTTCCCTTGCCTTCCTTACCTTCCGTTACTCTTTGCTTGCCTTCCGTGCATTGCCTAGCCTTGCGTTGTTGTGCCTTAGCCTTACCTCGCCTGAACGTGCTTTCCCATGCGTTACCCTTTCCTTGCCTTGCCGTGCATTGCCTAGCCTGCGTTGCCGTGCCTTAGCCTTGTTTCCCCTTGCCGTGCCGTTCCTTCCGTTACCCTGGCCTTTCCTTCCTTTTCCTTGCCTTGCTTACTTTCCGTTACTCTTTACTTGCCTTCCCTGAATTTCCTAGTCTTGCGTTGTTGTGCCTTAGCCTTATCTCGCCTGACCTTGCCTTCCTTTGCTTTAAGCTTTCCTTGCATTGTCGTGCATCGCCTAGCCATGCGTTTTCGTGCATTAGCCTTGCCTAGCCTCACCGTGCCTTTCCTTGCATTACCGTTTGCTTGCCTTGCCGTGCATTGCCTAGTCGTGCCTTGTCGTGCCTTAGCCTTGTTTCCCCTTGCCGTGCCGTTCCTTCCGTTACACTTGCCTTTTTTGCTTTCCCTTTCCTTCCTTACCTTCCGTTTCTCTTTGCTTGCCTTCCGTGCATTGCCTAGCCTTGGGTTGTCGTGCCTTAGCCTTGCCTCGCCTGACCGTGCTTTCCCATGCGTTACCCTTTCCTTGCCTTGCCGTGCATTGCCTAGCGTGCGTTGTCGTGCCTTAGCCTTGTTTCCCCTTGCCGTGCCGTTCCTTCCGTTACCCTTGCCTTCCCTTGCTTTCCCTTTCCTTCCTTACATTCCGTTACTCCTTGCTTGCTTTCCGTGCATTGCCTAGCCTTGCGTTGGCTTTCCTTAGCCTTACCTCGCCTGACCGTGCTTTCCCATGCGTTACCCTTTCCTTGCCTTGCCGTGCATTGCCTAGCGTGCGTTGTCGTGCCTTAGCCTTGTTTCCCCTTGCCGTGCCGTTCCTTCCGTTACCCTTGCCTTCCCTTGCTTTCCCTTTCCTTCCTTGCATTCCGTTACTCCTTGATTGCTTTCCGTGCATTGCCTAGCCTTGCGTTGGCTTTCCTTAGCCTTGCCTCGCCTGACCGTGCTTTCCCATGCGTTACCCTTTCCTTGCCTTGCCGTGAATTGCCTAGCCTGCGTTGCCGTGCCTTAGCCTTGTTTCCCCTTGCCGTGTCGTTCCTTCCGTTACCCTGGCCTTTCCTTCCTTTTCCTTGCCTTGCTTACCTTCCGTTACTCTTTGCTTGCCTTCCCTGAATTTCCTAGCCTTGCGTTGTCGTGCCTTAGCCTTATCTCGCCTGACCTTGCCTTCCTTTGCTTTAAGCTTTCCTTGCATTGTCTTGCATTGCCTAGCCTTGCGTTGTCGTGCATTAACCTTGCCTAGCCTCACCGTGCCTTGCCTTGCGTTACCCTTTCCTTGCCTTGCCGTGCATTTCCTAGCCGTGTGTTGTCGTGCCTTAGCCTTGTTACCCCTTGCCGTGCCGTTCCTTCCGTTACCCTTGCCTTCCCTTGCTTTCCCTTTCCTTCCTTGCATTCCGTTACTCCTTGCTTGCTTTCCGTGCATTGCCTAGCCTTGCGTTGGCTTTCCTTAGCCTAGCCTCGCCTGACCGTGCTTTCCCATGCGTTACCCTTGCCTTGCCTTGCCGTGCATTGCCTAGCGTGCGTTGTCGTGCCTTAGCCTTGTTTCCCCTTGCCGTGCCGTTCCTTCCGTTACACTTGCCTTTCTTTGCTTTCCCTTGCCTTCCTTACCTTCCGTTACTCTTTGCTTGCCTTCCGTGCATTGCCAAGCCTTGCGTTGTCGTGCCTTAGCCTTGACTCCCCTGACCGTGCTTTCCCATGCGTTACCCTTTCCTTGCCTTGCCGTGCATTGCCTAGCGTGCGTTGTCGTGCCTTAGCCTTGTTTCCCCTTGCCGTGCCGTTCCTTCCGTTACCCTTGCCTTCCCTTGCTTTCCCTTTCCTTCCTTGCATTCCGTTACTCCTTGCTTGCTTTCCGTGCATTGCCTAGCCTTGAGTTAGCTTTCCTTAGCCTTGCCTCGCCTGACCGTGCTTTCCCATGCGTTACACTTTCCTTGCCTTGCCGTGCATTGCCTAGCCTGCGTTGCCGTGCCTTAGCCTTGTTTCCCCTTGCCGTGTCGTTCCTTCCGTTACCCTGGCCTTTCGTTCCTTTTCCTTCACCTTGCTTACCTTCCGTTACTCTTTGCTTGCCTTCCCTGAATTTCCTAGCCTTGCGTTGTCGTGCCTTAGCCTTATCTCGCCTGACCTTGCCTTCCTTTGGTTTAAGCTTTCCTTGCATTGTCGTGCATCGCCTAGCCTTGCGTTTTCGTGCATTAGCCTTGCCTAGCCTCACCGTGCCTTTTCTTGCGTTACTCTTTGCTTGCCTTGCCGTGCATTGCCTAGCCCTGCGTTGTCGTGCCTTAGCCTTGTTTCCCCTTGCCGTGCCGTTCCTTCCGTTACCCTTGCCTTTCCTTGCTTTCCCTTTCCTTCCTTGCATTCCGTTACTCCTTGCTTGCTTTCCGTGCATTGCCTAGCCTTGCGTTGGCTTTCCTTAGCCTTGCCTCGCCTGACCGTGCTTTCCCATGCGTTACCCTTTCCTTGCCTTGCCGTGCATTGCCTAGCGTGCGTTGTCGTGCCTTAGCCTTGTTTCCCCTTGCCGTGCCGTTCCTTCCGTTACACTTGCCTTTCTTTGCTTTCCCTTGCCTTCCTTACCTTCCGTTACTCTTTGCTTGCCTTCCGTGCATTGCCTAGCCTTGCGTTGTCGTGCCTTAGCCTTATCTCGCCTGACCGTGCCTTCCTTTGCTTTAAGCTTTCCTTGCATTGTCGTGCATTGCCTAGCCTTGCGTTGTCGTGCATTAGCCTTGCCTAGCCTCACCGTGCCTTGCCTTGCGTTACCCTTTCCTTGCCTTGCCGTGCATTTCCTAGCCGTGTGTTGTCGTGCCTTAGCCTTGTTTCCCCTTGCCGTTGCGTGCCTTTTGTTACACTTGCCTTGCCTGGCTTTGCCTTGCCTTCCTTTCCTTCCGTTACTCTTTCCTTGCCTTGCCGTGCATTGCCTAGCCCTGCGTTGTCGTGCCTTAGCCTTGTTACCCCTTGCCGTGCCGTTCCTTCCGTTACCCTTGCCTTCCCTTGCTTTCCCTTGCCTTCCTTGCGTTCCGTTACTCTTTGCTTGCTTTCCGTGCATTGCCTAGCCTTGCGTTGTCGTGCCTTATCCTTATCTCGCCTGACCGTGCCTTCCTTTGCTTTAAGCTTTACTTGCATTGTCGTGCATTGCCTAGCCTTGCGTTGTCGTGCATTAGCCTTCCCTAGCCTCACCGTGCCTTGCCTTGCGTTACTCGTTCCTTGCCTTGCCGTGCATTGCCTAGCCTTGCATTGTCGTGCCTTATCCTTGCCTCACCTGACCGTGCCTTCCCCTGCGTTACCCTTTCCTTGCCTTGCCGTGCATTGCCTAACCCTGCGTTGCCGTGCCTTAGCCTTGTTACCCCTTGCCGTGACGTTCCTTCCGTTACCCTTGCCTTCCCTTGCTTTCCCTTGCCTTCCTTGCGTTCCGTTATTCTTTGCTTGCTTTCCGTGCATTGCCTAGCCTTGCGTTGTCATGCCTTAGCCTTGCCTCGCCTGACCGTGCTTTCCCATGCGTTACCCTTTCCTTGTCTTGCCGTGCATTGCCTAGCGTGCGTTGTCGTGCCTTAGCCTTGTTTCCCCTTGCCGTGCCGTTCCTTCCGTTACCCTTGCCTTCCCTTGCTTTCCCTTTCCTTCCTTACATTCCGTTACTCCTTGCTTGCTTTCCGTGCATTGCCTAGCCTTGCGTTGGCTTTCCTTAGCCTTACCTCGCCTGACCGTGCTTTCCCATGCGTTACCCTTTCCTTGTCTTGCCGTGCATTGCCTAGCGTGCGTTGTCGTGCCTTAGCCTTGTTTCCCCTTGCCGTGCCGTTCCTTCCGTTACCCTTGCCTTCCCTTGCTTTCCCTTTCCTTCCTTGCATTCCGTTACTCCTTGCTTGCTTTCCGTGCATTGCCTAGCCTTGCGTTGGCTTTCCTTAGCCTTGCCTCGCCTGACCGTGCTTTCCCATGCGTTACCCTTTCCTTGCCTTGCCGTGCATTGCCTAGCCTGCGTTGCCGTGCCTTAGCCTTGTTTCCCCTTGCCGTGTCGTTCCTTCCGTTACCCTGGCTTTCCTTCCTTTTCCTTGCCTTGCTTACCTTCCGTTACTCTTTGCTTGCCTTCCCTGAATTTCCTAGCCTTGCGTTGTCGTGCCTTAGCCTTATCTCGCCTGACCTTGCCTTCCTTTGCTTTAAGCTTTCCTTGCATTGTCGTGCATCGCCTAGCCTTGCGTTTTCGTGCATTAGCCTTGCCTAGCCTCACCGTGCCTTTTCTTGCGTTACCCTTTGCTTGCCTTACCGTGCATTGCCTAGCCGTGCCTTGTCGTGCCTTAGCCTTGTTTCCCCTTGCCGTGCCGTTCCTTCCGTTACCCTTGCCTTCCCTTGCTTTCCCTTTCCTTCCTTGCATTCCGTTACTCCTTGCTTGCTTTCCGTGCATTGCCTAGCCTTGCGTTGGCTTTCCTTAGCCTTGCCTCGCCTGACCGTGCTTTCCCATGCGTTACACTTTCCTTGCCTTGCCGTGCATTGCCTAGCGTGCGTTGTCGTGCCTTAGCCTTGTTTCCCCTTGCCGTGCCGTTCCTTCCGTTACACTTGACTTTCTTTGCTTTCCCTTGCCTTCCTTACCTTCCGTTACTCTTTGCTTGCCTTCCGTGCATTGCCCAGCCTTGCGTTGTAGTGCCTTAGCCTTATCTCGCCTGACAGTGCCTTCCTTTGCTTTAAGCTTTACTTGCATTGTCGTGCATTGCCTAGCCTTGCGTTGTCGTGCATTAGCCTTGCCTAGCCTCACCGTGCCTTGCCTTGCGTTACCCTTTTCTTGCCTTGCCGTGCATTTCCTAGCCGTGTGTTGTCGTGCCTTAGCCTTGTTTCCCCTTGCCGTTGCGTGCCTTTTGTTACACTTGCCTTGCCTGGCTTTGCCTTGCCTTCCTTTCCTTCCGTTACTCTTTCCTTGCCTTGCCGTGCATTGCCTAGCCCTGCGTTGTCGTGCCTTAGCCTTGTTACCCCTTGCCGTGCCGTTCCTTCCGTTACCCTTGCCTTCCCTTGCTTTCCCTTTCCTTCCTTGCGTTCCGTTACTCTTTGCTTGCCTTGCTGTGCATTGCCTAGCCTTGCATTGTCGTGCCTTAGCCTTATCTCGCCTGACCGTGCCTTCCTTTGCTTTAAGCTTTACTTGCATTGTCGTGCATTGCCTAGCCTTGCGTTGTCGTGCATTAGCCTTGCCTAGCCTCACCGTGCCTTGCCGTGCATTGCCTAGCCTTGCATTGTCGTGCCTTATCCTTGCCTCACCTGACCGTGCCTTCCCCTGCGTTACCCTTTCCTTGCTTTGCCGTGCATTGCCTAACCCTGCGTTGCCGTGCCTTAGCCTTGTTACCCCTTGCCGTGACGTTCCTTCCGTTACCCTTGCCTTCCCTTGCTTTCCCTTGCCTTCCTTCCGTTCCGTTACTCTTTGCTTGCTTTCCGTGCATTGCCTAGCCTTGCGTTGTCATGCCTTAGCCTTGCATCGCCTGACCGTGCTTTCCCATGCGTTACCCTTTCCTTGCCTTGCCGTGCATTGCCTAGCCTTGCGTTGTCGTGCCTTAGCCTTGTTTCCCCTTGCCGTACCGTTCCTTCCGTTACACTTGCCTTTCCTTCCTTTCCCTTGCCTTCCTTACCTTCCGTTACTCTTTGCTTGCCTTCCGTGCATTGCCTAGCCTTGCGTTGTTGTGCCTTAGCCTTGCCTCGCCTGAACGTGCTTTCCCATGCGTTACCCTTTCCTTGCCTTGCCGTGCATTGCCTAGCCTGCGTTGCCGTGCCTTAGCCTTGTTTCCCCTTGCCGTGCCGTTCCTTCCGTTACCCTGGCCTTTCCTTCCTTTTCCTTGCCTTGTTACCTTCCGTTACTCTTTACTTGCCTTCCCTGAATTTCCTAGCCTTGCGTTGTCGTGCCTTAGCCTTATCTCGCCTGACCTTGCCTTCCTTTGCTTTAAGCTTTCCTTGCATTGTCGTGCATCGCCTAGCCATGCGTTTTCGTGCATTAGCCTTGCCTAGCCTCACCGTGCCTTTCCTTGCGTTACCGTTTGCTTGCCTTGTTGTGCATTGCCTAGACGTGCCTTGTCGTGCCTTAGCCTTGTTTCCCCTTGCCGTGCCGTTCCTTCCGTTACACTTGCCTTTCCTTCCTTTCCCTTGCCTTCCTTACCTTCCGTTACTCTTTGCTTGCCTTCCGTGCATTGCCTAGCCTTGCGTTGTTGTGCCTTAGCCTTGCCTCGCCTGAACGTGCTTTCCCATGCGTTACCCTTTCCTTGCCTTGCCGTGCATTGCCTAGCCTGCGTTGCCGTGCCTTAGCCTTGTTTCCCCTTGCCGTGCCGTTCCTTCCGTTACCCTTGCCTTCCCTTGCTTTCCCTTTCCTTCCTTGCATTCCGTTACTCCTTGCTTGCTTTCCGTGCATTGCCTAGCCTTGAGTTAGCTTTCCTTAGCCTTGCCTCGCCTGACCGTGCTTTCCCATGCGTTACACTTTCCTTGCCTTGCCGTGCATTGCCTAGCCTGCGTTGCCGTGCCTTAGCCTTGTTTCCCCTTGCCGTGTCGTTCCTTCCGTTACCCTGGCCTTTCGTTCCTTTTCCTTCACCTTGCTTACCTTCCGTTACTCTTTGCTTGCCTTCCCTGAATTTCCTAGCCTTGCGTTGTCGTGCCTTAGCCTTATCTCGCCTGACCTTGCCTTCCTTTGCTTTAAGCTTTCCTTGCATTGTCGTGCATCGCCTAGCCTTGCGTTTTCGTGCATTAGCCTTGCCTAGCCTCACCGTGCCTTTTCTTGCGTTACTCTTTGCTTGCCTTGCCGTGCATTGCCTGGCCGTGCCTTGTCGTGCCTTAGCCTTGTTTCCCCTTGCCGTGCCGTTCCTTCCGTTACCCTTGCCTTCCCTTGCTTTCCCTTTCCTTCCTTGCATTCCGTTACTCCTTGCTTGCTTTCCGTGCATTGCCTAGCCTTGCGTTGGCTTTCCTTAGCCTTGCCTCGCCTGACCGTGCTTTCCCATGCGTTACCCTTTCCTTGCCTTGCCGTGCATTTCCTACCCGTGTGTTGTCGTGCCTTAGCCTTGTTTCCCCTTGCCGTTGCGTGCCTTTTGTTACACTTGCCTTGCCTGGCTTTGCCTTGCCTTCCTTTCCTTCCGTTACTCTTTCCTTGCCTTGCCGTGCATTGCCTAGCCCTGCGTTGTCGTGCCTTAGCCTTGTTACCCCTTGCCGTGCCGTTCCTTCCGTTACTCTTGCCTTCCCTTGCTTTCCCTTGCCTTCCTTGCGTTCCGTTACTCTTTGCTTGCTTTCCGTGCATTGCCTAGCCTTGCGTTGTCGTGCCTTAGCCTTATCTCGCCTGACCGTGCCTTCCTTTGCTTTAAGCTTTACTTGCATTGTCGTGCATTGCCTAGCCTTGCGTTGTCGTGCATTAGCCTTGCCTAGCCTCACCGTGCCTTGCCTTGCGTTACTCTTTCCTTGCCTTGCCGTGCATTGCCTAGCCTTGCATTGTCGTGCCTTATCCTTGCCTCACCTGACCGTGCCTTCCCCTGCGTTACCCTTTCCTTGCCTTGCCGTGCATTGCCTAACCCTGCGTTGCCGTGCCTTAGCCTTGTTACCCCTTGCCGTGACGTTCCTTCCGTTACCCTTGCCTTCCCTTGCTTTCCCTTGCCTTCCTTGCGTTCCGTTACTCTTTGCTTGCTTTCCGTGCATTGCCTAGCCTTGCGTTGTCATGCCTTAGCCTTGCCTCGCCTGACCGTGCTTTCCCATGCGTTACCCTTTCCTTGTCTTGCCGTGCATTGCCTAGCGTGCGTTGTTGTGCCTTAGCCTTGTTTCCCCTTGCCGTGCCGTTCCTTCCGTTACCCTTGCCTTCCCTTGCTTTCCCTTTCCTTCCTTACATTCCGTTACTCCTTGCTTGCTTTCCGTGCATTGCCTAGCCTTGCGTTGGCTTTCCTTAGCCTTACCTCGCCTGACCGTGCTTTCCCATGCGTTACCCTTTCCTTGTCTTGCCGTGCATTGCCTAGCGTGCGTTGTCGTGCCTTAGCCTTGTTTCCCCTTGCCGTGCCGTTCCTTCCGTTACCCTTGCCTTCCCTTGCTTTCCCTTTCCTTCCTTGCATTCCGTTACTCTTTGCTTGCCTTCCGTGCATTGCCTAGCCTTGCGTTGTTGTGCCTTAGCCTTGCCTCGCCTGAACGTGCTTTCCCATGCGTTACCCTTTCCTTGCCTTGCCGTGCATTGCCTAGCCTGCGTTGCCGTGCCTTAGCCTTGTTTCCCCTTGCCGTGCCGTTCCTTCCGTTACCCTGGCCTTTCCTTCCTTTTCCTTGCCTTGTTACCTTCCGTTACTCTTTACTTGCCTTCCCTGAATTTCCTAGCCTTGCGTTGTCGTGCCTTAGCCTTATCTCGCCTGACCTTGCCTTCCTTTGCTTTAAGCTTTCCTTGCATTGTCGTGCATCGCCTAGCCATGCGTTTTCGTGCATTAGCCTTGCCTAGCCTCACCGTGCCTTTCCTTGCGTTACCGTTTGCTTGCCTTGTTGTGCATTGCCTAGACGTGCCTTGTCGTGCCTTAGCCTTGTTTCCCCTTGCCGTGCCGTTCCTTCCGTTATACTTGCCTTTCTTTGCTTTCCCTTTCCTTCCTTACCTTCCGTTTCTCTTTGCTTGCCTTCCGTGCATTGCCTAGCCTTGGGTTGTCGTGCCTTAGCCTTGCCTCGCCTGACCGTGCTTTCCCATGCGTTACCCTTTCCTTGCCTTGCCGTGCATTGCCTAGCGTGCGTTGTCGTGCCTTAGCCTTGTTTCCCCTTGCCGTGCCGTTCCTTCCGTTACCCTTGCCTTCCCTTGCTTTCCCTTTCCTTCCTTACATTCCGTTACTCCTTGCTTGCTTTCCGTGCATTGCCTAGCCTTGCGTTGGCTTTCCTTAGCCTTACCTCGCCTGACCGTGCTTTCCCATGCGTTACCCTTTCCTTGCCTTGCCGTGCATTGCCTAGCGTGCGTTGTCGTGCCTTAGCCTTGTTTCCCCTTGCCGTGCCGTTCCTTCCGTTACCCATGCCTTCCCTTGCTTTCCCTTTCCTTCCTTGCATTCCGTTACTCCTTGCTTGCTTTCCGTGCATTGCCTAGCCTTGCGTTGGCTTTCCTTAGCCTTGCCTCGCCTGACCGTGCTTTCCCATGCGTTACCCTTTCCTTGCCTTGCCGTGCATTGCCTAGCGTGCGTTGTCGTGCCTTAGCCTTGTTTCCCCTTGCCGTGCCGTTCCTTCCGTTACACTTGCCTTTCTTTGCTTTCCCTTGCCTTCCTTACCTTCCGTTACTCTTTGCTTGCCTTCCGTGCATTGCCTAGCCTTGCGTTGTCGTGCCTTAGCCTTATCTCGCCTGACCGTGCCTTCCTTTGCTTTAAGCTTTACTTGCATTGTCGTGCATTGCCTAGCCTTGCGTTGTCGTGCATTAGCCTTGCCTAGCCTCACCGTGCCTTGCCTTGCGTTACCCTTTCCTTGCCTTGCCGTGCATTTCCTAGCCGTGTGTTGTCGTGCCTTAGCCTTGTTTCCCCTTGCCGTTGCGTGCCTTTTGTTACACTTGCCTTGCCTGGCTTTGCCTTGCCTTCCTTTCCTTCCGTTACTCTTTCCTTGCCTTGCCGTGCATTGCCTAGCCCTGCGTTGTCGTGCCTTAGCCTTGTTACCCCTTGCCGTGCCGTTCCTTCCGTTACCCTTGCCTTCCCTTGCTTTCCCTTGCCTTCCTTGCGTTCCGTTACTCTTTGCTTGCTTTCCGTGCATTGCCTAGCCTTGCGTTGTCGTGCCTTAGCCTTATCTCGCCTGACCGTGCCTTCCTTTGCTTTAAGCTTTACTTGCATTGTCGTGCATTGCCTAGCCTTGCGTTGTCGTGCTTTAGCCTTGCCTAGCCTCACCGTGCCTTGCCTTGCGTTACTCTTTCCTTGCCTTGCCGTGCATTGCCTAGCCTTGCATTGTCGTGCCTTATCCTTGCCTCACCTGACCGTGCCTTCCCCTGCGTTACCCTTTCCTTGCCTTGCCGTGCATTGCCTAACCCTGCGTTGCCGTGCCTTAGCCTTGTTACCCCTTGCCGTGACGTTCCTTCCGTTACCCTTGCCTTCCCTTGCTTTCACTTGCCTTCCTTGCGTTCCGTTACTCTTTGCTTGCTTTCCGTGCATTGCCTAGCCTTGCGTTGGATTTCCTTAGCCTTACCTCGCCTGACCGTGCTTTGCCATGCGTTACCCTTTCCTTGTCTTGCCGTGTATTGCCTAGCGTGCGTTGTCGTGCCTTAGCCTTGTTTCCCCTTGCCGTGCCGTTCCTTCCGTTACCCTTGCCTTCCCTTGCTTTCCCTTTCCTTCCTTGCATTCCGTTACTCCTTGCTTGCTTTCCGTGCATTGCCTAGCCTTGCGTTGCCTTTCCTTAGCCTTGCCTCGCCTGACCGTGCTTTCCCATGCGTTACCCTTTCCTTGCCTTGCCGTGCATTGCCTAGCCTGCGTTGCCGTGCCTTAGCCTTGTTTCCCCTTGACGTGTCGTTCCTTCCGTTACCCTGCCTTTCCTTCCTTTTCCTTGCCTTGCTTACCTTCCGTTACTCTTTGCTTGCCTTCCCTGAATTTCCTAGCCTTGCGTTGTCGTGCCTTAGCCTTATCTCGCCTGACCTTGCCTTCCTTTGCTTTAAGCTTTCCTTGCATTGTCGTGCATCGCCTAGCCTTGCGTTTTCGTGCATTAGCCTTGCCTAGCCTCACCGTGCCTTTTCTTGCGTTACCCTTTGCTTGCCTTACCGTGCATTGCCTAGCCGTGCCTTGTCGTGCCTTAGCCTTGTTTCCCCTTGCCGTGCCGTTCCTTCCGTTACCCTTGCCTTCCCTTGCTTTCCCTTTCCTTCCTTGCATTCCGTTACTCCTTGCTTGCTTTCCGTGCATTGCCTAGCCTTGCGTTGGCTTTCCTTAGCCTTGCCTCGCCTGACCGTGCTTTCCCATGCGTTACACTTTCCTTGCCTTGCCGTGCATTGCCTAGCGTGCGTTGTCGTGCCTTAGCCTTGTTTCCCCTTGCCGTGCCGTTCCTTCCGTTACACTTGACTTTCTTTGCTTTCCCTTGCCTTCCTTACCTTCCGTTACTCTTTGCTTGCCTTCCGTGCATTGCCTAGCCTTGCGTTGTAGTGCCTTAGCCTTATCTCGCCTGACAGTGCCTTCCTTTGCTTTAAGCTTTACTTGCATTGTCGTGCATTGCCTAGCCTTGCGTTGTCGTGCATTAGCCTTGCCTAGCCTCACCGTGCCTTGCCTTGCGTTACCCTTTTCTTGCCTTGCCGTGCATTTCCTAGCCGTGTGTTGTCGTGCCTTAGCCTTGTTTCCCCTTGCCGTTGCGTGCCTTTTGTTACACTTGCCTTGCCTGGCTTTGCCTTGCCTTCCTTTCCTTCCGTTACTCTTTCCTTGCCTTGCCGTGCATTGCCTAGCCCTGCGTTGTCGTGCCTTAGCCTTGTTACCCCTTGCCGTGCCGTTCCTTCCGTTACCCTTGCCTTCCCTTGCTTTCCCTTGCCTTCCTTGCGTTCCGTTACTCTTTGCTTGCTTTCCGTGCATTGCCTAGCCTTGCGTTGTCGTGCCTTAGCCTTATCTCGCCTGACCGTGCCTTCCTTTGCTTTAAGCTTTACTTGCATTGTCGTGCATTGCCTAGCCTTGCGTTGTCGTGCATTAGCCTTGCCTAGCCTCACCGTGCCTTGCCTTGCGTTACTCTTTCCTTGCCTTGCCGTGCATTGCCTAGCCTTGCATTGTCGTGCCTTATCCTTGCCTCACCTGACCGTGCCTTCCCCTGCGTTACCCTTTCCTTGCCTTGCCGTGCATTGCCTAACCCTGCGTTGCCGTGCCTTAGCCTTGTTACCCCTTGCCGTGACGTTCCTTCCGTTACCCTTGCCTTCCCTTGCTTTCCCTTGCCTTCCTTGCGTTCCGTTACTCTTTGCTTGCTTTCCGTGCATTGCCTAGCCTTGCGTTGTCATGCCTTAGCCTTGCATCGCCTGACCGTGCTTTCCCATGCGTTACCCTTTCCTTGCCTTGCCGTGCATTGCCTAGCCGTGCGTTGTCGTGCCTTAGCCTTGTTTCCCCTTGCCGTGCCGTTCCTTCCGTTACACTTGCCTTTCCTTCCTTTCCCTTGCCTTCCTTACCTTCCGTTACTCTTTGCTTGCCTTCCGTGCATTGCCTAGCCTTGCGTTGTTGTGCCTTAGCCTTGCCTCGCCTGAACGTGCTTTCCCATGCGTTACCCTTTCCTTGCCTTGCCGTGCATTGCCTAGCCTGCGTTGCCGTGCCTTAGCCTTGTTTCCCCTTGCCGTGCCGTTCCTTCCGTTACCCTGGCCTTTCCTTCCTTTTCCTTGCCTTGTTACCTTCCGTTACTCTTTACTTGCCTTCCCTGAATTTCCTAGCCTTGCGTTGTCGTGCCTTAGCCTTATCTCGCCTGACCTTGCCTTCCTTTGCTTTAAGCTTTCCTTGCATTGTCGTGCATCGCCTAGCCATGCGTTTTCGTGCATTAGCCTTGCCTAGCCTCACCGTGCCTTTCCTTGCGTTACCGTTTGCTTGCCTTGTTGTGCATTGCCTAGACGTGCCTTGTCGTGCCTTAGCCTTGTTTCCCCTTGCCGTGCCGTTCCTTCCGTTACACTTGCCTTTCCTTCCTTTCCCTTGCCTTCCTTACCTTCCGTTACTCTTTGCTTGCCTTCCGTGCATTGCCTAGCCTTGCGTTGTTGTGCCTTAGCCTTGCCTCGCCTGAACGTGCTTTCCCATGCGTTACCTTTTCCTTGCCTTGCCGTGCATTGCCTAGCCTGCGTTGCCGTGCCTTAGCCTTGTTTCCCCTTGCCGTGCCGTTCCTTCCGTTACCCTTGCCTTCCCTTGCTTTCCCTTTCCTTCCTTGCATTCCGTTACTCCTTGCTTGCTTTCCGTGCATTGCCTAGCCTTGAGTTAGCTTTCCTTAGCCTTGCCTCGCCTGACCGTGCTTTCCCATGCGTTACACTTTCCTTGCCTTGCCGTGCATTGCCTAGCCTGCGTTGCCGTGCCTTAGCCTTGTTTCCCCTTGCCGTGTCGTTCCTTCCGTTACCCTGGCCTTTCGTTCCTTTTCCTTCACCTTGCTTACCTTCCGTTACTCTTTGCTTGCCTTCCCTGAATTTCCTAGCCTTGCGTTGTCGTGCCTTAGCCTTATCTCGCCTGACCTTGCCTTCCTTTGCTTTAAGCTTTCCTTGCATTGTCGTGCATCGCCTAGCCTTGCGTTTTCGTGCATTAGCCTTGCCTAGCCTCACCGTGCCTTTTCTTGCGTTACTCTTTGCTTGCCTTGCCGTGCATTGCCTGGCCGTGCCTTGTCGTGCCTTAGCCTTGTTTCCCCTTGCCGTGCCGTTCCTTCCGTTACCCTTGCCTTCCCTTGCTTTCCCTTTCCTTCCTTGCATTCCGTTACTCCTTGCTTGCTTTCCGTGCATTGCCTAGCCTTGCGTTGGCTTTCCTTAGCCTTGCCTCGCCTGACCGTGCTTTCCCATGCGTTACCCTTTCCTTGCCTTGCCGTGCATTTCCTACCCGTGTGTTGTCGTGCCTTAGCCTTGTTTCCCCTTGCCGTTGCGTGCCTTTTGTTACACTTGCCTTGCCTGGCTTTGCCTTGCCTTCCTTTCCTTCCGTTACTCTTTCCTTGCCTTGCCGTGCATTGCCTAGCCCTGCGTTGTCGTGCCTTAGCCTTGTTACCCCTTGCCGTGCCGTTCCTTCCGTTACTCTTGCCTTCCCTTGCTTTCCCTTGCCTTCCTTGCGTTCCGTTACTCTTTGCTTGCTTTCCGTGCATTGCCTAGCCTTGCGTTGTCGTGCCTTAGCCTTATCTCGCCTGACCGTGCCTTCCTTTGCTTTAAGCTTTACTTGCATTGTCGTGCATTGCCTAGCCTTGCGTTGTCGTGCATTAGCCTTGCCTAGCCTCACCGTGCCTTGCCTTGCGTTACTCTTTCCTTGCCTTGCCGTGCATTGCCTAGCCTTGCATTGTCGTGCCTTATCCTTGCCTCACCTGACCGTGCCTTCCCCTGCGTTACCCTTTCCTTGCCTTGCCGTGCATTGCCTAACCCTGCGTTGCCGTGCCTTAGCCTTGTTACCCCTTGCCGTGACGTTCCTTCCGTTACCCTTGCCTTCCCTTGCTTTCCCTTGCCTTCCTTGCGTTCCGTTACTCTTTGCTTGCTTTCCGTGCATTGCCTAGCCTTGCGTTGTCATGCCTTAGCCTTGCCTCGCCTGACCGTGCTTTCCCATGCGTTACCCTTTCCTTGTCTTGCCGTGCATTGCCTAGCGTGCGTTGTCGTGCCTTAGCCTTGTTTCCCCTTGCCGTGCCGTTCCTTCCGTTACCCTTGCCTTCCCTTGCTTTCCCTTTCCTTCCTTACATTCCGTTACTCCTTGCTTGCTTTCCGTGCATTGCCTAGCCTTGCGTTGGCTTTCCTTAGCCTTACCTCGCCTGACCGTGCTTTCCCATGCGTTACCCTTTCCTTGTCTTGCCGTGCATTGCCTAGCGTGCGTTGTCGTGCCTTAGCCTTGTTTCCCCTTGCCGTGCCGTTCCTTCCGTTACCCTTGCCTTCCCTTGCTTTCCCTTTCCTTCCTTGCATTCCGTTACTCTTTGCTTGCCTTCCGTGCATTGCCTAGCCTTGCGTTGTTGTGCCTTAGCCTTGCCTCGCCTGAACGTGCTTTCCCATGCGTTACCCTTTCCTTGCCTTGCCGTGCATTGCCTAGCCTGCGTTGCCGTGCCTTAGCCTTGTTTCCCCTTGCCGTGCCGTTCCTTCCGTTACCCTGGCCTTTCCTTCCTTTTCCTTGCCTTGTTACCTTCCGTTACTCTTTACTTGCCTTCCCTGAATTTCCTAGCCTTGCGTTGTCGTGCCTTAGCCTTATCTCGCCTGACCTTGCCTTCCTTTGCTTTAAGCTTTCCTTGCATTGTCGTGCATCGCCTAGCCATGCGTTTTCGTGCATTAGCCTTGCCTAGCCTCACCGTGCCTTTCCTTGCGTTACCGTTTGCTTGCCTTGTTGTGCATTGCCTAGACGTGCCTTGTCGTGCCTTAGCCTTGTTTCCCCTTGCCGTGCCGTTCCTTCCGTTATACTTGCCTTTCTTTGCTTTCCCTTTCCTTCCTTACCTTCCGTTTCTCTTTGCTTGCCTTCCGTGCATTGCCTAGCCTTGGGTTGTCGTGCCTTAGCCTTGCCTCGCCTGACCGTGCTTTCCCATGCGTTACCCTTTCCTTGCCTTGCCGTGCATTGCCTAGCGTGCGTTGTCGTGCCTTAGCCTTGTTTCCCCTTGCCGTGCCGTTCCTTCCGTTACCCTTGCCTTCCCTTGCTTTCCCTTTCCTTCCTTACATTCCGTTACTCCTTGCTTGCTTTCCGTGCATTGCCTAGCCTTGCGTTGGCTTTCCTTAGCCTTACCTCGCCTGACCGTGCTTTCCCATGCGTTACCCTTTCCTTGCCTTGCCGTGCATTGCCTAGCGTGCGTTGTCGTGCCTTAGCCTTGTTTCCCCTTGCCGTGCCGTTCCTTCCGTTACCCATGCCTTCCCTTGCTTTCCCTTTCCTTCCTTGCATTCCGTTACTCCTTGCTTGCTTTCCGTGCATTGCCTAGCCTTGCGTTGGCTTTCCTTAGCCTTGCCTCGCCTGACCGTGCTTTCCCATGCGTTACCCTTTCCTTGCCTTGCCGTGCATTGCCTAGCGTGCGTTGTCGTGCCTTAGCCTTGTTTCCCCTTGCCGTGCCGTTCCTTCCGTTACACTTGCCTTTCTTTGCTTTCCCTTGCCTTCCTTACCTTCCGTTACTCTTTGCTTGCCTTCCGTGCATTGCCTAGCCTTGCGTTGTCGTGCCTTAGCCTTATCTCGCCTGACCGTGCCTTCCTTTGCTTTAAGCTTTACTTGCATTGTCGTGCATTGCCTAGCCTTGCGTTGTCGTGCATTAGCCTTGCCTAGCCTCACCGTGCCTTGCCTTGCGTTACCCTTTCCTTGCCTTGCCGTGCATTTCCTAGCCGTGTGTTGTCGTGCCTTAGCCTTGTTTCCCCTTGCCGTTGCGTGCCTTTTGTTACACTTGCCTTGCCTGGCTTTGCCTTGCCTTCCTTTCCTTCCGTTACTCTTTCCTTGCCTTGCCGTGCATTGCCTAGCCCTGCGTTGTCGTGCCTTAGCCTTGTTACCCCTTGCCGTGCCGTTCCTTCCGTTACCCTTGCCTTCCCTTGCTTTCCCTTGCCTTCCTTGCGTTCCGTTACTCTTTGCTTGCTTTCCGTGCATTGCCTAGCCTTGCGTTGTCGTGCCTTAGCCTTATCTCGCCTGACCGTGCCTTCCTTTGCTTTAAGCTTTACTTGCATTGTCGTGCATTGCCTAGCCTTGCGTTGTCGTGCTTTAGCCTTGCCTAGCCTCACCGTGCCTTGCCTTGCGTTACTCTTTCCTTGCCTTGCCGTGCATTGCCTAGCCTTGCATTGTCGTGCCTTATCCTTGCCTCACCTGACCGTGCCTTCCCCTGCGTTACCCTTTCCTTGCCTTGCCGTGCATTGCCTAACCCTGCGTTGCCGTGCCTTAGCCTTGTTACCCCTTGCCGTGACGTTCCTTCCGTTACCCTTGCCTTCCCTTGCTTTCACTTGCCTTCCTTGCGTTCCGTTACTCTTTGCTTGCTTTCCGTGCATTGCCTAGCCTTGCGTTGTCATGCCTTAGCCTTGCCTCGCCTGACCGTGCTTTCCCATGCGTTACCCTTTCCTTGCCTTGCCGTGCATTGCATAGCGTGCGTTGTCGTGCCTTAGCCTTGTTTCCCCTTGCCGTGCCGTTCCTTCCGTTACCCTTGCCTTCCCTTGCTTTCCCTTTCCTTCCTTACATTCCGTTACTCCTTGCTTGCTTTCCGTGCATTGCCTAGCCTTGCGTTGGATTTCCTTAGCCTTACCTCGCCTGACCGTGCTTTCCCATGCGTTACCCTTTCCTTGCCTTGCCGTGCATTGCCTAGCGTGCGTTGTCGTGCCTTAGCCTTGTTTCCCCTTGCCGTGCCGTTCCTTCCGTTACCCTTGCCTTCCCTTGCTTTCCCTTTCCTTCCTTGCATTCCGTTACTCCTTGCTTGCTTTCCGTGCATTGCCTAGCCTTGAGTTAGCTTTCCTTAGCCTTGCCTCGCCTGACCGTGCTTTCCCATGCGTTACACTTTCCTTGCCTTGCCGTGCATTGCCTAGCCTGCGTTGCCGTGCCTTAGCCTTGTTTCCCCTTGCCGTGTCGTTCCTTCCGTTACCCTGGCCTTTCGTTCCTTTTCCTTCACCTTGCTTACCTTCCGTTACTCTTTGCTTGCCTTCCCTGAATTTCCTAGCCTTGCGTTGTCGTGCCTTAGCCTTATCTCGCCTGACCTTGCCTTCCTTTGCTTTAAGCTTTCCTTGCATTGTCGTGCATCGCCTAGCCTTGCGTTTTCGTGCATTAGCCTTGCCTAGCCTCACCGTGCCTTTTCTTGCGTTACTCTTTGCTTGCCTTGCCGTGCATTGCCTGGCCGTGCCTTGTCGTGCCTTAGCCTTGTTTCCCCTTGCCGTGCCGTTCCTTCCGTTACCCTTGCCTTCCCTTGCTTTCCCTTTCCTTCCTTGCATTCCGTTACTCCTTGCTTGCTTTCCGTGCATTGCCTAGCCTTGCGTTGGCTTTCCTTAGCCTTGCCTCGCCTGACCGTGCTTTCCCATGCGTTACCCTTTCCTTGCCTTGCCGTGCATTGCCTAGCGTGCGTTGTCGTGCCTTAGCCTTGTTTCCCCTTGCCGTGCCGTTCCTTCCGTTACACTTGCCTTTCTTTGCTTTCCCTTGCCTTCCTTACCTTCCGTTACTCTTTGCTTGCCTTCCGTGCATTGCCTAGCCTTGCGTTGTCGTGCCTTAGCCTTATCTCGCCTGACCGTGCCTTCCTTTGCTTTAAGCTTTCCTTGCATTGTCGTGCATTGCCTAGCCTTGCGTTGTCGTGCATTAGCCTTGCCTAGCCTCACCGTGCCTTGCCTTGCGTTACCCTTTCCTTGCCTTGCCGTGCATTTCCTACCCGTGTGTTGTCGTGCCTTAGCCTTGTTTCCCCTTGCCGTTGCGTGCCTTTTGTTACACTTGCCTTGCCTGGCTTTGCCTTGCCTTCCTTTCCTTCCGTTACTCTTTCCTTGCCTTGCCGTGCATTGCCTAGCCCTGCGTTGTCGTGCCTTAGCCTTGTTACCCCTTGCCGTGCCGTTCCTTCCGTTACCCTTGCCTTCCCTTGCTTTCCCTTGCCTTCCTTGCGTTCCGTTACTCTTTGCTTGCTTTCCGTGCATTGCCTAGCCTTGCGTTGTCGTGCCTTAGCCTTATCTCGCCTGACCGTGCCTTCCTTTGCTTTAAGCTTTACTTGCATTGTCGTGCATTGCCTAGCCTTGCGTTGTCGTGCATTAGCCTTGCCTAGCCTCACCGTGCCTTGCCTTGCGTTACTCTTTCCTTGCCTTGCCGTGCATTGCCTAGCCTTGCATTGTCGTGCCTTATCCTTGCCTCACCTGACCGTGCCTTCCCCTGCGTTACCCTTTCCTTGCCTTGCCGTGCATTGCCTAACCCTGCGTTGCCGTGCCTTAGCCTTGTTACCCCTTGCCGTGACGTTCCTTCCGTTACCCTTGCCTTCCCTTGCTTTCCCTTGCCTTCCTTGCGTTCCGTTACTCTTTGCTTGCTTTCCGTGCATTGCCTAGCCTTGCGTTGTCATGCCTTAGCCTTGCCTCGCCTGACCGTGCTTTCCCATGCGTTACCCTTTCCTTGTCTTGCCGTGCATTGCCTAGCGTGCGTTGTCGTGCCTTAGCCTTGTTTCCCCTTGCCGTGCCGTTCCTTCCGTTACCCTTGCCTTCCCTTGCTTTCCCTTTCCTTCCTTACATTCCGTTACTCCTTGCTTGCTTTCCGTGCATTGCCTAGCCTTGCGTTGGCTTTCCTTAGCCTTACCTCGCCTGACCGTGCTTTCCCATGCGTTACCCTTTCCTTGTCTTGCCGTGCATTGCCTAGCGTGCGTTGTCGTGCCTTAGCCTTGTTTCCCCTTGCCGTGCCGTTCCTTCCGTTACCCTTGCCTTCCCTTGCTTTCCCTTTCCTTCCTTGCATTCCGTTACTCCTTGCTTGCTTTCCGTGCATTGCCTAGCCTTGCGTTGGCTTTCCTTAGCCTTGCCTCGCCTGACCGTGCTTTCCCATGCGTTACCCTTTCCTTGCCTTGCCGTGCATTGCCTAGCCTGCGTTGCCGTGCCTTAGCCTTGTTTCCCCTTGCCGTGTCGTTCCTTCCGTTACCCTGGCTTTCCTTCCTTTTCCTTGCCTTGCTTACCTTCCGTTACTCTTTGCTTGCCTTCCCTGAATTTCCTAGCCTTGCGTTGTCGTGCCTTAGCCTTATCTCGCCTGACCTTGCCTTCCTTTGCTTTAAGCTTTCCTTGCATTGTCGTGCATCGCCTAGCCTTGCGTTTTCGTGCATTAGCCTTGCCTAGCCTCACCGTGCCTTTTCTTGCGTTACCCTTTGCTTGCCTTACCGTGCATTGCCTAGCCGTGCCTTGTCGTGCCTTAGCCTTGTTTCCCCTTGCCGTGCCGTTCCTTCCGTTACCCTTGCCTTCCCTTGCTTTCCCTTTCCTTCCTTGCATTCCGTTACTCCTTGCTTGCTTTCCGTGCATTGCCTAGCCTTGCGTTGGCTTTCCTTAGCCTTGCCTCGCCTGACCGTGCTTTCCCATGCGTTACACTTTCCTTGCCTTGCCGTGCATTGCCTAGCGTGCGTTGTCGTGCCTTAGCCTTGTTTCCCCTTGCCGTGCCGTTCCTTCCGTTACACTTGACTTTCTTTGCTTTCCCTTGCCTTCCTTACCTTCCGTTACTCTTTGCTTGCCTTCCGTGCATTGCCTAGCCTTGCGTTGTAGTGCCTTAGCCTTATCTCGCCTGACCGTGCCTTCCTTTGCTTTAAGCTTTACTTGCATTGTCGTGCATTGCCTAGCCTTGCGTTGTCGTGCATTAGCCTTGCCTAGCCTCACCGTGCCTTGCCTTGCGTTACCCTTTTCTTGCCTTGCCGTGCATTTCCTAGCCGTGTGTTGTCGTGCCTTAGCCTTGTTTCCCCTTGCCGTTGCGTGCCTTTTGTTACACTTGCCTTGCCTGGCTTTGCCTTGCCTTCCTTTCCTTCCGTTACTCTTTCCTTGCCTTGCCGTGCATTGCCTAGCCCTGCGTTGTCGTGCCTTAGCCTTGTTACCCCTTGCCGTGCCGTTCCTTCCGTTACCCTTGCCTTCCCTTGCTTTCCCTTGCCTTCCTTGCGTTCCGTTACTCTTTGCTTGCTTTCCGTGCATTGCCTAGCCTTGCGTTGTCGTGCCTTAGCCTTATCTCGCCTGACCGTGCCTTCCTTTGCTTTAAGCTTTACTTGCATTGTCGTGCATTGCCTAGCCTTGCGTTGTCGTGCATTAGCCTTGCCTAGCCTCACCGTGCCTTGCCTTGCGTTACTCTTTCCTTGCCTTGCCGTGCATTGCCTAGCCTTGCATTGTCGTGCCTTATCCTTGCCTCACCTGACCGTGCCTTCCCCTGCGTTACCCTTTCCTTGCCTTGCCGTGCATTGCCTAACCCTGCGTTGCCGTGCCTTAGCCTTGTTACCCCTTGCCGTGACGTTCCTTCCGTTACCCTTGCCTTCCCTTGCTTTCCCTTGCCTTCCTTGCGTTCCGTTACTCTTTGCTTGCTTTCCGTGCATTGCCTAGCCTTGCGTTGTCATGCCTTAGCCTTGCATCGCCTGACCGTGCTTTCCCATGCGTTACCCTTTCCTTGCCTTGCCGTGCATTGCCTAGCCGTGCGTTGTCGTGCCTTAGCCTTGTTTCCCCTTGCCGTGCCGTTCCTTCCGTTACACTTGCCTTTCCTTCCTTTCCCTTGCCTTCCTTACCTTCCGTTACTCTTTGCTTGCCTTCCGTGCATTGCCTAGCCTTGCGTTGTTGTGCCTTAGCCTTGCCTCGCCTGAACGTGCTTTCCCATGCGTTACCCTTTCCTTGCCTTGCCGTGCATTGCCTAGCCTGGGTTGCCGTGCCTTAGCCTTGTTTCCCCTTGCCGTGCCGTTCCTTCCGTTACCCTGGCCTTTCCTTCCTTTTCCTTGCCTTGTTACCTTCCGTTACTCTTTACTTGCCTTCCCTGAATTTCCTAGCCTTGCGTTGTCGTGCCTTAGCCTTATCTCGCCTGACCTTGCCTTCCTTTGCTTTAAGCTTTCCTTGCATTGTCGTGCATCGCCTAGCCATGCGTTTTCGTGCATTAGCCTTGCCTAGCCTCACCGTGCCTTTCCTTGCGTTACCGTTTGCTTGCCTTGTTGTGCATTGCCTAGACGTGCCTTGTCGTGCCTTAGCCTTGTTTCCCCTTGCCGTGCCGTTCCTTCCGTTATACTTGCCTTTCTTTGCTTTCCCTTTCCTTCCTTACCTTCCGTTTCTCTTTGCTTGCCTTCCGTGCATTGCCTAGCCTTGGGTTGTCGTGCCGTAGCCTTGCCTCGCCTGACCGTGCTTTCCCATGCGTTACCCTTTCCTTGCCTTGCCGTGCATTGCCTAGCGTGCGTTGTCGTGCCTTAGCCTTGTTTCCCCTTGCCGTGCCGTTCCTTCCGTTACCCTTGCCTTCCCTTGCTTTCCCTTTCCTTCCTTACATTCCGTTACTCCTTGCTTGCTTTCCGTGCATTGCCTAGCCTTGCGTTGGCTTTCCTTAGCCTTACCTCGCCTGACCGTGCTTTCCCATGCGTTACCCTTTCCTTGCCTTGCCGTGCATTGCCTAGCGTGCGTTGTCGTGCCTTAGCCTTGTTTCCCCTTGCCGTGCCGTTCCTTCCGTTACCCTTGCCTTCCCTTGCTTTCCCTTTCCTTCCTTGCATTCCGTTACTCCTTGCTTGCTTTCCGTGCATTGCCTAGCCTTGCGTTGGCTTTCCTTAGCCTTGCCTCGCCTGACCGTGCTTTCCCATGCGTTACCCTTTCCTTGCCTTGCCGTGCATTGCCTAGCGTGCGTTGTCGTGCCTTAGCCTTGTTTCCCCTTGCCGTGCCGTTCCTTCCGTTACACTTGCCTTTCTTTGCTTTCCCTTGCCTTCCTTACCTTCCGTTACTCTTTGCTTGCCTTCCGTGCATTGCCTAGCCTTGCGTTGTCGTGCCTTAGCCTTATCTCGCCTGACCGTGCCTTCCTTTGCTTTAAGCTTTACTTGCATTGTCGTGCATTGCCTAGCCTTGCGTTGTCGTGCATTAGCCTTGCCTAGCCTCACCGTGCCTTGCCTTGCGTTACCTTTTCCTTGCCTTGCCGTGCATTTCCTAGCCGTGTGTTGTCGTGCCTTAGCCTTGTTTCCCCTTGCCGTTGCGTGCCTTTTGTTACACTTGCCTTGCCTGGCTTTGCCTTGCCTTCCTCTCCTTCCGTTACTCTTTCCTTGCCTTGCCGTGCATTGCCTAGCCCTGCGTTGTCGTGCCTTAGCCTTGTTACCCCTTGCCGTGCCGTTCCTTCCGTTACCCTTGCCTTCCCTTGCTTTCCCTTGCCTTCCTTGCGTTCCGTTACTCTTTGCTTGCTTTCCGTGCATTGCCTAGCCTTGCGTTGTCGTGCCTTAGCCTTATCTCGCCTGACCGTGCCTTCCTTTGCTTTAAGCTTTACTTGCATTGTCGTGCATTGCCTACCCTTGCGTTGTCGTGCTTTAGCCTTGCCTAGCCTCACCGTGCCTTGCCTTGCGTTACTCTTTCCTTGCCTTGCCGTGCATTGCCTAGCCTTGCATTGTCGTGCCTTATCCTTGCCTCACCTGACCGTGCCTTCCCCTGCGTTACCCTTTCCTTGCCTTGCCGTGCATTGCCTAACCCTGCGTTGCCGTGCCTTAGCCTTGTTACCCCTTGCCGTGACGTTCCTTCCGTTACCCTTGCCTTCCCTTGCTTTCACTTGCCTTCCTTGCGTTCCGTTACTCTTTGCTTGCTTTCCGTGCATTGCCTAGCCTTGCGTTGTCATGCCTTAGCCTTGCCTCGCCTGACCGTGCTTTCCCATGCGTTACCCTTTCCTTGCCTTGCCGTGCATTGCATAGCGTGCGTTGTCGTGCCTTAGCCTTGTTTCCCCTTGCCGTGCCGTTCCTTCCGTTACCCTTGCCTTCCCTTGCTTTCCCTTTCCTTCCTTACATTCCGTTACTCCTTGCTTGCTTTCCGTGCATTGCCTAGCCTTGCGTTGGATTTCCTTAGCCTTACCTCGCCTGACCGTGCTTTCCCATGCGTTACCCTTTCCTTGTCTTGCCGTGTATTGCCTAGCGTGCGTTGTCGTGCCTTAGCCTTGTTTCCCCTTGCCGTGCCGTTCCTTCCGTTACCCTTGCCTTCCCTTGCTTTCCCTTTCCTTCCTTGCATTCCGTTACTCCTTGCTTGCTTTCCGTGCATTGCCTAGCCTTGCGTTGCCTTTCCTTAGCCTTGCCTCGCCTGACCGTGCTTTCCCATGCGTTACCCTTTCCTTGCCTTGCCGTGCATTGCCTAGCCTGCGTTGCCGTGCCTTAGCCTTGTTTCCCCTTGACGTGTCGTTCCTTCCGTTACCCTGCCTTTCCTTCCTTTTCCTTGCCTTGCTTACCTTCCGTTACTCTTTGCTTGCCTTCCCTGAATTTCCTAGCCTTGCCTTGTCGTGCCTTAGCCTTATCTCGCCTGACCTTGCCTTCCTTTGCTTTAAGCTTTCCTTGCATTGTCGTGCATCGCCTAGCCTTGCGTTTTCGTGCATTAGCCTTGCCTAGCCTCACCGTGCCTTTTCTTGCGTTACCCTTTGCTTGCCTTACCGTGCATTGCCTAGCCGTGCCTTGTCGTGCCTTAGCCTTGTTTCCCCTTGCCGTGCCGTTCCTTCCGTTACCCTTGCCTTCCCTTGCTTTCCCTTTCCTTCCTTACATTCCGTTACTCCTTGCTTGCTTTCCGTGCATTGCCTAGCCTTGCGTTGGATTTCCTTAGCCTTACCTCGCCTGACCGTGCTTTCCCATGCGTTACCCTTTCCTTGCCTTGCCGTGCATTGCCTAGCGTGCGTTGTCGTGCCTTAGCCTTGTTTCCCCTTGCCGTGCCGTTCCTTCCGTTACCCTTGCCTTCCCTTGCTTTCCCTTTCCTTCCTTGCATTCCGTTACTCCTTGCTTGCTTTCCGTGCATTGCCTAGCCTTGAGTTAGCTTTCCTTAGCCTTGCCTCGCCTGACCGTGCTTTCCCATGCGTTACACTTTCCTTGCCTTGCCGTGCATTGCCTAGCCTGCGTTGCCGTGCCTTAGCCTTGTTTCCCCTTGCCGTGTCGTTCCTTCCGTTACCCTGGCCTTTCCTTCCTTTTCCTTACCTTGCTTACCTTCCGTTACTCTTTGCTTGCCTTCCCTGAATTTCCTAGCCTTGCGTTGTCGTGCCTTAGCCTTATCTCGCCTGACCTTGCCTTCCTTTGCTTTAAGCTTTCCTTGCATTGTCGTGCATCGCCTAGCCTTGCGTTTTCGTGCATTAGCCTTGCCTAGCCTCACCGTGCCTTTTCTTGCGTTACTCTTTGCTTGCCTTGCCGTGCATTGCCTGGCCGTGCCTTGTCGTGCCTTAGCCTTGTTTCCCCTTGCCGTGCCGTTCCTTCCGTTACCCTTGCCTTCCCTTGCTTTCCCTTTCCTTCCTTGCATTCCGTTACTCCTTGCTTGCTTTCCGTGCATTGCCTAGCCTTGCGTTGGCTTTCCTTAGCCTTGCCTCGCCTGACCGTGCTTTCCCATGCGTTACCCTTTCCTTGCCTTGCCGTGCATTGCCTAGCGTGCGTTGTCGTGCCTTAGCCTTGTTTCCCCTTGCCGTGCCGTTCCTTCCGTTACACTTGCCTTTCTTTGCTTTCCCTTGCCTTCCTTACCTTCCGTTACTCTTTGCTTGCCTTCCGTGCATTGCCTAGCCTTGCGTTGTCGTGCCTTAGCCTTATCTCGCCTGACCGTGCCTTCCTTTGCTTTAAGCTTTCCTTGCATTGTCGTGCATTGCCTAGCCTTGCGTTGTCGTGCATTAGCCTTGCCTAGCCTCACCGTGCCTTGCCTTGCGTTACCCTTTCCTTGCCTTGCCGTGCATTTCCTACCCGTGTGTTGTCGTGCCTTAGCCTTGTTTCCCCTTGCCGTTGCGTGCCTTTTGTTACACTTGCCTTGCCTGGCTTTGCCTTGCCTTCCTTTCCTTCCGTTACTCTTTCCTTGCCTTGCCGTGCATTGCCTAGCCCTGCGTTGTCGTGCCTTAGCCTTGTTACCCCTTGCCGTGCCGTTCCTTCCGTTACCCTTGCCTTCCCTTGCTTTCCCTTGCCTTCCTTGCGTTCCGTTACTCTTTGCTTGCTTTCCGTGCATTGCCTAGCCTTGCGTTGTCGTGCCTTAGCCTTATCTCGCCTGACCGTGCCTTCCTTTGCTTTAAGCTTTACTTGCATTGTCGTGCATTGCCTAGCCTTGCGTTGTCGTGCATTAGCCTTGCCTAGCCTCACCGTGCCTTGCCTTGCGTTACTCTTTCCTTGCCTTGCCGTGCATTGCCTAGCCTTGCATTGTCGTGCCTTATCCTTGCCTCACCTGACCGTGCCTTCCCCTGCGTTACCCTTTCCTTGCCTTGCCGTGCATTGCCTAACCCTGCGTTGCCGTGCCTTAGCCTTGTTACCCCTTGCCGTGACGTTCCTTCCGTTACCCTTGCCTTCCCTTGCTTTCCCTTGCCTTCCTTGCGTTCCGTTACTCTTTGCTTGCTTTCCGTGCATTGCCTAGCCTTGCGTTGTCATGCCTTAGCCTTGCCTCGCCTGACCGTGCTTTCCCATGCGTTACCCTTTCCTTGCCTTGCCGTGCATTGCCTAGCGTGCGTTGTCGTGCCTTAGCCTTGTTTCCACTTGCCGTGCCGTTCCTTCCGTTACCCTTGCCTTCCCTTGCTTTCCCTTTCCTTCCTTACATTCCGTTACTCCTTGCTTGCTTTCCGTGCATTGCCTAGCCTTGCGTTGGCTTTCCTTAGCCTTACCTCGCCTGACCGTGCTTTCCCATGCGTTACCCTTTCCTTGTCTTGCCGTGCATTGCCTAGCGTGCGTTGTCGTGCCTTAGCCTTGTTTCCCCTTGCCGTGCCGTTCCTTCCGTTACCCTTGCCTTCCCTTGCTTTCCCTTTCCTTCCTTGCATTCCGTTACTCTTTGCTTGCCTTCCGTGCATTGCCTAGCCTTGCGTTGTTGTGCCTTAGCCTTGCCTCGCCTGAACGTGCTTTCCCATGCGTTACCCTTTCCTTGCCTTGCCGTGCATTGCCTAGCCTGCGTTGCCGTGCCTTAGCCTTGTTTCCCCTTGCCGTGCCGTTCCTTCCGTTACCCTGGCCTTTCCTTCCTTTTCCTTGCCTTGTTACCTTCCGTTACTCTTTACTTGCCTTCCCTGAATTTCCTAGCCTTGCGTTGTCGTGCCTTAGCCTTATCTCGCCTGACCTTGCCTTCCTTTGCTTTAAGCTTTCCTTGCATTGTCGTGCATCGCCTAGCCATGCGTTTTCGTGCATTAGCCTTGCCTAGCCTCACCGTGCCTTTCCTTGCGTTACCGTTTGCTTGCCTTGTTGTGCATTGCCTAGACGTGCCTTGTCGTGCCTTAGCCTTGTTTCCCCTTGCCGTGCCGTTCCTTCCGTTATACTTGCCTTTCTTTGCTTTCCCTTTCCTTCCTTACCTTCCGTTTCTCTTTGCTTGCCTTCCGTGCATTGCCTAGCCTTGGGTTGTCGTGCCTTAGCCTTGCCTCGCCTGACCGTGCTTTCCCATGCGTTACCCTTTCCTTGCCTTGCCGTGCATTGCCTAGCGTGCGTTGTCGTGCCTTAGCCTTGTTTCCCCTTGCCGTGCCGTTCCTTCCGTTACCCTTGCCTTCCCTTGCTTTCCCTTTCCTTCCTTACATTCCGTTACTCCTTGCTTGCTTTCCGTGCATTGCCTAGCCTTGCGTTGGCTTTCCTTAGCCTTACCTCGCCTGACCGTGCTTTCCCATGCGTTACCCTTTCCTTGCCTTGCCGTGCATTGCCTAGCGTGCGTTGTCGTGCCTTAGCCTTGTTTCCCCTTGCCGTGCCGTTCCTTCCGTTACCCTTGCCTTCCCTTGCTTTCCCTTTCCTTCCTTGCATTCCGTTACTCCTTGCTTGCTTTCCGTGCATTGCCTAGCCTTGCGTTGGCTTTCCTTAGCCTTGCCTCGCCTGACCGTGCTTTCCCATGCGTTACCCTTTCCTTGCCTTGCCGTGCATTGCCTAGCGTGCGTTGTCGTGCCTTAGCCTTGTTTCCCCTTGCCGTGCCGTTCCTTCCATTACACTTGCCTTTCTTTGCTTTCCCTTGCCTTCCTTACCTTCCGTTACTCTTTGCTTGCCTTCCGTGCATTGCCTAGCCTTGCGTTGTCGTGCCTTAGCCTTATCTCGCCTGACCGTGCCTTCCTTTGCTTTAAGCTTTACTTGCATTGTCGTGCATTGCCTAGCCTTGCGTTGTCGTGCATTAGCCTTGCCTAGCCTCACCGTGCCTTGCCTTGCGTTACCCTTTCCTTGCCTTGCCGTGCATTTCCTAGCCGTGTGTTGTCGTGCCTTAGCCTTGTTTCCCCTTGCCGTTGCGTGCCTTTTGTTACACTTGCCTTGCCTGGCTTTGCCTTGCCTTCCTTTCCTTCCGTTACTCTTTCCTTGCCTTGCCGTGCATTGCCTAGCCCTGCGTTGTCGTGCCTTAGCCTTGTTACCCCTTGCCGTGCCGTTCCTTCCGTTACCCTTGCCTTCCCTTGCTTTCCCTTGCCTTCCTTGCGTTCCGTTACTCTTTGCTTGCTTTCCGTGCATTGCCTAGCCTTGCGTTGTCGTGCCTTAGCCTTATCTCGCCTGACCGTGCCTTCCTTTGCTTTAAGCTTTACTTGCATTGTCGTGCATTGCCTAGCCTTGCGTTGTCGTGCTTTAGCCTTGCCTAGCCTCACCGTGCCTTGCCTTGCGTTACTCTTTCCTTGCCTTGCCGTGCATTGCCTAGCCTTGCATTGTCGTGCCTTATCCTTGCCTCACCTGACCGTGCCTTCCCCTGCGTTACCCTTTCCTTGCCTTGCCGTGCATTGCCTAACCCTGCGTTGCCGTGCCTTAGCCTTGTTACCCCTTGCCGTGACGTTCCTTCCGTTACCCTTGCCTTCCCTTGCTTTCACTTGCCTTCCTTGCGTTCCGTTACTCTTTGCTTGCTTTCCGTGCATTGCCTAGCCTTGCGTTGTCATGCCTTAGCCTTGCCTCGCCTGACCGTGCTTTCCCATGCGTTACCCTTTCCTTGCCTTGCCGTGCATTGCATAGCGTGCGTTGTCGTGCCTTAGCCTTGTTTCCCCTTGCCGTGCCGTTCCTTCCGTTACCCTTGCCTTCCCTTGCTTTCCCTTTCCTTCCTTACATTCCGTTACTCCTTGCTTGCTTTCCGTGCATTGCCTAGCCTTGCGTTGGATTTCCTTAGCCTTACCTCGCCTGACCGTGCTTTCCCATGCGTTACCCTTTCCTTGCCTTGCCGTGCATTGCCTAGCGTGCGTTGTCGTGCCTTAGCCTTGTTTCCCCTTGCCGTGCCGTTCCTTCCGTTACCCTTGCCTTCCCTTGCTTTCCGTTTCCTTCCTTGCATTCCGTTACTCCTTGCTTGCTTTCCGTGCATTGCCTAGCCTTGAGTTAGCTTTCCTTAGCCTTGCCTCGCCTGACCGTGCTTTCCCATGCGTTACACTTTCCTTGCCTTGCCGTGCATTGCCTAGCCTGCGTTGCCGTGCCTTAGCCTTGTTTCCCCTTGCCGTGTCGTTCCTTCCGTTACCCTGGCCTTTCGTTCCTTTTCCTTCACCTTGCTTACCTTCCGTTACTCTTTGCTTGCCTTCCCTGAATTTCCTAGCCTTGCGTTGTCGTGCCTTAGCCTTATCTCGCCTGACCTTGCCTTCCTTTGCTTTAAGCTTTCCTTGCATTGTCGTGCATCGCCTAGCCTTGCGTTTTCGTGCATTAGCCTTGCCTAGCCTCACCGTGCCTTTTCTTGCGTTACTCTTTGCTTGCCTTGCCGTGCATTGCCTGGCCGTGCCTTGTCGTGCCTTAGCCTTGTTTCCCCTTGCCGTGCCGTTCCTTCCGTTACCCTTGCCTTCCCTTGCTTTCCCTTTCCTTCCTTGCATTCCGTTACTCCTTGCTTGCTTTCCGTGCATTGCCTAGCCTTGCGTTGGCTTTCCTTAACCTTGCCTCGCCTGACCGTGCTTTCCCATGCGTTACCCTTTCCTTGCCTTGCCGTGCATTGCCTAGCGTGCGTTGTCGTGCCTTAGCCTTGTTTCCCCTTGCCGTGCCGTTCCTTCCGTTACACTTGCCTTTCCTTGCTTTCCCTTGCCTTCCTTACCTTCCGTTACTCTTTGCTTGCCTTCCGTGCATTGCCTAGCCTTGCGTTGTCGTGCCTTAGCCTTATCTCGCCTGACCGTGCCTTCCTTTGCTTTAAGCTTTCCTTGCATTGTCGTGCATTGCCTAGCCTTGCGTTGTCGTGCATTAGCCTTGCCTAGCCTCACCGTGCCTTGCCTTGCGTTACCCTTTCCTTGCCTTGCCGTGCATTTCCTAGCCGTGTGTTGTCGTGCCTTAGCCTTGTTTCCCCTTGCCGTTGCGTGCCTTTTGTTACACTTGCCTTTCTTTGCTTTCCCTTGCCTTCCTTACCTTCCGTTACTCTTTGCTTGCCTTCCGTGCATTGCCTAGCCTTGCGTTGTCGTGCCTTAGCCTTATCTCGCCTGACCGTGCCTTCCTTTGCTTTAAGCTTTCCTTGCATTGTCGTGCATTGCCTAGCCTTGCGTTGTCGTGCATTAGCCTTGCCTAGCCTCACCGTGCCTTGCCTTGCGTTACCCTTTCCTTGCCTTGCCTTGCATTTCCTAGCCGTGTGTTGTCGTGCCTTAGCCTTGTTTCCCCTTGCCGTTGCGTGCCTTTTGTTACACTTGCCTTGCCTGGCTTTGCCTTGCCTTCCTTTCCTTCCGTTACTCTTTGCTTGCCTTTCCGTGCATTGCCTAGCCCTGCGTTGTCGTGCCTTAGCCTTCTTACCCCTTGCCGTGCCGTTCCTTCCGTTACCCTTGCCTTCCCTTGCTTTCCCTTGCCTTCCTTGCGTTCCGTTACTCTTTGCTTGCTTTCCGTGCATTGCCTAGCCTTGCGTTGTCGTGCCTTAGCCTTATCTCGCCTGACCGTGCCTTCCTTTGCTTTAAGCTTTACTTGCATTGTCGTGCATTGCCTAGCCTTGCGTTGTCGTGCATTAGCCTTGCCTAGCCTCACCGTGCCTTGCCTTGCGGTACCCTTTCCTTGCCTTGCCGTGCACTGCGTATCCTTGCGTTGTCGTGCCTTATCCTTGCCTCACCTGACCGTGCCTTCCCCTGCGTTACCCTTTCCTTGCCTTGCCGTGCATTGCCTAACCCTGCGTTGCCGTGCCTTAGCCTTGTTACCCCTTGCCGTGACGTTCCTTTCGTTACCCTTGCCTTCCCTTGCTTTCCCTTGCCTTCCTTGCGTTCCGTTACTCTTTGCTTGCTTTCCGTGCATTGCCTAGCCGTTGTCATGCCTTAGCCTTGCCTCGCCTGACCGTGCTTTCCCATGCGTTACCCTTTCCTTGTCTTGCCGTGCATTGCCTAGCGTGCGTTGTCGTGCCTTAGCCTTGTTTCCCCTTGCCGTGCCGTTCCTTCCGTTACCCTTGCCTTCCCTTGCTTTCCCTTTCCTTCCTTACATTCCGTTACTCCTTGCTTGCTTTCCGTGCATTGCCTAGCCTTGCGTTGGCTTTCCTTAGCCTTACCTCGCCTGACCGTGCTTTCCCATGCGTTACCCTTTCCTTGTCTTGCCGTGCATTGCCTAGCGTGCGTTGTCGTGCCTTAGCCTTGTTTCCCCTTGCCGTGCCGTTCCTTCCGTTACCCTTGCCTTCCCTTGCTTTCCCTTTCCTTCCTTGCATTCCGTTACTCTTTGCTTGCCTTCCGTGCATTGCCTAGCCTTGCGTTGTTGTGCCTTAGCCTTGCCTCGCCTGAACGTGCTTTCCCATGCGTTACCCTTTCCTTGCCTTGCCGTGCATTGCCTAGCCTGCGTTGCCGTGCCTTAGCCTTGTTTCCCCTTGCCGTGCCGTTCCTTCCGTTACCCTGGCCTTTCCTTCCTTTTCCTTGCCTTGTTACCTTCCGTTACTCTTTACTTGCCTTCCCTGAATTTCCTAGCCTTGCGTTGTCGTGCCTTAGCCTTATCTCGCCTGACCTTGCCTTCCTTTGCTTTAAGCTTTCCTTGCATTGTCGTGCATCGCCTAGCCATGCGTTTTCGTGCATTAGCCTTGCCTAGCCTCACCGTGCCTTTCCTTGCGTTACCGTTTGCTTGCCTTGTTGTGCATTGCCTAGACGTGCCTTGTCGTGCCTTAGCCTTGTTTCCCCTTGCCGTGCCGTTCCTTCCGTTATACTTGCCTTTCTTTGCTTTCCCTTTCCTTCCTTACCTTCCGTTTCTCTTTGCTTGCCTTCCGTGCATTGCCTAGCCTTGGGTTGTCGTGCCTTAGCCTTGCCTCGCCTGACCGTGCTTTCCCATGTGTTACCCTTTCCTTGCCTTGCCGTGCATTGCCTAGCGTGCGTTGTCGTGCCTTAGCCTTGTTTCCCCTTGCCGTGCCGTTCCTTCCGTTACCCTTGCCTTCCCTTGCTTTCCCTTTCCTTCCTTACATTCCGTTACTCCTTGCTTGCTTTCCGTGCATTGCCTAGCCTTGCGTTGGCTTTCCTTAGCCTTACCTCGCCTGACCGTGCTTTCCCATGCGTTACCCTTTCCTTGCCTTGCCGTGCATTGCCTAGCGTGCGTTGTCGTGCCTTAGCCTTGTTTCCCCTTGCCGTGCCGTTCCTTCCGTTACCCTTGCCTTCCCTTGCTTTCCCTTTCCTTCCTTGCATTCCGTTACTCCTTGCTTGCTTTCCGTGCATTGCCTAGCCTTGCGTTGGCTTTCCTTAGCCTTGCCTCGCCTGACCGTGCTTTCCCATGCGTTACCCTTTCCTTGCCTTGCCGTGCATTGCCTAGCGTGCGTTGTCGTGCCTTAGCCTTGTTTCCCCTTGCCGTGCCGTTCCTTCCGTTACACTTGCCTTTCTTTGCTTTCCCTTGCCTTCCTTACCTTCCGTTACTCTTTGCTTGCCTTCCGTGCATTGCCTAGCCTTGCGTTGTCGTGCCTTAGCATTATCTCGCCTGACCGTGCCTTCCTTTGCTTTAAGCTTTACTTGCATTGTCGTGCATTGCCTAGCCTTGCGTTGTCGTGCATTAGCCTTGCCTAGCCTCACCGTGCCTTGCCTTGCGTTACCCTTTCCTTGCCTTGCCGTGCATTTCCTAGCCGTGTGTTGTCGTGCCTTAGCCTTGTTTCCCCTTGCCGTTGCGTGCCTTTTGTTACACTTGCCTTGCCTGGCTTTGCCTTGCCTTCCTTTCCTTCCGTTACTCTTTCCTTGCCTTGCCGTGCATTGCCTAGCCCTGCGTTGTCGTGCCTTAGCCTTGTTACCCCTTGCCGTGCCGTTCCTTCCGTTACCCTTGCCTTCCCTTGCTTTCCCTTGCCTTCCTTGCGTTCCGTTACTCTTTGCTTGCTTTCCGTGCATTGCCTAGCCTTGCGTTGTCGTGCCTTAGCCTTATCTCGCCTGACCGTGCCTTCCTTTGCTTTAAGCTTTACTTGCATTGTCGTGCATTGCCTAGCCTTGCGTTGTCGTGCTTTAGCCTTGCCTAGCCTCACCGTGCCTTGCCTTGCGTTACTCTTTCCTTGCCTTGCCGTGCATTGCCTAGCCTTGCATTGTCGTGCCTTATCCTTGCCTCACCTGACCGTGCCTTCCCCTGCGTTACCCTTTCCTTGCCTTGCCGTGCATTGCCTAACCCTGCGTTGCCGTGCCTTAGCCTTGTTACCCCTTGCCGTGACGTTCCTTCCGTTACCCTTGCCTTCCCTTGCTTTCACTTGCCTTCCTTGCGTTCCGTTACTCTTTGCTTGCTTTCCGTGCATTGCCTAGCCTTGCGTTGTCATGCCTTAGCCTTGCCTCGCCTGACCGTGCTTTCCCATGCGTTACCCTTTCCTTGCCTTGCCGTGCATTGCATAGCGTGCGTTGTCGTGCCTTAGCCTTGTTTCCCCTTGCCGTGCCGTTCCTTCCGTTACCCTTGCCTTCCCTTGCTTTCCCTTTCCTTCCTTACATTCCGTTACTCCTTGCTTGCTTTCCGTGCATTGCCTAGCCTTGCGTTGGATTTCCTTAGCCTTACCTCGCCTGACCGTGCTTTCCCATGCGTTACCCTTTCCTTGCCTTGCCGTGCATTGCCTAGCGTGCGTTGTCGTGCCTTAGCCTTGTTTCCCCTTGCCGTGCCGTTCCTTCCGTTACCCTTGCCTTCCCTTGCTTTCCCTTTCCTTCCTTGCATTCCGTTACTCCTTGCTTGCTTTCCGTGCATTGCCTAGCCTTGAGTTAGCTTTCCTTAGCCTTGCCTCGCCTGACCGTGCTTTCCCATGCGTTACACTTTCCTTGCCTTGCCGTGCATTGCCTAGCCTGCGTTGCCGTGCCTTAGCCTTGTTTCCCCTTGCCGTGTCGTTCCTTCCGTTACCCTGGCCTTTCGTTCCTTTTCCTTCACCTTGCTTACCTTCCGTTACTCTTTGCTTGCCTTCCCTGAATTTCCTAGCCTTGCGTTGTCGTGCCTTAGCCTTATCTCGCCTGACCTTGCCTTCCTTTGCTTTAAGCTTTCCTTGCATTGTCGTGCATCGCCTAGCCTTGCGTTTTCGTGCATTAGCCTTGCCTAGCCTCACCGTGCCTTTTCTTGCGTTACTCTTTGCTTGCCTTGCCGTGCATTGCCTGGCCGTGCCTTGTCGTGCCTTAGCCTTGTTTCCCCTTGCCGTGCCGTTCCTTCCGTTACCCTTGCCTTCCCTTGCTTTCCCTTTCCTTCCTTGCATTCCGTTACTCCTTGCTTGCTTTCCGTGCATTGCCTAGCCTTGCGTTGGCTTTCCTTAGCCTTGCCTCGCCTGACCGTGCTTTCCCATGCGTTACCCTTTCCTTGCCTTGCCGTGCATTGCCTAGCGTGCGTTGTCGTGCCTTAGCCTTGTTTCCCCTTGCCGTGCCGTTCCTTCCGTTACACTTGCCTTTCTTTGCTTTCCCTTGCCTTCCTTACCTTCCGTTACTCTTTGCTTGCCTTCCGTGCATTGCCTAGCCTTGCGTTGTCGTGCCTTAGCCTTATCTCGCCTGACCGTGCCTTCCTTTGCTTTAAGCTTTCCTTGCATTGTCGTGCATTGCCTAGCCTTGCGTTGTCGTGCATTAGCCTTGCCTAGCCTCACCGTGCCTTGCCTTGCGTTACCCTTTCCTTGCCTTGCCGTGCATTTCCTACCCGTGTGTTGTCGTGCCTTAGCCTTGTTTCCCCTTGCCGTTGCGTGCCTTTTGTTACACTTGCCTTGCCTGGCTTTGCCTTGCCTTCCTTTCCTTCCGTTACTCTTTCCTTGCCTTGCCGTGCATTGCCTAGCCCTGCGTTGTCGTGCCTTAGCCTTGTTACCCCTTGCCGTGCCGTTCCTTCCGTTACCCTTGCCTTCCCTTGCTTTCCCTTGCCTTCCTTGCGTTCCGTTACTCTTTGCTTGCTTTCCGTGCATTGCCTAGCCTTGCGTTGTCGTGCCTTAGCCTTATCTCGCCTGACCGTGCCTTCCTTTGCTTTAAGCTTTACTTGCATTGTCGTGCATTGCCTAGCCTTGCGTTGTCGTGCATTAGCCTTGCCTAGCCTCACCGTGCCTTGCCTTGCGTTACTCTTTCCTTGCCTTGCCGTGCATTGCCTAGCCTTGCATTGTCGTGCCTTATCCTTGCCTCACCTGACCGTGCCTTCCCCTGCGTTACCCTTTCCTTGCCTTGCCGTGCATTGCCTAACCCTGCGTTGCCGTGCCTTAGCCTTGTTACCCCTTGCCGTGACGTTCCTTCCGTTACCCTTGCCTTCCCTTGCTTTCCCTTGCCTTCCTTGCGTTCCGTTACTCTTTGCTTGCTTTCCGTGCATTGCCTAGCCTTGCGTTGTCATGCCTTAGCCTTGCCTCGCCTGACCGTGCTTTCCCATGCGTTACCCTTTCCTTGTCTTGCCGTGCATTGCCTAGCGTGCGTTGTCGTGCCTTAGCCTTGTTTCCCCTTGCCGTGCCGTTCCTTCCGTTACCCTTGCCTTCCCTTGCTTTCCCTTTCCTTCCTTACATTCCGTTACTCCTTGCTTGCTTTCCGTGCATTGCCTAGCCTTGCGTTGGATTTCCTTAGCCTTACCTCGCCTGACCGTGCTTTCCCATGCGTTACCCTTTCCTTGTCTTGCCGTGCATTGCCTAGCGTGCGTTGTCGTGCCTTAGCCTTGTTTCCCCTTGCCGTGCCGTTCCTTCCGTTACCCTTGCCTTCCCTTGCTTTCCCTTTCCTTCCTTGCATTCCGTTACTCCTTGCTTGCTTTCCGTGCATTGCCTAGCCTTGCGTTGGCTTTCCTTAGCCTTGCCTCGCCTGACCGTGCTTTCCCATGCGTTACCCTTTCCTTGCCTTGCCGTGCATTGCCTAGCCTGCGTTGCCGTGCCTTAGCCTTGTTTCCCCTTGCCGTGTCGTTCCTTCCGTTACCCTGGCTTTCCTTCCTTTTCCTTGCCTTGCTTACCTTCCGTTACTCTTTGCTTGCCTTCCCTGAATTTCCTAGCCTTGCGTTGTCGTGCCTTAGCCTTATCTCGCCTGACCTTGCCTTCCTTTGCTTTAAGCTTTCCTTGCATTGTCGTGCATCGCCTAGCCTTGCGTTTTCGTGCATTAGCCTTGCCTAGCCTCACCGTGCCTTTTCTTGCGTTACCCTTTGCTTGCCTTACCGTGCATTGCCTAGCCGTGCCTTGTCGTGCCTTAGCCTTGTTTCCCCTTGCCGTGCCGTTCCTTCCGTTACCCTTGCCTTCCCTTGCTTTCCCTTTCCTTCCTTGCATTCCGTTACTCCTTGCTTGCTTTCCGTGCATTGCCTAGCCTTGCGTTGGCTTTCCTTAGCCTTGCCTCGCCTGACCGTGCTTTCCCATGCGTTACACTTTCCTTGCCTTGCCGTGCATTGCCTAGCGTGCGTTGTCGTGCCTTAGCCTTGTTTCCCCTTGCCGTGCCGTTCCTTCCGTTACACTTGACTTTCTTTGCTTTCCCTTGCCTTCCTTACCTTCCGTTACTCTTTGCTTGCCTTCCGTGCATTGCCTAGCCTTGCGTTGTAGTGCCTTAGCCTTATCTCGCCTGACCGTGCCTTCCTTTGCTTTAAGCTTTACTTGCATTGTCGTGCATTGCCTAGCCTTGCGTTGTCGTGCATTAGCCTTGCCTAGCCTCACCGTGCCTTGCCTTGCGTTACCCTTTTCTTGCCTTGCCGTGCATTTCCTAGCCGTGTGTTGTCGTGCCTTAGCCTTGTTTCCCCTTGCCGTTGCGTGCCTTTTGTTACACTTGCCTTGCCTGGCTTTGCCTTGCCTTCCTTTCCTTCCGATACTCTTTCCTTGCCTTGCCGTGCATTGCCTAGCCCTGCGTTGTCGTGCCTTAGCCTTGTTACCCCTTGCCGTGCCGTTCCTTCCGTTACCCTTGCCTTCCCTTGCTTTCCCTTGCCTTCCTTGCGTTCCGATACTCTTTGCTTGCTTTCCGTGCATTGCCTAGCCTTGCGTTGTCATGCCTTAGGCTTGCCTCGCCTGACCGTGCCTTCCTTTGCTTTAAGCTTTACTTGCATTGTCGTGCATTGCCTAGCCTTGCGTTGTCGTGCATTAGCCTTGCCTAGCCTCACCGTGCCTTGCCTTGCGTTACTTTTTCCTTGCCTTGCCGTGCATTGCCTAGCCTTGCATTGTCGTGCCTTATCCTTGCCTCACCTGACCGTGCCTTCCCCTGCGTTACCCTTTCCTTGCCTTGCCGTGCATTGCCTAACCCTGCGTTGCCGTGCCTTAGCCTTGTTACCCCTTGCCGTGACGTTCCTTCCGTTACCCTTGCCTTCCCTTGCTTTCCCTTGCCTTCCTTGCGTTCCGTTACTCTTTGCTTGCTTTCCGTGCATTGCCTAGCCTTGCGTTGTCATGCCTTAGCCTTGCATCGCCTGACCGTGCTTTCCCATGCGTTACCCTTTCCTTGCCTTGCCGTGCATTGCCTAGCCGTGCGTTGTCGTGCCTTAGCCTTGTTTCCCCTTGCCGTGCCGTTCCTTCCGTTACACTTGCCTTTCCTTCCTTTCCCTTGCCTTCCTTACCTTCCGTTACTCTTTGCTTGCCTTCCGTGCATTGCCTAGCCTTGCGTTGTTGTGCCTTAGCCTTGCCTCGCCTGAACGTGCTTTCCCATGCGTTACCCTTTCCTTGCCTTGCCGTGCATTGCCTAGCCTGGGTTGCCGTGCCTTAGCCTTGTTTCCCCTTGCCGTGCCGTTCCTTCCGTTACCCTGGCCTTTCCTTCCTTTTCCTTGCCTTGTTACCTTCCGTTACTCTTTACTTGCCTTCCCTGAATTTCCTAGCCTTGCGTTGTCGTGCCTTAGCCTTATCTCGCCTGACCTTGCCTTCCTTTGCTTTAAGCTTTCCTTGCATTGTCGTGCATCGCCTAGCCATGCGTTTTCGTGCATTAGCCTTGCCTAGCCTCACCGTGCCTTTCCTTGCGTTACCGTTTGCTTGCCTTGTTGTGCATTGCCTAGACGTGCCTTGTCGTGCCTTAGCCTTGTTTCCCCTTGCCGTGCCGTTCCTTCCGTTATACTTGCCTTTCTTTGCTTTCCCTTTCCTTCCTTACCTTCCGTTTCTCTTTGCTTGCCTTCCGTGCATTGCCTAGCCTTGGGTTGTCGTGCCGTAGCCTTGCCTCGCCTGACCGTGCTTTCCCATGCGTTACCCTTTCCTTGCCTTGCCGTGCATTGCCTAGCGTGCGTTGTCGTGCCTTAGCCTTGTTTCCCCTTGCCGTGCCGTTCCTTCCGTTACCCTTGCCTTCCCTTGCTTTCCCTTTCCTTCCTTACATTCCGTTACTCCTTGCTTGCTTTCCGTGCATTGCCTAGCCTTGCGTTGGCTTTCCTTAGCCTTACCTCGCCTGACCGTGCTTTCCCATGCGTTACCCTTTCCTTGCCTTGCCGTGCATTGCCTAGCGTGCGTTGTCGTGCCTTAGCCTTGTTTCCCCTTGCCGTGCCGTTCCTTCCGTTACCCTTGCCTTCCCTTGCTTTCCCTTTCCTTCCTTGCATTCCGTTACTCCTTGCTTGCTTTCCGTGCATTGCCTAGCCTTGCGTTGGCTTTCCTTAGCCTTGCCTCGCCTGACCGTGCTTTCCCATGCGTTACCCTTTCCTTGCCTTGCCGTGCATTGCCTAGCGTGCGTTGTCGTGCCTTAGCCTTGTTTCCCCTTGCCGTGCCGTTCCTTCCGTTACACTTGCCTTTCTTTGCTTTCCCTTGCCTTCCTTACCTTCCGTTACTCTTTGCTTGCCTTCCGTGCATTGCCTAGCCTTGCGTTGTCGTGCCTTAGCCTTATCTCGCCTGACCGTGCCTTCCTTTGCTTTAAGCTTTACTTGCATTGTCGTGCATTGCCTAGCCTTGCGTTGTCGTGCATTAGCCTTGCCTAGCCTCACCGTGCCTTGCCTTGCGTTACCCTTTCCTTGCCTTGCCGTGCATTTCCTAGCCGTGTGTTGTCGTGCCTTAGCCTTGTTTCCCCTTGCCGTTGCGTGCCTTTTGTTACACTTGCCTTGCCTGGCTTTGCCTTGCCTTCCTCTCCTTCCGTTACTCTTTCCTTGCCTTGCCGTGCATTGCCTAGCCCTGCGTTGTCGTGCCTTAGCCTTGTTACCCCTTGCCGTGCCGTTCCTTCCGTTACCCTTGCCTTCCCTTGCTTTCCCTTGCCTTCCTTGCGTTCCGTTACTCTTTGCTTGCTTTCCGTGCATTGCCTAGCCTTGCGTTGTCGTGCCTTCGCCTTATCTCGCCTGACCGTGCCTTCCTTTGCTTTAAGCTTTACTTGCATTGTCGTGCATTGCCTACCCTTGCGTTGTCGTGCTTTAGCCTTGCCTAGCCTCACCGTGCCTTGCCTTGCGTTACTCTTTCCTTGCCTTGCCGTGCATTGCCTAGCCTTGCATTGTCGTGCCTTATCCTTGCCTCACCTGACCGTGCCTTCCCCTGCGTTACCCTTTCCTTGCCTTGCCGTGCATTGCCTAACCCTGCGTTGCCGTGCCTTAGCCTTGTTACCCCTTGCCGTGACGTTCCTTCCGTTACCCTTGCCTTCCCTTGCTTTCACTTGCCTTCCTTGCGTTCCGTTACTCTTTGCTTGCTTTCCGTGCATTGCCTAGCCTTGCGTTGTCATGCCTTAGCCTTGCCTCGCCTGACCGTGCTTTCCCATGCGTTACCCTTTCCTTGCCTTGCCGTGCATTGCATAGCGTGCGTTGTCGTGCCTTAGCCTTGTTTCCCCTTGCCGTGCTGTTCCTTCCGTTACACTTGCCTTCCCTTGCTTTCCCTTTCCTTCCTTGCATTCCGTTACTCCTTGCTTGCTTTCCGTGCATTGCCTAGCCTTGCGTTGGATTTCCTTAGCCTTACCTCGCCTGACCGTGCTTTCCCATGCGTTACCCTTTCCTTGTCTTGCCGTGTATTGCCTAGCGTGCGTTGTCGTGCCTTAGCCTTGTTTCCCCTTGCCGTGCCGTTCCTTCCGTTACCCTTGCCTTCCCTTGCTTTCCCTTTCCTTCCTTGCATTCCGTTACTCCTTGCTTGCTTTCCGTGCATTGCCTAGCCTTGCGTTGCCTTTCCTTAGCCTTGCCTCGCCTGACCGTGCTTTCCCATGCGTTACCCTTTCCTTGCCTTGCCGTGCATTGCCTAGCCTGCGTTGCCGTGCCTTAGCCTTGTTTCCCCTTGACGTGTCGTTCCTTCCGTTACCCTGCCTTTCCTTCCTTTTCCTTGCCTTGCTTACCTTCCGTTACTCTTTGCTTGCCTTCCCTGAATTTCCTAGCCTTGCGTTGTCGTGCCTTAGCCTTATCTCGCCTGACCTTGCCTTCCTTTGCTTTAAGCTTTCCTTGCATTGTCGTGCATCGCCTAGCCTTGCGTTTTCGTGCATTAGCCTTGCCTAGCCTCACCGTGCCTTTTCTTGCGTTACCCTTTGCTTGCCTTACCGTGCATTGCCTAGCCGTGCCTTGTCGTGCCTTAGCCTTGTTTCCCCTTGCCGTGCCGTTCCTTCCGTTACACTTGCCTTTCTTTGCTTTCCCTTGCCTTCCTTACCTTCCGTTACTCTTTGCTTGCCTTCCGTGCATTGCCTATCCTTGCGTTGTCGTGCCTTAGCCTTATCTCGCCTGACCGTGCCTTCCTTTGCTTTAAGCTTTACTTGCATTGTCGTGCATTGCCTAGCCTTGCGTTGTCGTGCATTAGCCTTGCCTAGCCTCACCGTGCCTTGCCTTGCGTTACCCTTTCCTTGCCTTGCCGTGCATTTCCTAGCCGTGTGTTGTCGTGCCTTAGCCTTGTTTCCCCTTGCCGTTGCGTGCGTTTTGTTACACTTGCCTTGCCTGGCTTTGCCTTGCCTTCCTTTCCTTCCGTTATTCTTTCCTTGCCTTGCCGTGCATTGCCTAGCCCTGCGTTGTCGTGCCTTAGCCTTGTTACCCCTTGCCGTGCCGTTCCTTCCGTTACCCTTGCCTTCCCTTGCTTTCCCTTGCCTTCCTTGCGTTCCGTTACTCTTTGCTTGCTTTCCGTGCATTGCCTAGCCTTGCGTTGTCATGCCTTAGGCTTGCCTCGCCTGACCGTGCTTTCCCATGCGTTACCCTTTCCTTGCCTTGCCGTTCATTGCCTAGCGTGCGTTGTCGTGCCTTAGCCTTGTTTCCCCTTGCCGTGCCGTTCCTTCCGTTACACTTGCCTTTCTTTGCTTTCCCTTGCCTTCCTTACCTTCCGTTACTCTTTGCTTGCCTTCCGTGCATTGCCTAGCCTTGCGTTGTCGTGCCTTAGCCTTATCTCGCCTGACCGTGCCTTCCTTTGCTTTAAGCTTTCCTTGCATTGTCGTGCATTGCCTAGCCTTGCGTTGTCGTGCATTAGCCTTGCCTAGCTTCACCGTGCCTTGCCTTGCGTTACCCTTTCCTTGCCTTGCCGTGCATTGCCTAGCCGTGCGTTGTCGTGCCTTAGCCTTGATTCCCCTTGCCGTGGGGTGCCTTTTGTTACACTTGCCTTGCCTGGCTTTGCCTTGCCTTCCTTTCCTTCCGTTACTCTTTACTTGCCTTGCCGTGCATTGCCTAGCCTTGCATTGTCGTGCCTTATCCTTGCCTCACCTGACCGTGCCTTCCCCTGCGTTACCCTTTCCTTGCCTTGCCGTGCATTGCCTAGCCCTGCGTTGTCGTGCCTTAGCCTTCTTACCCCTTGCCGTGCCGTTCCGTCCGTTTCCCTTGCCTTCCCTTGCTTTCCCTTTCCTTCCTTGCATTCCTTTACTCCTTGCTTGCTTTCCGTGCATTGCCTAGCCTTGCGTTGGCTTTCCTTAGCCTTGCCTCGCCTGACCGTGCTTTCCCATGCGTTACCCTTGCCTTGCCTTGCCGTGCATTGCCTAGCGTGCGTTGTCGTGCCTTAGCATTGTTTCCCCTTGCCGTGCCGTTCCTTCCGTTACACTTGCCTTTCTTTGCTTTCCCTTGCCTTCGTTACCTTCCGTTACTCTTTGCTTGCCTTCTGTGCTTAACCAAGCCTTGCGTTGTCGTGCCTTAGCCTTGCCTCCCCTGACCGTGCTTTCCCATGCGTTACCCTTTCCTTGCCTTGCCGTGCATTGCCTAGCGTGCGTTGTCGTGCCTTAGCCTTGTTTCCCCTTGCCGTGCCGTTCCTTCCGTTACCCTTGCCTTCCCTTGCTTTCCCTTTCCTTCCTTGCATTCCGTTACTCCTTGCTTGCTTTCCGTGCATTGCCTAGCCTTGCGTTGGCTTTCCTTAGCCTTGCCTCGCCTGACCGTGCTTTCCCATGCGTTACACTTTCCTTGCCTTGCCGTGCATTGCCTAGCGTGCGTTGTCGTGCCTTAGCCTTGTTTCCCCTTGCCGTGCCGTTCCTTCCGTTACACTTGCCTTTCTTTGCTTTCCCTTGCCTTCCTTACCTTCCGTTACTCTTTGCTTGCCTTCCGTGCATTGCCTAGCCTTGCGTTGTCGTGCCTTAGCCTTATCTCGCCTGACCGTGCCTTCCTTTGCTTTAAGCTTTACTTGCATTGTCGTGCATTGCCTAGCCTTGCGTTGTCGTGCATTAGCCTTACCTAGCCTCACCGTGCCTTGCCTTGCGTTACCCTTTCCTTGCCTTGCCGTGCATTTCCTAGCCGTGTGTTGTAGTGCCTTAGCCTTGTTACCCCTTGACGTGCCGTTCCTTCCGTTACCCTTGCCTTCCCTTGCTTTCCCTTTCCTTCCTTGCATTCCTTTACTCCTTGCTTGCTTTCCGTGCATTGCCTAGCCTTGCGTTGGCTTTCCTTAGCCTTGCCTCGCCTGACCGTGCTTTCCCATGCGTTACCCTTGCCTTGCCTTGCCGTGCATTGCCTAGCGTGCGTTGTCGTGCCTTAGCATTGTTTCCCCTTGCCGTGCCGTTCCTTCCGTTACACTTGCCTTTCTTTGCTTTCCCTTGCCTTCGTTACCTTCCGTTACTCTTTGCTTGCCTTCTGTGCTTAACCAAGCCTTGCGTTGTCGTGCCTTAGCCTTGCCTCCCCTGACCGTGCTTTCCCATGCGTTACCCTTTCCTTGCCTTGCCGTGCATTGCCTAGCGTGCGTTGTCGTGCCTTAGCCTTGTTTCCCCTTGCCGTGCCGTTCCTTCCGTTACCCTTGCCTTCCCTTGCTTTCCCTTTCCTTCCTTGCATTCCGTTACTCCTTGCTTGCTTTCCGTGCATTGCCTAGCCTTGCGTTGGCTTTCCTTAGCCTTGCCTCGCCTGACCGTGCTTTCCCATGCGTTACACTTTCCTTGCCTTGCCGTGCATTGCCTAGCGTGCGTTGTCGTGCCTTAGCCTTGTTTCCCCTTGCCGTGCCGTTCCTTCCGTTACACTTGCCTTTCTTTGCTTTCCCTTGCCTTCCTTACCTTCCGTTACTCTTTGCTTGCCTTCCGTGCATTGCCTAGCCTTGCGTTGTCGTGCCTTAGCCTTATCTCGCCTGACCGTGCCTTCCTTTGCTTTAAGCTTTACTTGCATTGTCGTGCATTGCCTAGCCTTGCGTTGTCGTGCATTAGCCTTGCCTAGCCTCACCGTGCCTTGCCTTGCGTTACCCTTTCCTTGCCTTGCCGTGCATTGCCTAGCCCTGCGTTGTCGTGCCTTAGCCTTGTTACCCCTTGACGTGCCGTTCCTTCCGTTACCCTTGCCTTCCCTTGCTTTCCCTTTCCTTCCTTACATTCCGTTACTCCTTGCTTGCTTTCCGTGCATTGCCTAGCCTTGCGTTGGCTTTCCTTAGCCTTGCCTCGCCTGACCGTGCTTTCCCATGCGTTACCCTTTCCTTGTCTTGCCGTGCATTGCCTAGCGTGCGTTGTCGTGCCTTAGCCTTGTTTCCCCTTGCCGTGCCGTTCCTTCCGTTACCCTTGCCTTCCCTTGCTTTCCCTTTCCTTCCTTGCATTCCGTTACTCCTTGCTTGCTTTCCGTGCATTGCCTAGCCTTGCGTTGGCTTTCCTTAGCCTTGCCTCGCCTGACCGTGCTTTCCCATGCGTTACCCTTTCCTTGCCTTGCCGTGCATTGCCTAGCCTGCGTTGCCGTGCCTTAGCCTTGTTTCCCCTTGCCGTGTCGTTCCTTCCGTTACCCTGGCTTTCCTTCCTTTTCCTTGCCTTGCTTACCTTCCGTTACTCTTTGCTTGCCTTCCCTGAATTTCCTAGCCTTGCGTTGTCGTGCCTTAGCCTTATCTCGCCTGACCTTGCCTTCCTTTGCTTTAAGCTTTCCTTGCATTGTCGTGCATCGCCTAGCCTTGCGTTTTCGTGCATTAGCCTTGCCTAGCCTCACCGTGCCTTTTCTTGCGTTACCCTTTGCTTGCCTTACCGTGCATTGCCTAGCCGTGCCTTGTCGTGCCTTAGCCTTGTTTCCCCTTGCCGTGCCGTTCCTTCCGTTACCCTTGCCTTCCCTTGCTTTCCCTTTCCTTCCTTGCATTCCGTTACTCCTTGCTTGCTTTCCGTGCATTGCCTAGCCTTGCGTTGGCTTTCCTTAGCCTTGCCTCGCCTGACCGTGCTTTCCCATGCGTTACACTTTCCTTGCCTTGCCGTGCATTGCCTAGCGTGCGTTGTCGTGCCTTAGCCTTGTTTCCCCTTGCCGTGCCGTTCCTTCCGTTACACTTGACTTTCTTTGCTTTCCCTTGCCTTCCTTACCTTCCGTTACTCTTTGCTTGCCTTCCGTGCATTGCCTAGCCTTGCGTTGTAGTGCCTTAGCCTTATCTCGCCTGACCGTGCCTTCCTTTGCTTTAAGCTTTACTTGCATTGTCGTGCATTGCCTAGCCTTGCGTTGTCGTGCATTAGCCTTGCCTAGCCTCACCGTGCCTTGCCTTGCGTTACCCTTTTCTTGCCTTGCCGTGCATTTCCTAGCCGTGTGTTGTCGTGCCTTAGCCTTGTTTCCCCTTGCCGTTGCGTGCCTTTTGTTACACTTGCCTTGCCTGGCTTTGCCTTGCCTTCCTTTCCTTCCGATACTCTTTCCTTGCCTTGCCGTGCATTGCCTAGCCCTGCGTTGTCGTGCCTTAGCCTTGTTACCCCTTGCCGTGCCGTTCCTTCCGTTACCCTTGCCTTCCCTTGCTTTCCCTTGCCTTCCTTGCGTTCCGTTACTCTTTGCTTGCTTTCCGTGCATTGCCTAGCCTTGCGTTGTCGTGCCTTAGCCTTATCTCGCCTGACCGTGCCTTCCTTTGCTTTAAGCTTTACTTGCATTGTCGTGCATTGCCTAGCCTTGCGTTGTCGTGCATTAGCCTTGCCTAGCCTCACCGTGCCTTGCCTTGCGTTACTCTTTCCTTGCCTTGCCGTGCATTGCCTAGCCTTGCATTGTCGTGCCTTATCCTTGCCTCACCTGACCGTGCCTTCCCCTGCGTTACCCTTTCCTTGCCTTGCCGTGCATTGCCTAACCCTGCGTTGCCGTGCCTTAGCCTTGTTACCCCTTGCCGTGACGTTCCTTCCGTTACCCTTGCCTTCCCTTGCTTTCCCTTGCCTTCCTTGCGTTCCGTTACTCTTTGCTTGCTTTCCGTGCATTGCCTAGCCTTGCGTTGTCATGCCTTAGCCTTGCATCGCCTGACCGTGCTTTCCCATGCGTTACCCTTTCCTTGCCTTGCCGTGCATTGCCTAGCCGTGCGTTGTCGTGCCTTAGCCTTGTTTCCCCTTGCCGTGCCTTTCCTTCCGTTACACTTGCCTTTCCTTCCTTTCCCTTGCCTTCCTTACCTTCCGTTACTCTTTGCTTGCCTTCCGTGCATTGCCTAGCCTTGCGTTGTTGTGCCTTAGCCTTGCCTCGCCTGAACGTGCTTTCCCATGCGTTACCCTTTCCTTGCCTTGCCGTGCATTGCCTAGCCTGGGTTGCCGTGCCTTAGCCTTGTTTCCCCTTGCCGTGCCGTTCCTTCCGTTACCCTGGCCTTTCCTTCCTTTTCCTTGCCTTGTTACCTTCCGTTACTCTTTACTTGCCTTCCCTGAATTTCCTAGCCTTGCGTTGTCGTGCCTTAGCCTTATCTCGCCTGACCTTGCCTTCCTTTGCTTTAAGCTTTCCTTGCATTGTCGTGCATCGCCTAGCCATGCGTTTTCGTGCATTAGCCTTGCCTAGCCTCACCGTGCCTTTCCTTGCGTTACCGTTTGCTTGCCTTGTTGTGCATTGCCTAGACGTGCCTTGTCGTGCCTTAGCCTTGTTTCCCCTTGCCGTGCCGTTCCTTCCGTTATACTTGCCTTTCTTTGCTTTCCCTTTCCTTCCTTACCTTCCGTTTCTCTTTGCTTGCCTTCCGTGCATTGCCTAGCCTTGGGTTGTCGTGCCGTAGCCTTGCCTCGCCTGACCGTGCTTTCCCATGCGTTACCCTTTCCTTGCCTTGCCGTGCATTGCCTAGCGTGCGTTGTCGTGCCTTAGCCTTGTTTCCCCTTGCCGTGCCGTTCCTTCCGTTACCCTTGCCTTCCCTTGCTTTCCCTTTCCTTCCTTACATTCCGTTACTCCTTGCTTGCTTTCCGTGCATTGCCTAGCCTTGCGTTGGCTTTCCTTAGCCTTACCTCGCCTGACCGTGCTTTCCCATGCGTTACCCTTTCCTTGCCTTGCCGTGCATTGCCTAGCGTGCGTTGTCGTGCCTTAGCCTTGTTTCCCCTTGCCGTGCCGTTCCTTCCGTTACACTTGCCTTTCTTTGCTTTCCCTTGCCTTTCTTACCTTCCGTTACTCTTTGCTTGCCTTCCGTGCATTGCCTAGCCTTGCGTTGTCGTGCCTTAGCCTTATCTCGCCTGACCGTGCCTTCCTTTGCTTTAAGCTTTACTTGCATTGTCGTGCATTGCCTAGCCTTGCGTTGTCGTGCATTAGCCTTGCCTAGCCTCACCGTGCCTTGCCTTGCGTTACCCTTTCCTTGCCTTGCCGTGCATTTCCTAGCCGTGTGTTGTCGTGCCTTAGCCTTGTTTCCCCTTGCCGTTGCGTGCCTTTTGTTACACTTGCCTTGCCTGGCTTTGCCTTGCCTTCCTCTCCTTCCGTTACTCTTTCCTTGCCTTGCCGTGCATTGCCTAGCCCTGCGTTGTCGTGCCTTAGCCTTGTTACCCCTTGCCGTGCCGTTCCTTCCGTTACCCTTGCCTTCCCTTGCTTTCCCTTGCCTTCCTTGCGTTCCGTTACTCTTTGCTTGCTTTCCGTGCATTGCCTAGCCTTGCGTTGTCGTGCCTTAGCCTTATCTCGCCTGACCGTGCCTTCCTTTGCTTTAAGCTTTACTTGCATTGTCGTGCATTGCCTACCCTTGCGTTGTCGTGCTTTAGCCTTGCCTAGCCTCACCGTGCCTTGCCTTGCGTTACTCTTTCCTTGCCTTGCCGTGCATTGCCTAGCCTTGCATTGTCGTGCCTTATCCTTGCCTCACCTGACCGTGCCTTCCCCTGCGTTACCCTTTCCTTGCCTTGCCGTGCATTGCCTAACCCTGCGTTGCCGTGCCTTAGCCTTGTTACCCCTTGCCGTGACGTTCCTTCCGTTACCCTTGCCTTCCCTTGCTTTCACTTGCCTTCCTTGCGTTCCGTTACTCTTTGCTTGCTTTCCGTGCATTGCCTAGCCTTGCGTTGTCATGCCTTAGCCTTGCCTCGCCTGACCGTGCTTTCCCATGCGTTACCCTTTCCTTGCCTTGCCGTGCATTGCATAGCGTGCGTTGTCGTGCCTTAGCCTTGTTTCCCCTTGCCGTGCCGTTCCTTCCGTTACCCTTGCCTTCCCTTGCTTTCCATTTCCTTCCTTACATTCCGTTACTCCTTGCTTGCTTTCCGTGCATTGCCTAGCCTTGCGTTGGATTTCCTTAGCCTTACCTCGCCTGACCGTGCTTTCCCATGCGTTACCCTTTCCTTGTCTTGCCGTGTATTGCCTAGCGTGCGTTGTCGTGCCTTAGCCTTGTTTCCCCTTGCCGTGCCGTTCCTTCCGTTACCCTTGCCTTCCCTTGCTTTCCCTTTCCTTCCTTGCATTCCGTTACTCCTTGCTTGCTTTCCGTGTATTGCCTAGCCTTGCGTTGGCTTTCCTTAGCCTTGCCTCGCCTGACGGTGCTTTCCCATGCGTTACACTTTCCTTGCCTTGCCGTGCATTGCCTAGCGTGCGTTGTCGTGCCTTAGCCTTGTTTCCCCTTGCCGTGCCGTTCCTTCCGTTACACTTGCCTTTCTTTGCTTTCCCTTGCCTTCCTTACCTTCCGTTACTCTTTGCTTGCCTTCCGTGCATTGCCTAGGCTTGCGTTGTCGTGCCTTAGCCTTATCTCGCCTGACCGTGCCTTCCTTTGCTTTAAGCTTTACTTGCATTGTCGTGCATTGCCTAGCCTTGCGTTGTCGTGCATTAGCCTTGCCTTGCCTCACCGTGCCTTGCCTTGCGTTACCCTTTCCTTGCCTTGCCGTGCATTTCCTAGCCGTGCGTTGTCGTGCCTTAGCCTTGTTTCCCCTTGCCGTGCCGTTCCTTCCGTTACCCTTGCCTTCCCTTGCTTTCCCTTTCCTTCCTTACATTCCGTTACTCCTTGCTTGCTTTCCGTGCATTGCCTAGCCTTGCGTTGGCTTTCCTTAGCCTTACCTCGCCTGACCGTGCTTTCCCATGCGTTACCCTTTCCTTGCCTTGCCGTGCATTGCCTAGCCGTGCATTGTCGTGCCTTAGCCTTGTTTCCCCTTGCTGTGCCGTTCCTTCCGTTACCCTTGCCTTCCCTTGCTTTCCCTTTCCTTCTTTGCATTCCGTTACTCTTTGCTTGCCTTCCGTGCATTGCCTAGCCTTGCGTTGGCTTTCCTTAGCCTTGCCTCGCCTGACCGTGCTTTCCCATGCGTTACCCTTTCCTTGCCTTGCCGTGCATTGCCTAGCGTGCGTTGTCGTGCCTTAGCCTTGTTTCCCCTTGCCGTGCCGTTCCTTCCTTTACACTTGCCTTTCTTTGCTTTCCCTTGCCTTCCTTACCTTCCGTTACTCTTTGCTTGCCTTCGGTGCATTGCCTAGCCTTGCGTTGTCGTGCCTTAGCCTTATCTCGCCTGACCGTGCCTTCCTTTGCTTTAAGCTTTACTTGCATTGTCGTGCATTGCCTAGCCTTGCGTTGTCGTGCATTAGCCTTGCCTAGCCTCACCGTGCCTTGCCTTGCGTTACCCTTTCCTTGCCTTGCCGTGCATTTCCTAGCCGTGTGTTGTCGTGCCTTAGCCTTGTTTCCCCTTGCCGTTGCGTGCCTTTTGTTACACTTGCCTTGCCTGGCTTTGCCTTGCCTTCCTCTCCTTCCGTTACTCTTTCCTTGCCTTGCCGTGCATTGCCTAGCCCTGCGTTGTCGTGCCTTAGCCTTGTTACCCCTTGCCGTGCCGTTCCTTCCGTTACCCTTGCCTTCCCTTGCTTTCCCTTGCCTTCCTTGCGTTCCGTTACTCTTTGCTTGCTTTCCGTGCATTGCCTAGCCTTGCGTTGTCGTGCCTTAGCCTTATCTCGCCTGACCGTGCCTTCCTTTGCTTTAAGCTTTCCTTGCATTGTCGTGCATTGCCTAGCCTTGCGTTGTCATGCCTTAGCCTTGCCTCGCCTGACCGTGCTTTCCCATGCGTTACCCTTTCCTTGCCTTGCCGTGCATTGCCTAGCCTTGCATTGTCGTGCCTTATCCTTGCCTCACCTGACCGTGCCTTCCCCTGCGTTACCCTTTCCTTGCCTTGCCGTGCATTGCCTAACCCTGCGTTGCCGTGCCTTAGCCTTGTTACCCCTTGCCGTGCCGTTCCTTCCGTTACCCTTGCCTTCCCTTGCTTTCACTTGCCTTCCTTGCGTTCCGTTACTCTTTGCTTGCTTTCCGTGCATTGCCTAGCCTTGCGTTGTCATGCCTTAGCCTTGCCTCGCCTGACCGTGCTTTCCCATGCGTTACCCTTTCCTTGCCTTGCCGTGCATTGCATAGCGTGCGTTGTCGTGCCTTAGCCTTGTTTCCCCTTGCCGTGCCGTTCCTTCCGTTACCCTTGCCTTCCCTTGCTTTCCCTTTCCTTCCTTACATTCCGTTACTCCTTGCTTGCTTTCCGTGCATTGCCTAGCCTTGCGTTGGATTTCCTTAGCCTTACCTCGCCTGACCGTGCTTTCCCATGCGTTACCCTTTCCTTGTCTTGCCGTGTATTGCCTAGCGTGCGTTGTCGTGCCTTAGCCTTGTTTCCCCTTGCCGTGCCGTTCCTTCCGTTACCCTTGCCTTCCCTTGCTTTCCCTTTCCTTCCTTGCATTCCGTTACTCCTTGCTTGCTTTCCGTGCATTGCCTAGCCTTGCGTTGCCTTTCCTTAGCCTTGCCTCGCCTGACCGTGCTTTCCCATGCGTTACCCTTTCCTTGCCTTGCCGTGCATTGCCTAGCCTGCGTTGCCGTGCCTTAGCCTTGTTTCCCCTTGACGTGTCGTTCCTTCCGTTACCCTGCCTTTCCTTCCTTTTCCTTGCCTTGCTAACCTTCCGTTACTCTTTGCTTGCCTTCCCTGAATTTCCTAGCCTTGCGTTGTCGTGCCTTAGCCTTATCTCGCCTGACCTTGCCTTCCTTTGCTTTAAGCTTTCCTTGCATTGTCGTGCATCGCCTAGCCTTGCGTTTTCGTGCATTAGCCTTGCCTAGCCTCACCGTGCCTTTTCTTGCGTTACCCTTTGCTTGCCTTACCGTGCATTGCCTAGCCGTGCCTTGTCGTGCCTTAGCCTTGTTTCCCCTTGCCGTGCCGTTCCTTCCGTTACCCTTGCCTTCCCTTGCTTTCCCTTTCCTTCCTTGCATTCCGTTACTCCTTGCTTGCTTTCCGTGCATTGCCTAGCCTTGCGTTGGCTTTCCTTAGCCTTGCCTCGCCTGACCGTGCTTTCCCATGCGTTACACTTTCCTTGCCTTGCCGTGCATTGCCTAGCGTGCGTTGTCGTGCCTTAGCCTTGTTTCCCCTTGCCGTGCCGTTCCTTCCGTTACACTTGCCTTTCTTTGCTTTCCCTTGCCTTCCTTACCTTCCGTTACTCTTTGCTTGCCTTCCGTGCATTGCCTAGCCTTGCGTTGTCGTGCCTTAGCCTTATCTCGCCTGACCGTGCCTTCCTTTGCTTTAAGCTTTACTTGCATTGTCGTGCATTGCCTAGCCTTGCGTTGTCGTGCATTAGCCTTGCCTAGCCTCACCGTGCCTTGCCTTGCGTTACCCTTTCCTTGCCTTGCCGTGCATTTCCTAGCCGTGTGTTGTAGTGCCTTAGCCTTGTTACCCCTTGACGTGCCGTTCCTTCCGTTACCCTTGCCTTCCCTTGCTTTCCCTTTCCTTCCTTGCATTCCGTTACTCCTTGCTTGCTTTCCGTGCATTGCCTAGCCTTGCGTTGGCTTTCCTTAGCCTTGCCTCGCCTGACCGTGCTTTCCCATGCGTTACCCTTTCCTTGCCTTGCCGTGCATTGCCTAGCGTGCGTTGTCGTGCCTTAGCCTTGTTGCCCATTGCCGTGCCGTTCCTTCCGTTACCCTTGCCTTCCCTTGCTTTCCCTTTCCTTCCTTGCATTCCGTTACTCCTTGCTTGCCTTCCGTGCATTGCCTAGCCTTGCGTTGGCTTTCCTTAGCCTTGCCTCGCCTGACCGTGCTTTCCCATGCGTTACCCTTTCCTTGCCTTGCCGTGCATTGCCTAGCGTGCGTTGTCGTGCCTTAGCCTTGTTTCCCCTTGCCGTGCCGTTCCTTCCGTTACACTTGCCTTTCTTTGCTTTCCCTTGCCTTCCTTACCTTCCGTTACTCTTTGCTTGCCTTCCGTGCATTGCCTATCCTTGCGTTGTCGTGCCTTAGCCTTATCTCGCCTGACCGTGCCTTCCTTTGCTTTAAGCTTTACTTGCATTGTCGTGCATTGCCTAGCCTTGCGTTGTCGTGCATTAGCCTTGCCTAGCCTCACCGTGCCTTGCCTTGCGTTACCCTTTCCTTGCCTTGCCGTGCATTTCCTAGCCGTGTGTTGTCGTGCCTTAGCCTTGTTTCCCCTTGCCGTTGCGTGCGTTTTGTTACACTTGCCTTGCCTGGCTTTGCCTTGCCTTCCTTTCCTTCCGTTATTCTTTCCTTGCCTTGCCGTGCATTGCCTAGCCCTGCGTTGTCGTGCCTTAGCCTTGTTACCCGTTGCCGTGCCGTTCCTTCCGTTACCCTTGCCTTCCCTTGCTTTCCCTTGCCTTCCTTGCGTTCCGTTACTCTTTGCTTGCTTTCCGTGCATTGCCTAGCCTTGCGTTGTCATGCCTTAGGCTTGCCTCGCCTGACCGTGCTTTCCCATGCGTTACCCTTTCCTTGCCTTGCCGTTCATTGCCTAGCGTGCGTTGTCGTGCCTTAGCCTTGTTTCCCCTTGCCGTGCCGTTCCTTCCGTTACACTTGCCTTTCTTTGCTTTCCCTTGCCTTCCTTACCTTCCGTTACTCTTTGCTTGCCTTCCGTGCATTGCCTAGCCTTGCGTTGTCGTGCCTTAGCCTTATCTCGCCTGACCGTGCCTTCCTTTGCTTTAAGCTTTCCTTGCATTGTCGTGCATTGCCTAGCCTTGCGTTGTCGTGCATTAGCCTTGCCTAGATTCACCGTGCCTTGCCTTGCGTTACCCTTTCCTTGCCTTGCCGTGCATTGCCTAGCCGTGCGTTGTCGTGCCTTAGCCTTGATTCCCCTTGCCGTGGGGTGCCTTTTGTTACACTTGCCTTGCCTGGCTTTGCCTTGCCTTCCTTTCCTTCCGTTACTCTTTACTTGCCTTGCCGTGCATTGCCTAGCCTTGCGTTGGCTTTCCTTAGCCTTGCCTCGCCTGACCGTGCTTTCCCATGCGTTACCCTTTCCTTGCCTTGCCGTGCATTGCCTAGCGTGCGTTGTCGTGCCTTAGCCTTGTTGCCCATTGCCGTGCCGTTCCTTCCGTTACCCTTGCCTTCCCTTGCTTTCCCTTTCCTTCCTTGCATTCCGTTACTCCTTGCTTGCTTTCCGTGCATTGCCTAGCCTTGCGTTGCCTTTCCTTAGCCTTGCCTCGCCTGACCGTGCTTTCCCATGCGTTACCCTTTCCTTGCCTTGCCGTGCATTGCCTAGCCTGCGTTGCCGTGCCTTAGCCTTGTTTCCCCTTGACGTGTCGTTCCTTCCGTTACCCTGCCTTTCCTTCCTTTTCCTTGCCTTGCTTACCTTCCGTTACTCTTTGCTTGCCTTCCCTGAATTTCCTAGCCTTGCGTTGTCGTGCCTTAGCCTTATCTCGCCTGACCTTGCCTTCCTTTGCTTTAAGCTTTCCTTGCATTGTCGTGCATCGCCTAGCCTTGCGTTTTCGTGCATTAGCCTTGCCTAGCCTCACCGTGCCTTTTCTTGCGTTACCCTTTGCTTGCCTTACCGTGCATTGCCTAGCCGTGCCTTGTCGTGCCTTAGCCTTGTTTCCCCTTGCCGTGCCGTTCCTTCCGTTACCCTTGCCTTCCCTTGCTTTCCCTTTCCTTCCTTGCATTCCGTTACTCCTTGCTTGCTTTCCGTGCATTGCCTAGCCTTGCGTTGGCTTTCCTTAGCCTTGCCTCGCCTGACCGTGCTTTCCCATGCGTTACACTTTCCTTGCCTTGCCGTGCATTGCCTAGCGTGCGTTGTCGTGCCTTAGCCTTGTTTCCCCTTGCCGTGCCGTTCCTTCCGTTACACTTGCCTTTCTTTGCTTTCCCTTGCCTTCCTTACCTTCCGTTACTCTTTGCTTGCCTTCCGTGCATTGCCTAGCCTTGCGTTGTCGTGCCTTAGCCTTATCTCGCCTGACCGTGCCTTCCTTTGCTTTAAGCTTTACTTGCATTGTCGTGCATTGCCTAGCCTTGCGTTGTCGTGCATTAGCCTTGCCTAGCCTCACCGTGCCTTGCCTTGCGTTACCCTTTCCTTGCCTTGCCGTGCATTTCCTAGCCGTGTGTTGTAGTGCCTTAGCCTTGTTACCCCTTGACGTGCCGTTCCTTCCGTTACCCTTGCCTTCCCTTGCTTTCCCTTTCCTTCCTTGCATTCCGTTACTCCTTGCTTGCTTTCCGTGCATTGCCTAGCCTTGCGTTGGCTTTCCTTAGCCTTGCCTCGCCTGACCGTGCTTTCCCATGCGTTACCCTTTCCTTGCCTTGCCGTGCATTGCCTAGCGTGCGTTGTCGTGCCTTAGCCTTGTTGCCCATTGCCGTGCCGTTCCTTCCGTTACCCTTGCCTTCCCTTGCTTTCCCTTTCCTTCCTTGCATTCCGTTACTCCTTGCTTGCCTTCCGTGCATTGCCTAGCCTTGCGTTGGCTTTCCTTAGCCTTGCCTCGCCTGACCGTGCTTTCCCATGCGTTACCCTTTCCTTGCCTTGCCGTGCATTGCCTAGCGTGCGTTGTCGTGCCTTAGCCTTGTTTCCCCTTGCCGTGCCGTTCCTTCCGTTACACTTGCCTTTCTTTGCTTTCCCTTGCCTTCCTTACCTTCCGTTACTCTTTGCTTGCCTTCCGTGCTTTGCCTATCCTTGCGTTGTCGTGCCTTAGCCTTATCTCGCCTGACCGTGCCTTCCTTTGCTTTAAGCTTTACTTGCATTGTCGTGCATTGCCTAGCCTTGCGTTGTCGTGCATTAGCCTTGCCTAGCCTCACCGTGCCTTGCCTTGCGTTACCCTTTCCTTGCCTTGCCGTGCATTTCCTAGCCGTGTGTTGTCGTGCCTTAGCCTTGTTTCCCCTTGCCGTTGCGTGCGTTTTGTTACACTTGCCTTGCCTGGCTTTGCCTTGCCTTCCTTTCCTTCCGTTATTCTTTCCTTGCCTTGCCGTGCATTGCCTAGCCCTGCGTTGTCGTGCCTTAGCCTTGTTACCCGTTGCCGTGCCGTTCCTTCCGTTACCCTTGCCTTCCCTTGCTTTCCCTTGCCTTCCTTGCGTTCCGTTACTCTTTGCTTGCTTTCCGTGCATTGCCTAGCCTTGCGTTGTCATGCCTTAGGCTTGCCTCGCCTGACCGTGCTTTCCCATGCGTTACCCTTTCCTTGCCTTGCCGTTCATTGCCTAGCGTGCGTTGTCGTGCCTTAGCCTTGTTTCCCCTTGCCGTGCCGTTCCTTCCGTTACACTTGCCTTTCTTTGCTTTCCCTTGCCTTCCTTACCTTCCGTTACTCTTTGCTTGCCTTCCGTGCATTGCCTAGCCTTGCGTTGTCGTGCCTTAGCCTTATCTCGCCTGACCGTGCCTTCCTTTGCTTTAAGCTTTCCTTGCATTGTCGTGCATTGCCTAGCCTTGCGTTGTCGTGCATTAGCCTTGCCTAGCTTCACCGTGCCTTGCCTTGCGTTACCCTTTCCTTGCCTTGCCGTGCATTGCCTAGCCGTGCGTTGTCGTGCCTTAGCCTTGATTCCCCTTGCCGTGGGGTGCCTTTTGTTACACTTGCCTTGCCTGGCTTTGCCTTGCCTTCCTTTCCTTCCGTTACTCTTTACTTGCCTTGCCGTGCATTGCCTAGCCTTGCATTGTCGTGCCTTATCCTTGCCTCACCTGACCGTGCCTTCCCCTGCGTTACCCTTTCCTTGCCTTGCCGTGCATTGCCTAGCCCTGCGTTGTCGTGCCTTAGCCTTCTTACCCCTTGCCGTGCCGTTCCTTCCGTTTCCCTTGCCTTCCCTTGCTTTCCCTTTCCTTCCTTGCATTCCTTTACTCCTTGCTTGCTTTCCGTGCATTGCCTAGCCTTGCGTTGGCTTTCCTTAGCCTTGCCTCGCCTGACCGTGCTTTCCCATGCGTTACCCTTGCCTTGCCTTGCCGTGCATTGCCTAGCGTGCGTTGTCGTGCCTTAGCATTGTTTCCCCTTGCCGTGCCGTTCCTTCCGTTACACTTGCCTTTCTTTGCTTTCCCTTGCCTTCGTTACCTTCCGTTACTCTTTGCTTGCCTTCTGTGCTTAACCAAGCCTTGCGTTGTCGTGCCTTAGCCTTGCCTCCCCTGACCGTGCTTTCCCATGCGTTACCCTTTCCTTGCCTTGCCGTGCATTGCCTAGCGTGCGTTGTCGTGCCTTAGCCTTGTTTCCCCTTGCCGTGCCGTTCCTTCCGTTACCCTTGCCTTCCCTTGCTTTCCCTTTCCTTCCTTGCATTCCGTTACTCCTTGCTTGCTTTCCGTGCATTGCCTAGCCTTGCGTTGGCTTTCCTTAGCCTTGCCTCGCCTGACCGTGCTTTCCCATGCGTTACACTTTCCTTGCCTTGCCGTGCATTGCCTAGCGTGCGTTGTCGTGCCTTAGCCTTGTTTCCCCTTGCCGTGCCGTTCCTTCCGTTACACTTGCCTTTCTTTGCTTTCCCTTGCCTTCCTTACCTTCCGTTACTCTTTGCTTGCCTTCCGTGCATTGCCTAGCCTTGCGTTGTCGTGCCTTAGCCTTATCTCGCCTGACCGTGCCTTCCTTTGCTTTAAGCTTTACTTGCATTGTCGTGCATTGCCTAGCCTTGCGTTGTCGTGCATTAGCCTTGCCTAGCCTCACCGTGCCTTGCCTTGCGTTACCCTTTCCTTGCCTTGACGTGCATTTCCTAGCCGTGTGTTGTAGTGCCTTAGCCTTGTTACCCCTTGACGTGCCGTTCCTTCCGTTACCCTTGCCTTCCCTTGCTTTCCCTTTCCTTCCTTGCATTCCGTTACTCCTTGCTTGCTTTCCGTGCATTGCCTAGCCTTGCGTTGGCTTTCCTTAGCCTTGCCTCGCCTGACCGTGCTTTCCCATGCGTTACCCTTTCCTTGCCTTGCCGTGCATTGCCTAGCGTGCGTTGTCGTGCCTTAGCCTTGTTGCCCATTGCCGTGCCGTTCCTTCCGTTACCCTTGCCTTCCCTTGCTTTCCCTTTCCTTCCTTGCATTCCGTTACTCCTTGCTTGCCTTCCGTGCATTGCCTAGCCTTGCGTTGGCTTTCCTTAGCCTTGCCTCGCCTGACCGTGCTTTCCCATGCGTTACCCTTTCCTTGCCTTGCCGTGCATTGCCTAGCGTGCGTTGTCGTGCCTTAGCCTTGTTTCCCCTTGCCGTGCCGATCCTTCCGTTACACTTGCCTTTCTTTGCTTTCCCTTGCCTTCCTTACCTTCCGTTACTCTTTGCTTGCCTTCCGTGCATTGCCTATCCTTGCGTTGTCGTGCCTTAGCCTTATCTCGCCTGACCGTGCCTTCCTTTGCTTTAAGCTTTACTTGCATTGTCGTGCATTGCCTAGCCTTGCGTTGTCGTGCATTAGCCTTGCCTAGCCTCACCGTGCCTTGCCTTGCGTTACTCTTTCCTTGCCTTGCCGTGCATTTCCTAGCCGTGTGTTGTCGTGCCTTAGCCTTGTTTCCCCTTGCCGTTCCGTGCCTTTTGTTACACTTCCCTTGCCTGGCTTTGCCTTGCCTTCCTTTCCTTCCGTTATTCTTTCCTTGCCTTGCCGTGCATTGCCTAGCCCTGCGTTGTCGTGCCTTAGCCTTGTTACCCCTTGCCGTGCCGTTCCTTCCGTTACCCTTGCCTTCCCTTGCTTTCCCTTGCCTTCCTTGCGTTCCGTTACTCTTTGCTTGCTTTCCGTGCATTGCCTAGCCTTGCGTTGTCATGCCTTAGGCTTGCCTCGCCTGACCGTGCTTTCCCATGCGTTACCCTTTCCTTGCCTTGCCGTTCATTGCCTAGCGTGCGTTGTCGTGCCTTAGCCTTGTTTCCCCTTGCCGTGCCGTTCCTTCCGTTACACTTGCCTTTCTTTGCTTTCCCTTGCCTTCCTTACCTTCCGTTACTCTTTGCTTGCCTTCCGTGCATTGCCTAGCCTTGCGTTGTCGTGCCTTAGCCTTATCTCGCCTGACCGTGCCTTCCTTTGCTTTAAGCTTTCCTTGCATTGTCGTGCATTGCCTAGACTTGCGTTGTCGTGCATTAGCCTTGCCTAGCTTCACCGTGCCTTGCCTTGCGTTACCCTTTCCTTGCCTTGCCGTGCATTGCCTAGCCGTGCGTTGTCGTGCCTTAGCCTTGATTCCCCTTGCCGTGGGGTGCCTTTTGTTACACTTGCCTTGCCTGGCTTTGCCTTGCCTTCCTTTCCTTCCGTTACTCTTTACTTGCCTTGCCGTGCATTGCCTAGCCTTGCATTGTCGTGCCTTATCCTTGCCTCACCTGACCGTGCCTTCCCCTGCGTTACCCTTTCCTTGCCTTGCCGTGCATTGCCTAGCCCTGCGTTGTCGTGCCTTAGCCTTCTTACCCCTTGCCGTGCCGTTCCTTCCGTTTCCCTTGCCTTCCCTTGCTTTCCCTTTCCTTCCTTGCATTCCTTTACTCCTTGCTTGCTTTCCGTGCATTGCCTAGCCTTGCGTTGGCTTTCCTTAGCCTTGCCTCGCCTGACCGTGCTTTCCCATGCGTTACCCTTGCCTTGCCTTGCCGTGCATTGCCTAGCGTGCGTTGTCGTGCCTTAGCAGTGTTTCCCCTTGCCGTGCCGTTCCTTCCGTTACACTTGCCTTTCTTTGCTTTCCCTTGCCTTCGTTACCTTCCGTTACTCTTTGCTTGCCTTCTGTGCTTAACCAAGCCTTGCGTTGTCGTGCCTTAGCCTTGCCTCCCCTGACCGTGCTTTCCCATGCGTTACCCTTTCCTTGCCTTGCCGTGCATTGCCTAGCGTGCGTTGTCGTGCCTTATACTTGTTTCCCCTTGCCGTGCCGTTCCTTCCGTTACCATTGCCTTTCCTTGCTTTCCCTTGCCTTCCTTACATTCCGTTACTCTTTGCTTGCCTTCCGTGCATTGCCTAGCCTTGCGTTGTCGTGCCTTAAACTTATCTCGCCTGACCGTGCCTTCCTTTGCTTTAAGCTTTCCTTGCATTGTCGTGCATTGCCTAGCCTTGCGTTGTCGTGCATTAGCCTTGCCTAGCCTCACCGTGCCTTGCCTTGCGTTACCCTTTCCTTGCCTTGCCGTGCATTGCCTAGCCGTGCGTTGTCGTGCCTTAGCCTTGATTCCCCTTGCCGTGGCGTGCCTTTTGTTACACTTGCCTTGCCTGGCTTTGCCTTGCCTTCCTTTCCTTCCGTTACTCTTTACTTGCCTTGCCGTGCATTGCCTAGCCTTGCATTGTCGTGCCTTATCCTTGCCTCACCTGACCGTGCCTTCCCCTGCGTTACCCTTTCCTTGCCTTGCCGTGCATTGCCTAACCCTGCGTTGTCGTGCCTTAGCCTTCTTACCCCTTGCCGTGCCGTTCCTTCCGTTACCCTTGCCTTCCCTTGCTTTCCCTTTCCTTCCTTGCATTCCGTTACTCCTTGCTTGCTTTCCGTGCATTGCCTAGCCTTGCGTTGGCTTTCCTTAGCGTTGCCTCGCCTGACCGTGCTTTCCCATGCGTTACACTTTCCTTGCCTTGCCGTGCATTGCCTAGCGTGCGTTGTCGTGCCTTAGCCTTGTTTCCCCTTGCCGTGCCGTTCCTTCCGTTACACTTGCCTTTCTTTGCTTTCCCTTGCCTTCCTTACCTTCCGTTACTCTTTGCTTGCCTTCCGTGCATTGCCTAGCCTTGCGTTGTCGTGCCTTAGCCTTATCTCGCCTGACCGTGCCTTCCTTTGCTTTAAGCTTTACTTGCATTGTCGTGCATTGCCTAGCCTTGCGTTGTCGTGCATTAGCCTTGCCTAGCCTCACCGTGCCTTGCCTTGCGTTACCCTTTCCTTGCCTTGCCGTGCATTTCCTAGCCGTGTGTTGTAGTGCCTTAGCCTTGTTACCCCTTGACGTGCCGTTCCTTCCGTTACCCTTGCCTTCCCTTGCTTTCCCTTTCCTTCCTTGCATTCCGTTACTCCTTGCTTGCTTTCCGTGCATTGCCTAGCCTTGCGTTGGCTTTCCTTAGCCTTGCCTCGCCTGACCGTGCTTTCCCATGCGTTACCCTTTCCTTGCCTTGCCGTGCATTGCCTAGCGTGCGTTGTCGTGCCTTAGCCTTGTTGCCCATTGCCGTGCCGTTCCTTCCGTTACCCTTGCCTTCCCTTGCTTTCCCTTTCCTTCCTTGCATTCCGTTACTCCTTGCTTGCCTTCCGTGCATTGCCTACCCTTGCGTTGGCTTTCCTTAGCCTTGCCTCGCCTGACCGTGCTTTCCCATGCGTTACCCTTTCCTTCCCTTGCCGTCGCCTGACCGTGCTTTCCCATGCGTTACCCTTTCCTTGCCTTGCCGTGCATTGCCTAGCGTGCGTTGTCGTGCCTTAGCCTTGTTTCCCCTTGCCGTGCCGTTCCTTCCGTTACACTTGCCTTTCTTTGCTTTCCCTTGCCTTCCTTACCTTCCGTTACTCTTTGCTTGCCTTCCGTGCATTGCCTATCCTTGCGTTGTCGTGCCTTAGCCTTATCTCGCCTGACCGTGCCTTCCTTTGCTTTAAGCTTTACTTGCATTGTCGTGCATTGCCTAGCCTTGCGTTGTCGTGCATTAGCCTTGCCTAGCCTCACCGTGCCTTGCCTTGCGTTACCCTTTCCTTGCCTTGCCGTGCATTTCCTAGCCGTGTGTTGTCGTGCCTTAGCCTTGTTTCCCCTTGCCGTTGCGTGCGTTTTGTTACACTTGCCTTGCCTGGCTTTGCCTTGCCTTCCTTTCCTTCCGTTATTCTTTCCTTGCCTTGCCGTGCATTGCCTAGCCCTGCGTTGTCGTGCCTTAGCCTTGTTACCCCTTGCCGTGCCGTTCCTTCCGTTACCCTTGCCTTCCCTTGCTTTCCCTTGCCTTCCTTGCGTTCCGTTACTCTTTGCTTGCTTTCCGTGCATTGCCTAGCCTTGCGTTGTCATGCCTTAGGCTTGCCTCGCCTGACCGTGCTTTCCCATGCGTTACCCTTTCCTTGCCTTGCCGTTCATTGCCTAGCGTGCGTTGTCGTGCCTTAGCCTTGTTTCCCCTTGCCGTGCCGTTCCTTCCGTTACACTTGCCTTTCTTTGCTTTCCCTTGCCTTCCTTACCTTCCGTTACTCTTTGCTTGCCTTCCGTGCATTGCCTAGCCTTGCGTTGTCGTGCCTTAGCCTTATCTCGCCTGACCGTGCCTTCCTTTGCTTTAAGCTTTCCTTGCATTGTCGTGCATTGCCTAGCCTTGCGTTGTCGTGCATTAGCCTTGCCTAGCTTCACCGTGCCTTGCCTTGCGTTACCCTTTCCTTGCCTTGCCGTGCATTGCCTAGCCGTGCGTTGTCGTGCCTTAGCCTTGATTCCCCTTGCCGTGGGGTGCCTTTTGTTACACTTGCCTTGCCTGGCTTTGCCTTGCCTTCCTTTCCTTCCGTTACTCTTTACTTGCCTTGCCGTGCATTGCCTAGCCTTGCATTGTCGTGCCTTATCCTTGCCTCACCTGACCGTGCCTTCCCCTGCGTTACCCTTTCCTTGCCTTGCCGTGCATTGCCTAGCCCTGCGTTGTCGTGCCTTAGCCTTCTTACCCCTTGCCGTGCCGTTCCTTCCGTTTCCCTTGCCTTCCCTTGCTTTCCCTTTCCTTCCTTGCATTCCTTTACTCCTTGCTTGCTTTCCGTGCATTGCCTAGCCTTGCGTTGGCTTTCCTTAGCCTTGCCTCGCCTGACCGTGCTTTCCCATGCGTTACCCTTGCCTTGCCTTGCCGTGCATTGCCTAGCGTGCGTTGTCGTGCCTTAGCATTGTTTCCCCTTGCCGTGCCGTTCCTTCCGTTACACTTGCCTTTCTTTGCTTTCCCTTGCCTTCGTTACCTTCCGTTACTCTTTGCTTGCCTTCTGTGCTTAACCAAGCCTTGCGTTGTCGTGCCTTAGCCTTGCCTCCCCTGACCGTGCTTTCCCATGCGTTACCCTTTCCTTGCCTTGCCGTGCATTGCCTAGCGTGCGTTGTCGTGCCTTAGCCTTGTTTCCCCCTTGCCGTGCCGTTCCTTCCGTTACCCTTGCCTTCCCTTGCTTTCCCTTTCCTTCCTTGCATTCCGTTACTCCTTGCTTGCTTTCCGTGCATTGCCTAGCCTTGCGTTGGCTTTCCTTAGCCTTGCCTCGCCTGACCGTGCTTTCCCATGCGTTACACTTTCCTTGCCTTGCCGTGCATTGCCTAGCGTGCGTTGTCGTGCCTTAGCCTTGTTTCCCCTTGCCGTGCCGTTCCTTCCGTTACACTTGCCTTTCTTTGCTTTCCCTTGCCTTCCTTACCTTCCGTTACTCTTTGCTTGCCTTCCGTGCATTGCCTAGCCTTGCGTTGTCGTGCCTTAGCCTTATCTCGCCTGACCGTGCCTTCCTTTGCTTTAAGCTTTACTTGCATTGTCGTGCATTGCCTAGCCTTGCGTTGTCGTGCATTAGCCTTGCCTAGCCTCACCGTGCCTTGCCTTGCGTTACCCTTTCCTTGCCTTGACGTGCATTTCCTAGCCGTGTGTTGTAGTGCCTTAGCCTTGTTACCCCTTGACGTGCCGTTCCTTCCGTTACCCTTGCCTTCCCTTGCTTTCCCTTTCCTTCCTTGCATTCCGTTACTCCTTGCTTGCTTTCCGTGCATTGCCTAGCCTTGCGTTGGCTTTCCTTAGCCTTGCCTCGCCTGACCGTGCTTTCCCATGCGTTACCCTTTCCTTGCCTTGCCGTGCATTGCCTAGCGTGCGTTGTCGTGCCTTAGCCTTGTTGCCCATTGCCGTGCCGTTCCTTCCGTTACCCTTGCCTTCCCTTGCTTTCCCTTTCCTTCCTTGCATTCCGTTACTCCTTGCTTGCTTTCCGTGCATTGCCTAGCCTTGCGTTGCCTTTCCTTAGCCTTGCCTCGCCTGACCGTGCTTTCCCATGCGTTACCCTTTCCTTGCCTTGCCGTGCATTGCCTAGCCTGCGTTGCCGTGCCTTAGCCTTGTTTCCCCTTGACGTGTCGTTCCTTCCGTTACCCTGCCTTTCCTTCCTTTTCCTTGCCTTGCTTACCTTCCGTTACTCTTTGCTTGCCTTCCCTGAATTTCCTAGCCTTGCGTTGTCGTGCCTTAGCCTTATCTCGCCTGACCTTGCCTTCCTTTGCTTTAAGCTTTCCTTGCATTGTCGTGCATCGCCTAGCCTTGCGTTTTCGTGCATTAGCCTTGCCTAGCCTCACCGTGCCTTTTCTTGCGTTACCCTTTGCTTGCCTTACCGTGCATTGCCTAGCCGTGCCTTGTCGTGCCTTAGCCTTGTTTCCCCTTGCCGTGCCGTTCCTTCCGTTACCCTTGCCTTCCCTTGCTTTCCCTTTCCTTCCTTGCATTCCGTTACTCCTTGCTTGCTTTCCGTGCATTGCCTAGCCTTGCGTTGGCTTTCCTTAGCCTTGCCTCGCCTGACCGTGCTTTCCCATGCGTTACACTTTCCTTGCCTTGCCGTGCATTGCCTAGCGTGCGTTGTCGTGCCTTAGCCTTGTTTCCCCTTGCCGTGCCGTTCCTTCCGTTACACTTGCCTTTCTTTGCTTTCCCTTGCCTTCCTTACCTTCCGTTACTCTTTGCTTGCCTTCCGTGCATTGCCTAGCCTTGCGTTGTCGTGCCTTAGCCTTATCTCGCCTGACCGTGCCTTCCTTTGCTTTAAGCTTTACTTGCATTGTCGTGCATTGCCTAGCCTTGCGTTGTCGTGCATTAGCCTTGCCTAGCCTCACCGTGCCTTGCCTTGCGTTACCCTTTCCTTGCCTTGCCGTGCATTTCCTAGCCGTGTGTTGTAGTGCCTTAGCCTTGTTACCCCTTGACGTGCCGTTCCTTCCGTTACCCTTGCCTTCCCTTGCTTTCCCTTTCCTTCCTTGCATTCCGTTACTCCTTGCTTGCTTTCCGTGCATTGCCTAGCCTTGCGTTGGCTTTCCTTAGCCTTGCCTCGCCTGACCGTGCTTTCCCATGCGTTACCCTTTCCTTGCCTTGCCGTGCATTGCCTAGCGTGCGTTGTCGTGCCTTAGCCTTGTTGCCCATTGCCGTGCCGTTCCTTCCGTTACCCTTGCCTTCCCTTGCTTTCCCTTTCCTTCCTTGCATTCCGTTACTCCTTGCTTGCCTTCCGTGCATTGCCTAGCCTTGCGTTGGCTTTCCTTAGCCTTGCCTCGCCTGACCGTGCTTTCCCATGCGTTACCCTTTCCTTGCCTTGCCGTGCATTGCCTAGCGTGCGTTGTCGTGCCTTAGCCTTGTTTCCCCTTGCCGTGCCGTTCCTTCCGTTACACTTGCCTTTCTTTGCTTTCCCTTGCCTTCCTTACCTTCCGTTACTCTTTGCTTGCCTTCCGTGCATTGCCTATCCTTGCGTTGTCGTGCCTTAGCCTTATCTCGCCTGACCGTGCCTTCCTTTGCTTTAAGCTTTACTTGCATTGTCGTGCATTGCCTAGCCTTGCGTTGTCGTGCATTAGCCTTGCCTAGCCTCACCGTGCCTTGCCTTGCGTTACCCTTTCCTTGCCTTGCCGTGCATTTCCTAGCCGTGTGTTGTCGTGCCTTAGCCTTGTTTCCCCTTGCCGTTGCGTGCGTTTTGTTACACTTGCCTTGCCTGGCTTTGCCTTGCCTTCCTTTCCTTCCGTTATTCTTTCCTTGCCTTGCCGTGCATTGCCTAGCCCTGCGTTGTCGTGCCTTAGCCTTGTTACCCGTTGCCGTGCCGTTCCTTCCGTTACCCTTGCCTTCCCTTGCTTTCCCTTGCCTTCCTTGCGTTCCGTTACTCTTTGCTTGCTTTCCGTGCATTGCCTAGCCTTGCGTTGTCATGCCTTAGGCTTGCCTCGCCTGACCGTGCTTTCCCATGCGTTACCCTTTCCTTGCCTTGCCGTTCATTGCCTAGCGTGCGTTGTCGTGCCTTAGCCTTGTTTCCCCTTGAAGTGCCGTTCCTTCCGTTACACTTGCCTTTCTTTGCTTTCCCTTGCCTTCCTTACCTTCCGTTACTCTTTGCTTGCCTTCCGTGCATTGCCTAGCCTTGCGTTGTCGTGCCTTAGCCTTATCTCGCCTGACCGTGCCTTCCTTTGCTTTAAGCTTTCCTTGCATTGTCGTGCATTGCCTAGCCTTGCGTTGTCGTGCATTAGCCTTGCCTAGCTTCACCGTGCCTTGCCTTGCGTTACCCTTTCCTTGCCTTGCCGTGCATTGCCTAGCCGTGCGTTGTCGTGCCTTAGCCTTGATTCCCCTTGCCGTGGGGTGCCTTTTGTTACACTTGCCTTGCCTGGCTTTGCCTTGCCTTCCTTTCCTTCCGTTACTCTTTACTTGCCTTGCCGTGCATTGCCTAGCCTTGCGTTGGCTTTCCTTAGCCTTGCCTCGCCTGACCGTGCTTTCCCATGCGTTACCCTTTCCTTGCCTTGCCGTGCATTGCCTAGCGTGCGTTGTCGTGCCTTAGCCTTGTTGCCCATTGCCGTGCCGTTCCTTCCGTTACCCTTGCCTTCCCTTGCTTTCCCTTTCCTTCCTTGCATTCCGTTACTCCTTGCTTGCTTTCCGTGCATTGCCTAGCCTTGCGTTGCCTTTCCTTAGCCTTGCCTCGCCTGACCGTGCTTTCCCATGCGTTACCCTTTCCTTGCCTTGCCGTGCATTGCCTAGCCTGCGTTGCCGTGCCTTAGCCTTGTTTCCCCTTGACGTGTCGTTCCTTCCGTTACCCTGCCTTTCCTTCCTTTTCCTTGCCTTGCTTACCTTCCGTTACTCTTTGCTTGCCTTCCCTGAATTTCCTAGCCTTGCGTTGTCGTGCCTTAGCCTTATCTCGCCTGACCTTGCCTTCCTTTGCTTTAAGCTTTCCTTGCATTGTCGTGCATCGCCTAGCCTTGCGTTTTCGTGCATTAGCCTTGCCTAGCCTCACCGTGCCTTTTCTTGCGTTACCCTTTGCTTGCCTTACCGTGCATTGCCTAGCCGTGCCTTGTCGTGCCTTAGCCTTGTTTCCCCTTGCCGTGCCGTTCCTTCCGTTACCCTTGCCTTCCCTTGCTTTCCCTTTCCTTCCTTGCATTCCGTTACTCCTTGCTTGCTTTCCGTGCATTGCCTAGCCTTGCGTTGGCTTTCCTTAGCCTTGCCTCGCCTGACCGTGCTTTCCCATGCGTTACACTTTCCTTGCCTTGCCGTGCATTGCCTAGCGTGCGTTGTCGTGCCTTAGCCTTGTTTCCCCTTGCCGTGCCGTTCCTTCCGTTACACTTGCCTTTCTTTGCTTTCCCTTGCCTTCCTTACCTTCCGTTACTCTTTGCTTGCCTTCCGTGCATTGCCTAGCCTTGCGTTGTCGTGCCTTAGCCTTATCTCGCCTGACCGTGCCTTCCTTTGCTTTAAGCTTTACTTGCATTGTCGTGCATTGCCTAGCCTTGCGTTGTCGTGCATTAGCCTTGCCTAGCCTCACCGTGCCTTGCCTTGCGTTACCCTTTCCTTGCCTTGCCGTGCATTTCCTAGCCGTGTGTTGTAGTGCCTTAGCCTTGTTACCCCTTGACGTGCCGTTCCTTCCGTTACCCTTGCCTTCCCTTGCTTTCCCTTTCCTTCCTTGCATTCCGTTACTCCTTGCTTGCTTTCCGTGCATTGCCTAGCCTTGCGTTGGCTTTCCTTAGCCTTGCCTCGCCTGACCGTGCTTTCCCATGCGTTACCCTTTCCTTGCCTTGCCGTGCATTGCCTAGCGTGCGTTGTCGTGCCTTAGCCTTGTTGCCCATTGCCGTGCCGTTCCTTCCGTTACCCTTGCCTTCCCTTGCTTTCCCTTTCCTTCCTTGCATTCCGTTACTCCTTGCTTGCCTTCCGTGCATTGCCTAGCCTTGCGTTGGCTTTCCTTAGCCTTGCCTCGCCTGACCGTGCTTTCCCATGCGTTACCCTTTCCTTGCCTTGCCGTGCATTGCCTAGCGTGCGTTGTCGTGCCTTAGCCTTGTTTCCCCTTGCCGTGCCGTTCCTTCCGTTACACTTGCCTTTCTTTGCTTTCCCTTGCCTTCCTTACCTTCCGTTACTCTTTGCTTGCCTTCCGTGCATTGCCTATCCTTGCGTTGTCGTGCCTTAGCCTTATCTCGCCTGACCGTGCCTTCCTTTGCTTTAAGCTTTACTTGCATTGTCGTGCATTGCCTAGCCTTGCGTTGTCGTGCATTAGCCTTGCCTAGCCTCACCGTGCCTTGCCTTGCGTTACCCTTTCCTTGCCTTGCCGTGCATTTCCTAGCCGTGTGTTGTCGTGCCTTAGCCTTGTTTCCCCTTGCCGTTGCGTGCGTTTTGTTACACTTGCCTTGCCTGGCTTTGCCTTGCCTTCCTTTCCTTCCGTTATTCTTTCCTTGCCTTGCCGTGCATTGCCTAGCCCTGCGTTGTCGTGCCTTAGCCTTGTTACCCGTTGCCGTGCCGTTCCTTCCGTTACCCTTGCCTTCCCTTGCTTTCCCTTGCCTTCCTTGCGTTCCGTTACTCTTTGCTTGCTTTCCGTGCATTGCCTAGCCTTGCGTTGTCATGCCTTAGGCTTGCCTCGCCTGACCGTGCTTTCCCATGCGTTACCCTTTCCTTGCCTTGCCGTTCATTGCCTAGCGTGCGTTGTCGTGCCTTAGCCTTGTTTCCCCTTGCCGTGCCGTTCCTTCCGTTACACTTGCCTTTCTTTGCTTTCCCTTGCCTTCCTTACCTTCCGTTACTCTTTGCTTGCCTTCCGTGCATTGCCTAGCCTTGCGTTGTCGTGCCTTAGCCTTATCTCGCCTGACCGTGCCTTCCTTTGCTTTAAGCTTTCCTTGCATTGTCGTGCATTGCCTAGCCTTGCGTTGTCGTGCATTAGCCTTGCCTAGCTTCACCGTGCCTTGCCTTGCGTTACCCTTTCCTTGCCTTGCCGTGCATTGCCTAGCCGTGCGTTGTCGTGCCTTAGCCTTGATTCCCCTTGCCGTGGGGTGCCTTTTGTTACACTTGCCTTGCCTGGCTTTGCCTTGCCTTCCTTTCCTTCCGTTACTCTTTACTTGCCTTGCCGTGCATTGCCTAGCCTTGCATTGTCGTGCCTTATCCTTGCCTCACCTGACCGTGCCTTCCCCTGCGTTACCCTTTCCTTGCCTTGCCGTGCATTGCCTAGCCCTGCGTTGTCGTGCCTTAGCCTTCTTACCCCTTGCCGTGCCGTTCCTTCCGTTTCCCTTGCCTTCCCTTGCTTTCCCTTTCCTTCCTTGCATTCCTTTACTCCTTGCTTGCTTTCCGTGCATTGCCTAGCCTTGCGTTGGCTTTCCTTAGCCTTGCCTCGCCTGACCGTGCTTTCCCATGCGTTACCCTTGCCTTGCCTTGCCGTGCATTGCCTAGCGTGCGTTGTCGTGCCTTAGCATTGTTTCCCCTTGCCGTGCCGTTCCTTCCGTTACACTTGCCTTTCTTTGCTTTCCCTTGCCTTCGTTACCTTCCGTTACTCTTTGCTTGCCTTCTGTGCTTAACCAAGCCTTGCGTTGTCGTGCCTTAGCCTTGCCTCCCCTGACCGTGCTTTCCCATGCGTTACCCTTTCCTTGCCTTGCCGTGCATTGCCTAGCGTGCGTTGTCGTGCCTTAGCCTTGTTTCCCCTTGCCGTGCCGTTCCTTCCGTTACCCTTGCCTTCCCTTGCTTTCCCTTTCCTTCCTTGCATTCCGTTACTCCTTGCTTGCTTTCCGTGCATTGCCTAGCCTTGCGTTGGCTTTCCTTAGCCTTGCCTCGCCTGACCGTGCTTTCCCATGCGTTACACTTTCCTTGCCTTGCCGTGCATTGCCTAGCGTGCGTTGTCGTGCCTTAGCCTTGTTTCCCCTTGCCGTGCCGTTCCTTCCGTTACACTTGCCTTTCTTTGCTTTCCCTTGCCTTCCTTACCTTCCGTTACTCTTTGCTTGCCTTCCGTGCATTGCCTAGCCTTGCGTTGTCGTGCCTTAGCCTTATCTCGCCTGACCGTGCCTTCCTTTGCTTTAAGCTTTACTTGCATTGTCGTGCATTGCCTAGCCTTGCGTTGTCGTGCATTAGCCTTGCCTAGCCTCACCGTGCCTTGCCTTGCGTTACCCTTTCCTTGCCTTGACGTGCATTTCCTAGCCGTGTGTTGTAGTGCCTTAGCCTTGTTACCCCTTGACGTGCCGTTCCTTCCGTTACCCTTGCCTTCCCTTGCTTTCCCTTTCCTTCCTTGCATTCCGTTACTCCTTGCTTGCTTTCCGTGCATTGCCTAGCCTTGCGTTGGCTTTCCTTAGCCTTGCCTCGCCTGACCGTGCTTTCCCATGCGTTACCCTTTCCTTGCCTTGCCGTGCATTGCCTAGCGTGCGTTGTCGTGCCTTAGCCTTGTTGCCCATTGCCGTGCCGTTCCTTCCGTTACCCTTGCCTTCCCTTGCTTTCCCTTTCCTTCCTTGCATTCCGTTACTCCTTGCTTGCCTTCCGTGCATTGCCTAGCCTTGCGTTGGCTTTCCTTAGCCTTGCCTCGCCTGACCGTGCTTTCCCATGCGTTACCCTTTCCTTGCCTTGCCGTGCATTGCCTAGCGTGCGTTGTCGTGCCTTAGCCTTGTTTCCCCTTGCCGTGCCGTTCCTTCCGTTACACTTGCCTTTCTTTGCTTTCCCTTGCCTTCCTTACCTTCCGTTACTCTTTGCTTGCCTTCCGTGCATTGCCTATCCTTGCGTTGTCGTGCCTTAGCCTTATCTCGCCTGACCGTGCCTTCCTTTGCTTTAAGCTTTACTTGCATTGTCGTGCATTGCCTAGCCTTGCGTTGTCGTGCATTAGCCTTGCCTAGCCTCACCGTGCCTTGCCTTGCGTTACTCTTTCCTTGCCTTGCCGTGCATTTCCTAGCCGTGTGTTGTCGTGCCTTAGCCTTGTTTCCCCTTGCCGTTGCGTGCGTTTTGTTACACTTCCCTTGCCTGGCTTTGCCTTGCCTTCCTTTCCTTCCGTTATTCTTTCCTTGCCTTGCCGTGCATTGCCTAGCCCTGCGTTGTCGTGCCTTAGCCTTGTTACCCCTTGCCGTGCCGTTCCTTCCGTTACCCTTGCCTTCCCTTGCTTTCCCTTGCCTTCCTTGCGTTCCGTTACTCTTTGCTTGCTTTCCGTGCATTGCCTAGCCTTGCGTTGTCATGCCTTAGGCTTGCCTCGCCTGACCGTGCTTTCCCATGCGTTACCCTTTCCTTGCCTTGCCGTTCATTGCCTAGCGTGCGTTGTCGTGCCTTAGCCTTGTTTCCCCTTGCCGTGCCGTTCCTTCCGTTACACTTGCCTTTCTTTGCTTTCCCTTGCCTTCCTTACCTTCCGTTACTCTTTGCTTGCCTTCTGTGCTTAACCAAGCCTTGCGTTGTCGTGCCTTAGCCTTGCCTCCCCTGACCGTGCTTTCCCATGCGTTACCCTTTCCTTGCCTTGCCGTGCATTGCCTAGCGTGCGTTGTCGTGCCTTATACTTGTTTCCCCTTGCCGTGCCGTTCCTTCCGTTACCATTGCCTTTCCTTGCTTTCCCTTGCCTTCCTTACCTTCCGTTACTCTTTGCTTGCCTTCCCTGCATTGCCTAGCCTTGCGTTGTCGTGCCTTAAACTTATCTCGCCTGACCGTGCCTTCCTTTGCTTTAAGCTTTCCTTGCATTGTCGTGCATTGCCTAGCCTTGCGTTGTCGTGCATTAGCCTTGCCTAGCCTCACCGTGCCTTGCCTTGCGTTACCCTTTCCTTGCCTTGCCGTGCATTGCCTAGCCGTGCGTTGTCGTGCCTTAGCCTTGATTCCCCTTGCCGTGGCGTGCCTTTTGTTACACTTGCCTTGCCTGGCTTTGCCTTGCCTTCCTTTCCTTCCGTTACTCTTTACTTGCCTTGCCGTGCATTGCCTAGCCTTGCATTGTCGTGCCTTATCCTTGCCTCACCTGACCGTACCTTCCCCTGCGTTACCCTTTCCTTGCCTTGCCGTGCATTGCCTAACCCTGCGTTGTCGTGCCTTAGCCTTCTTACCCCTTGCCGTGCCGTTCCTTCCGTTACCCTTGCCTTCCCTTGCTTTCCCTTGCCTTCCTTGCGTTCCGTTACTCTTTGCTTGCTTTCCGTGCATTGCCTAGCCTTGCGTTGTCATGCCTTAGCCTTGCCTCGCCTGACCGTGCTTTCCCATGCGTTACCCTTTCCTTGCCTTGCCGTGCATTGCCTAACGTGCGTTGTCGTGCCTTAGCCTTGTTGCCCCTTGCCGTGCCGTTCCTTCCGTTACACTTGCCTTTCCTTGCTTTCCCTTGCCTTCCTTACCTTCCGTTACTCTTTGCTTGCCTTCCGTGCATTGCCTAGCCTTGCGTTGTCGTGCCTTAGCCTTGCCTCGCCTGACCGTGCTTTCCCATGCGTTACCCTTTCCTTGCCTTGCCGTTCATTGCCTAGCGTTCGGTGTCGTGCCTTAGACTTGTTCCCCCTTGCCGTGCCGATCCTTCCGTTACCCTTGCCTTTCCTTCCTTTTCCTTGCCTTCCTTACCTTCCGTTACTCTTTGCTTGCCTTCCCTGAATTGCCTAGCCTTGCATTGTCGTGCCTTTGCCTTATCTCGCCTGACCGTGCCTTCCTTTGCTTTAAGCTTTCCTTGCATTGTCGTGCATTGCCTAGCCTTGCGTTGTCGTGCATTAGCCTTGCCTAGCCTCACCGTGCCTTGCCTTGCGTTACCCTTTGCTTGCCTTTCCGTGCATTGCCTAGCCATGCGTTGTCGTGCCTTAGCCTTGTTTCCCCTTGCCGTGCCGTTCCTTCCGTTACACTTGCCTTTCCTTCCTTTCCCTTGCCTTCCTTACCTTCCGTTACTCTTTGCTTGCCTTCCGTGCATTGCCTAGCCTTGCGTTGTCGTGCCTTAGCGTTGCCTCGCCTGACCGTGCTTTCAAATGCGTTACCCTTTCCTTGCCTTGCCGTTCATTGCCTAGCGTTCGGTGTCGTGCCTTAGACTTGTTTCCCTTTGCTGTGCCGTTCCTTCCGTTACCCTGGCCTTTCCTTCCTTTTCCTTGCCTTGCTTACCTTCCGTTACTCTTTGCTTGCCTTCCCTGAATTGCCTAGCCTTGCGTTGTCGTGCCTTAGCCTTATCTCGCCTGACCGTGCCTTCCTTTGCTTTAAGCTTTCCTTGCATTGTCTTGCATTGCCTAGCCTTGCGTTGTCGTGCATTAACCTTGCCTAGCCTCACCGTGCCTTGCCTTGCGTTACCCTTTCCTTGCCTTGCCGTGCATTTCCTAGCCGTGTGTTGTCGTGCCTTAGCCTTGTTACCCCTTGCCGTGCCGTTCCTTCCGTTACCCTTGCCTTCCCTTGCTTTCCCTTTCCTTCCTTGCATTCCGTTACTCCTTGCTTGCTTTCCGTGCATTGCCTAGCCTTGCGTTGGCTTTCCTTAGCCTTGCCTCGCCTGACCGTGCTTTCCCATGCGTTACCCTTGCCTTGCCTTGCCGTGCATTGCCTAGCGTGCGTTGTCGTGCCTTAGCCTTGTTTCCCCTTGCCGTGCCGTTCCTTCCGTTACACTTGCCTTTCTTTGCTTTCCCTTGCCTTCCTTACCTTCCGTTACTCTTTGCTTGCCTTCCGTGCATTGCCAAGCCTTGCGTTGTCGTGCCTTAGCCTTGACTCCCCTGACCGTGCTTTACCATGCGGTACCCTTTCCTTGCCTTGCCGTGCATTGCCTAGCCTGCGTTGCCGTGCCTTAGCCTTGTTTCCCCTTGCCGTGCCGTTCCTTCCGTTACCCTGGCCTTGCCTTCCTTTTCCTTGCCTTGCTTACCTTCCGTTACTCTTTACTTGCCTTCCCTGAATTTCCTAGCCTTGCGTTGTCGTGCCTTAGCCTTATCTCGCCTGACCTTGCCTTCCTTTGCATTAAGCTTTCCTTGCATTGTCGTGCATTGCCTAGCCTTGCGTTTTCGTGCATTAGCCTTGCCTAGCCTCACCGTGCCTTTCCTTGCGTTACCGTTTGCTTGCCTTGTTGTGCATTGCCTAGACGTGCCTTGTCGTGCCTTAGCCTTGTTTCCCCTTGCCGTGCCGTTCCTTCCGTTACACTTGCCTTTCTTTGCTTTCCCTTTCCTTCCTTACCTTCCGTTTCTCTTTGCTTGCCTTCCGTGCATTGCCTAGCCTTGGGTTGTCGTGCCGTAGCCTTGCCTCGCCTGACCGTGCTTTCCCATGCGTTACCCTTTCCTTGCCTTGCCGTGCATTGCCTAGCGTGCGTTGTCGTGCCTTAGCCTTGTTTCCCCTTGCCGTGCCGTTCCTTCCGTTACCCTTGCCTTCCCTTGCTTTCCCTTTCCTTCCTTACATTCCGTTACTCCTTGCTTGCTTTCCGTGCATTGCCTAGCCTTGCGTTGGATTTCCTTAGCCTTACCTCGCCTGACCGTGCTTTCCCATGCGTTACCCTTTCCTTGCCTTGCCGTGCATTGCCTAGCGTGCGTTGTCGTGCCTTAGCCTTGTTTCCCCTTGCCGTGCCGTTCCTTCCGTTACCCTTGCCTTCCCTTGCTTTCCCTTTCCTTCCTTGCATTCCGTTACTCCTTGCTTGCTTTCCGTGCATTGCCTAGCCTTGCGTTGGCTTTCCTTAGCCTTGCCTCGCCTGACCGTGCTTTCCCATGCGTTACCCTTTCCTTGCCTTGCCGTGCATTGCCTAGCCTGCGTTGCCGTGCCTTAACCTTGTTTCCCCTTGCCGTGTCGTTCCTTCCGTTACCCTGGCCTTTCGTTCCTTTTCCTTGCCTTGCTTACCTTCCGTTACTCTTTGCTTGCCTTCCCTGAATTTCCTAGCCTTGCGTTGTCGTGCCTTAGCCTTATCTCGCCTGACCTTGCCTTCCTTTGCTTTAAGCTATCCTTGCATTGTCGGGCATCGCCTAGCCTTGCGTTTTCGTGCATTAGCCTTGCCTAGCCTCACCGTGACTTTTCTTGCGTTACTCTTTGCTTGCCTTGCCGTGCATTGCCTAGCCGTGCCTTGTCGTGCCTTAGCCTTGTTTCCCCTTGCCGTGCCGTTCCTTCCGTTACCCTTGCCTTCCCTTGCTTTCCCTTTCCTTCCTTGCATTCCGTTACTCCTTGCTTGCTTTCCGTGCATTGCCTAGCCTTGCGTTGGCTTTCCTTAGCCTTGCCTCGCCTGACCGTGCTTTCCCATGCGTTACCCTTTCCTTGCCTTGCCGTGCATTGCCTAGCGTGCGTTGTCGTGCCTTAGCCTTGTTTCCCCTTGCCGTGCCGTTCCTTCCGTTACACTTGCCTTTCTTTGCTTTCCCTTGCCTTCCTTACCTTCCGTTACTCTTTGCTTGCCTTCCGTGCATTGCCTAGCCTTGCGTTGTCGTGCCTTAGCCTTATCTCGCCTGACCGTGCCTTCCTTTGCTTTAAGCTTTCCTTGCATTGTCGTGCATTGCCTAGCCTTGCGTTGTCGTGCATTAGCCTTGCCTAGCCTCACCGTGCCTTGCCTTGCGTTACCCTTTCCTTGCCTTGCCGTGCATTTCCTAGCCGTGTGTTGTCGTGCCTTAGCCTTGTTTCCCCTTGCCGTTGCGTGCCTTTTGTTACACTTGCCTTGCCTGGCTTTGCCTTGCCTTCCTTTCCTTCCGTTACTCTTTCCTTGCCTTGCCGTGCATTGCCTAGCCCTGCGTTGTCGTACCTTAGCCTTGTTACCCCTTGCCGTGCCGTTCCTTCCGTTACCCTTGCCTTCCCTTGCTTTCCCTTGCCTTCCTTGCGTTCCGTTACTCTTTGCTTGCTTTCCGTGCATTGCCTAGCCTTGCGTTGTCGTGCCTTAGCCTTATCTCGCCTGACCGTGCCTTCCTTTGCTTTAAGCTTTACTTGCATTGTCGTGCATTGCCTAGCCTTGCGTTGTCGTGCATTAGCCTTGCCTAGCCTCACCGTGCCTTGCCTTGCGTTACTCTTTCCTTGCCTTGCCGTGCATTGCCTAGCCTTGCATTGTCGTGCCTTATCCTTGCCTCACCTGACCGTGCCTTCCCCTGCGTTACCCTTTCCTTGCCTTGCCGTGCATTGCCTAACCCTGCGTTGCCGTGCCTTAGCCTTGTTACCCCTTGCCGTGACGTTCCTTCCGTTACCCTTGCCTTCCCTTGCTTTCCCTTGCCTTCCTTGCGTTCCGTTACTCTTTGCTTGCTTTCCGTGCATTGCCTAGCCTTGCGTTGTCATGCCTTAGCCTTGCCTCGCCTGACCGTGCTTTCCCATGCGTTACCCTTTCCTTGTCTTGCCGTGCATTGCCTAGCGGGCGTTGTCGTGCCTTAGCCTTGTTTCCCCTTGCCGTGCCGTTCCTTCCGTTACCCTTGCCTTCCCTTGCTTTCCCTTTCCTTCCTTACATTCCGTTACTCCTTGCTTGCTTTCCGTGCATTGCCTAGCCTTGCGTTGGCTTTCCTTAGCCTTAGCTCGCCTGACCGTGCTTTCCCATGCGTTACCCTTTCCTTGTCTTGCCGTGCATTGCCTAGCGTGCGTTGTCGTGCCTTAGCCTTGTTTCCCCTTGCCGTGCCGTTCCTTCCGTTACCCTTGCCTTCCCTTGCTTTCCCTTTCCTTCCTTGCATTCCGTTACTCCTTGCTTGCTTTCCGTGCATTGCCTAGCCTTGCGTTGGCTTTCCTTAGCCTTGCCTCGCCTGACCGTGCTTTCCCATGCGTTACCCTTTCCTTGCCTTGCCGTGCATTGCCAAGCGTGCGTTGTCGTGCCTTAGCCTTGTTTCCCCTTGCCGTGTCGTTCCTTCCGTTACCCTGGCCTTTCCTTCCTTTTCCTTGCCTTGCTTACCTTCCGTTACTCTTTGCTTGCCTTCCCTGAATTTCCTAGCCTTGCGTTGTCGTGCCTTAGCCTTATCTTGCCTGACCTTGCCTTCCTTTGCTTTAAGCTTTCCTTGCATTGTCGTGCATCGCCTAGCCTTGCGTTTTCGTGCATTAGCCTTGCCTAGCCTCACCGTGCCTTTTCTTGCGTTACCCTTTGCTTGCCTTACCGTGCATTGCCTAGCCGTGCCTTGTCGTGCCTTAGCCTTGTTTCCCCTTGCCGTGCCGTTCCTTCCGTTACCCTTGCCTTCCCTTGCTTTCCCTTTCCTTCCTTGCATTCCGTTACTCCTTGCTTGCTTTCCGTGCATTGCCTAGGCTTGCGTTGGCTTTCCTTAGCCTTGCCTCCCCTGACCGTGCTTTCCCATGCGTTACACTTTCCTTGCCTTGCCGTGCATTGCCTAGCGTGCGTTGTCGTGCCTTAGCCTTGTTTCCCCTTGCCGTGCCGTTCCTTCCGTTACACTTGACTTTCTTTGCTTTCCCTTGCCTTCCTTACCTTCCGTTACTCTTTGCTTGCCTTCCGTGCATTGCCTAGCCTTGCGTTGTAGTGCCTTAGCCTTATCTCGCCTGACCGTGCCTTCCTTTGCTTTAAGCTTTACTTGCATTGTCGTGCATTGCCTAGCCTTGCGTTGTCGTGCATTAGCCTTGCCTAGCCTCACCGTGCCTTGCCTTGCGTTACCCTTTTCTTGCCTTGCCGTGCATTTCCTAGCCGTGTGTTGTCGTGCCTTAGCCTTGTTTCCCCTTGCCGTTGCGTGCCTTTTGTTACACTTGCCTTGCCTGGCTTTGCCTTGCCTTCCTTTCCTTCCGTTACTCTTTCCTTGCCTTGCCGTGCATTGCCTAGCCCTGCGTTGTCGTGCCTTAGCCTTGTTACCCCTTGCCGTGCCGTTCCTTCCGTTACCCTTGCCTTCCCTTGCTTTCCCTTGCCTTCCTTGCGTTCCGTTACTCTTTGCTTGCTTTCCGTGCATTGCCTAGCCTTGCGTTGTCGTGCCTTAGCCTTATCTCGCCTGACCGTGCCTTCCTTTGCTTTAAGCTTTACTTGCATTGTCGTGCATTGCCTAGCCTTGCGTTGTCGTGCATTAGCCTTGCCTAGCCTCACCGTGCCTTGCCTTGCGTTACTCTTTCCTTGCCTTGCCGTGCATTGCCTAGCCTTGCATTGTCGTGCCTTATCCTTGCCTCACCTGACCGTGCCTTCCCCTGCGTTACCCTTTCCTTGCCTTGCCGTGCATTGCCTAACCCTGCGTTGCCGTGCCTTAGCCTTGTTTCCCCTTGCCGTGCCGTTCCTTCCGTTACACTTGCCTTTCCTTCCTTTCCCTTGCCTTCCTTACCTTCCGTTACTCTTTGCTTGCCTTCCGTGCATTGCCTAGCCTTGCGTTGTTGTGCCTTAGCCTTGCCTCGCCTGAACGTGCTTTCCCATGCGTTACCCTTTCCTTGCCTTGCCGTGCATTGCCTAGCCTGCGTTGCCGTGCCTTAGCCTTGTTTCCCCTTGCCGTGCCGTTCCTTCCGTTACCCTGGCCTTTCCTTCCTTTTCCTTGCCTTGCTTACCTTCCGTTACTCTTTACTTGCCTTCCCTGAATTTCCTAGCCTTGCGTTGTCGTGCCTTAGCCTTATCTCGCCTGACCTTGCCTTCCTTTGCTTTAAGCTTTCCTTGCATTGTCGTGCATCGCCTAGCCATGCGTTTTCGTGCATTAGCCTTGCCTAGCCTCACCGTGCCTTTCCTTGCGTTACCGTTTGCTTGCCTTGTTGTGCATTGCCTAGACGTGCCTTGTCGTGCCTTAGCCTTGTTTCCCCTTGCCGTGCCGTTCCTTCCGTTATACTTGCCTTTCTTTGCTTTCCCTTTCCTTCCTTACCTTCCGTTTCTCTTTGCTTGCCTTCCGTGCCTTGCCTAGCCTTGGGTTGTCGTGCCTTAGCCTTGCCTCGCCTGACCGTGCTTTCCCATGCGTTACCCTTTCCTTGCCTTGCCGTGCATTGCCTAGCGTGCGTTGTCGTGCCTTAGCCTTGTTTCCCCTTGCCGTGCCGTTCCTTCCGTTACCCTTGCCTTCCCTTGCTTTCCCTTTCCTTCCTTACATTCCGTTACTCCTTGCTTGCTTTCCGTGCATTGCCTAGCCTTGCGTTGGCTTTCCTTAGCCTTACCTCGCCTGACCGTGCTTTCCCATGCGTTACCCTTTCCTTGCCTTGCCGTGCATTGCCTAGCGTGCGTTGTCGTGCCTTAGCCTTGTTTCCCCTTGCCGTGCCGTTCCTTCCGTTACCCTTGCCTTCCCTTGCTTTCCCTTTCCTTCCTTGCATTCCGTTACTCCTTGCTTGCTTTCCGTGCATTGCCTAGCCTTGCGTTGGCTTTCCTTAGCCTTGCCTCGCCTGACCGTGCTTTCCCATGCGTTACCCTTTCCTTGCCTTGCCGTGCATTGCCTAGCGTGCGTTGTCGTGCCTTAGCCTTGTTTCCCCTTGCCGTGCCGTTCCTTCCGTTACACTTGCCTTTCTTTGCTTTCCCTTGCCTTCCTTACCTTCCGTTACTCTTTGCTTGCCTTCCGTGCATTGCCTAGCCTTGCGTTGTCGTGCCTTAGCCTTATCTCGCCTGACCGTGCCTTCCTTTGCTTTAAGCTTTACTTGCATTGTCGTGCATTGCCTAGCCTTGCGTTGTCGTGCATTAGCCTTGCCTAGCCTCACCGTGCCTTGCCTTGCGTTACCCTTTCCTTGCCTTGCCGTGCATTTCCTAGCCGTGTGTTGTCGTGCCTTAGCCTTGTTTCCCCTTGCCGTTGCGTGCCTTTTGTTACACTTGCCTTGCCTGGCTTTGCCTTGCCTTCCTTTCCTTCCGTTACTCTTTCCTTGCCTTGCCGTGCATTGCCTAGCCCTGCGTTGTCGTGCCTTAGCCCTGTTACCCCTTGCCGTGCCGTTCCTTCCGTTACCCTTGCCTTCCCTTGCTTTCCCTTGCCTTCCTTGCGTTCCGTTACTCTTTGCTTGCTTTCCGTGCATTGCCTAGCCTTGCGTTGTCGTGCCTTAGCCTTATCTCGCCTGACCGTGCCTTCCTTTGCTTTAAGCTTTACTTGCATTGTCGTGCATTGCCTAGCCTTGCGTTGTCGTGCATTAGCCTTGCCTAGCCTCACCGTGCCTTACCTTGCGTTACTCTTTCCTTGCCTTGCCGTGCATTGCCTAGCCTTGCATTGTCGTGCCTTATCCTTGCCTCACCTGACCGTGCCTTCCCCTGCGTTACCCTTTCCTTGCCTTGCCGTGCATTGCCTAACCCTGCGTTGTCGTGCCTTAGCCTTCTTACCCCTTGCCGTGCCGTTCCTTCCGTTACCCTTGCCTTCCCTTGCTTTCCCTTGCCTTCCTTGCGTTCCGTTACTCTTTGCTTGCTTTCCGTGCATTGCCTAGCCTTGCGTTGTCATGCCTTAGCCTTGCCTCGCCTGACCGTGCTTTCCCATGCGTTACCCTTTCCTTGCCTTGCCGTGCATTGCCTAACGTGCGTTGTCGTGCCTTAGCCTTGTTGCCCCTTGCCGTGCCGTTCCTTCCGTTACACTTGCCTTTCCTTGCTTTCCCTTGCCTTCCTTACCTTCCGTTACTCTTTGCTTGCCTTCCGTGCATTGCCTAGCCTTGCTTTGTCGTGCCTTAGCCTTGCCTCGCCTGACCGTGCTTTCCCATGCGTTACCCTTTCCTTGCCTTGCCGTTCATTGCCTAGCGTTCGGTGTCGTGCCTTAGACTTGTTCCCCCTTGCCGTGCCGATCCTTCCGTTACCCTTGCCTTTCCTTCCTTTTCCTTGCCTTCCTTACCTTCCGTTACTCTTTGCTTGCCTTCCCTGAATTGCCTAGCCTTGCATTGTCGTGCCTTTGCCTTATCTCGCCTGACCGTGCCTTCCTTTGCTTTAAGCTTTCCTTGCATTGTCGTGCATTGCCTAGCCTTGCGTTGTCGTGCATTAGCCTTGCCTAGCCTCACCGTGCCTTGCCTTGCGTTACCCTTTGCTTGCCTTTCCGTGCATTGCCTAGCCATGCGTTGTCGTGCCTTAGCCTTGTTTCCCCTTGCCGTGCCGTTCCTTCCGTTACACTTGCCTTTCCTTCCTTTCCCTTGCCTTCCTTACCTTCCGTTACTCTTTGCTTGCCTTCCGTGCATTGCCTAGCCTTGCGTTGTCGTGCCTTAGCGTTGCCTCGCCTGACCGTGCTTTCAAATGCGTTACCCTTTCCTTGCCTTGCCGTTCATTGCCTAGCGTTCGGTGTCGTGCCTTAGACTTGTTTCCCTTTGCTGTGCCGTTCCTTCCGTTACCCTGGCCTTTCCTTCCTTTTCCTTGCCTTGCTTACATTCCGTTACTCTTTGCTTGCCTTCCCTGAATTTCCTAGCCTTGCGTTGTCGTGCCTTAGCCTTATCTCGCCTGACCTTGCCTTCCTTTGCTTTAAGCTTTCCTTGCATTGTCGTGCATTGCCTAGCCTTGCGTTTTCGTGCATTAGCCTTTCCTAGCCTCACCGTTCCTTACCTTCCGTTACTGTTTGCTTGCCTTGTTGTGCATTGCCTAGACGTGCCTTGTCGTGCCTTAGCCTTGTTTCCCCTTGCCGTGCCGTTCCTTCCGTTACACTTGCCTTTCTTTGCTTTCCCTTTCCTTCCTTACCTTCCGTTTCTCTTTGCTTGCCTTCCGTGCATTGCCTAGCCTTGGGTTGTCGTGCCGTAGCCTTGCCTCGCCTGACCGTGCTTTCCCATGCGTTACCCTTTCCTTGCCTTGCCGTGCATTGCCTAGCGTGCGTTGTCGTGCCTTAGCCTTGTTTCCCCTTGCCGTGCCGTTCCTTCCGTTACCCTTGCCTTCCCTTGCTTTCCCTTTCCTTCCTTACATTCCGTTACTCCTTGCTTGCTTTCCGTGCATTGCCTAGCCTTGCGTTGGCTTTCCTTAGCCTTACCTCGCCTGACCGTGCTTTCCCATGCGTTACCCTTTCCTTGCCTTACCGTGCATTGCCTAGCGTGCGTTGTCGTGCCTTAGCCTTGTTTCCCCTTGCCGTGCCGTTCCTTCCGTTACCCTTGCCTTCCCTTGCTTTCCCTTTCCTTCCTTGCATTCCGTTACTCCTTGCTTGCTTTCCGTGCATTGCCTAGCCTTGCGTTGGCTTTCCTTAGCCTTGCCTCGCCTGACCGTGCTTTCCCATGCGTTACCCTTTCCTTGCCTTGCCGTGCATTGCCTAGCGTGCGTTGTCGTGCCTTAGCCTTGTTTCCCCTTGCCGTGCCGTTCCTTCCGTTACACTTGCCTTTCTTTGCTTTCCCTTGCCTTCCTTACCTTCCGTTACTCTTTGCTTGCCTTCCGTGCATTGCCTAGCCTTGCGTTGTCGTGCCTTAGCCTTATCTCGCCTGACCGTGCCTTCCTTTGCTTTAAGCATTACTTGCATTGTCGTGCATTGCCTAGCCTTGCGTTGTCGTGCATTAGCCTTGCCTAGCCTCACCGTGCCTTGCCTTGCGTTACCCTTTCCTTGCCTTGCCGTGCATTTCCTAGCCGTGTGTTGTCGTGCCTTAGCCTTGTTTCCCCTTGCCGTTGCGTGCCTTTTGTTACACTTGCCTTGCCTGGCTTTGCCTTGCCTTCCTTTCCTTCCGTTACTCTTTCCTTGCCTTGCCGTGCATTGCCTAGCCCTGCGTTGTCGTGCCTTAGCCCTGTTACCCCTTGCCGTGCCGTTCCTTCCGTTACCCTTGCCTTCCCTTGCTTTCCCTTGCCTTCCTTGCGTTCCGTTACTCTTTGCTTGCTTTCCGTGCATTGCCTAGCCTTGCGTTGTCGTGCCTTAGCCTTATCTCGCCTGACCGTGCCTTCCTTTGCTTTAAGCTTTACTTGCATTGTCGTGCATTGCCTAGCCTTGCGTTGTCGTGCATTAGCCTTGCCTAGCCTCACCGTGCCTTACCTTGCGTTACTCTTTCCTTGCCTTGCCGTGCATTGCCTAGCCTTGCATTGTCGTGCCTTATCCTTGCCTCACCTGACCGTGCCTTCCCCTGCGTTACCCTTTCCTTGCCTTGCCGTGCATTGCCTAACCCTGCGTTGTCGTGCCTTAGCCTTCTTACCCCTTGCCGTGCCGTTCCTTCCGTTACCCTTGCCTTCCCTTGCTTTCCCTTGCCTTCCTTGCGTTCCGTTACTCTTTGCTTGCTTTCCGTGCATTGCCTAGCCTTGCGTTGTCATGCCTTAGCCTTGCCTCGCCTGACCGTGCTTTCCCATGCGTTACCCTTTCCTTGCCTTGCCGTGCATTGCCTAACGTGCGTTGTCGTGCCTTAGCCTTGTTGCCCCTTGCCGTGCCGTTCCTTCCGTTACACTTGCCTTTCCTTGCTTTCCCTTGCCTTCCTTACCTTCCGTTACTCTTTGCTTGCCTTCCGTGCATTGCCTAGCCTTGCGTTGTCGTGCCTTAGCCTTGCCTCGCCTGACCGTGCTTTCCCATGCGTTACCCTTTCCTTGCCTTGCCGTTCATTGCCTAGCGTTCGGTGTCGTGCCTTAGACTTGTTCCCCCTTGCCGTGCCGATCCTTCCGTTACCCTTGCCTTTCCTTCCTTTTCCTTGCCTTCCTTACCTTCCGTTACTCTTTGCTTGCCCTCCCTGAATTGCCTAGCCTTGCATTGTCGTGCCTTTGCCTTATCTCGCCTGACCGTGCCTTCCTTTGCTTTAAGCTTTCCTTGCATTGTCGTGCATTGCCTAGCCTTGCGTTGTCGTGCATTAGCCTTGCCTAGCCTCACCGTGCCTTGCCTTGCGTTACCCTTTGCTTGCCTTCCGTGCATTGCCTAGCCATGCGTTGTCGTGCCTTAGCCTTGTTTCCCCTTGCCGTGCCGTTCCTTCCGTTACACTTGCCTTTCCTTCCTTTCCCTTGCCTTCCTTACCTTCCGTTACTCTTTGCTTGCCTTCCGTGCATTGCCTAGCCTTGCGTTGTCGTGCCTTAGCGTTGCCTCGCCTGACCGTGCTTTCAAATGCGTTACCCTTTCCTTGCCTTGCCGTTCATTGCCTAGCGTTCGGTGTCGTGCCTTAGACTTGTTTCCCTTTGCTGTGCCGTTCCTTCCGTTACCCTGGCCTTTCCTTCCTTTTCCTTGCCTTGCTTACCTTCCGTTACTCTTTGCTTGCCTTCCCTGAATTGCCTAGCCTTGCGTTGTCGTGCCTTAGCCTTATCTCGCCTGACCGTGCCTTCCTTTGCTTTAAGCTTTCCTTGCATTGTCTTGCATTGCCTAGCCTTGCGTTGTCGTGCATTAACCTTGCCTAGCCTCACCGTGCCTTGCCTTGCGTTACCCTTTCCTTGCCTTGCCGTGCATTTCCTAGCCGTGTGTTGTCGTGCCTTAGCCTTGTTACCCCTTGCCGTGCCGTTCCTTCCGTTACCCTTGCCTTCCCTTGCTTTCCCTTTCCTTCCTTGCATTCCGTTACTCCTTGCTTGCTTTCCGTGCATTGCCTAGCCTTGCGTTGGCTTTCCTTAGCCTTGCCTCGCCTGACCGTGCTTTCCCATGCGTTACCCTTGCCTTGCCTTGCCGTGCATTGCCTAGCGTGCGTTGTCGTGCCTTAGCCTTGTTTCCCCTTGCCGTGCCGTTCCTTCCGTTACACTTGCCTTTCTTTGCTTTCCCTTGCCTTCCTTACCTTCCGTTACTCTTTGCTTGCCTTCCGTGCATTGCCTAGCCTTGCGTTGTCGTGCCTTAGCCTTGACTCCCCTGACCGTGCTTTCCCATGCGTTACCCTTTCCTTGCCTTGCCGTGCATTGCCTAGCCTGCGTTGCCGTGCCTTAGCCTTGTTTCCCCTTGCCGTGCCGTTCCTTCCGTTACACTTGCCTTTCCTTCCTTTCCCTTGCCTTCCTTACCTTCCGTTACTCTTTGCTTGCCTTCCGTGCATTGCCTAGCCTTGCGTTGTTGTGCCTTAGCCTTGCCTCGCCTGAACGTGCTTTCCCATGCGTTACCCTTTCCTTGCCTTGCCGTGCATTGCCTAGCCTGCGTTGCCGTGCCTTAGCCTTGTTTCCCCTTGCCGTGCCGTTCCTTCCGTTACACTTGCCTTTCCTTCCTTTCCCTTGCCTTCCTTACCTTCCGTTACTCTTTACTTGCCTTCCCTGAATTTCCTAGCCTTGCGTTGTCGTGCCTTAGCCTTATCTCGCCTGACCTTGCCTTCCTTTGCTTTAAGCTTTCCTTGCATTGTCGTGCATCGCCTAGCCATGCGTTTTCGTGCATTAGCCTTGCCTAGCCTCACCGTGCCTTTCCTTGAGTTACCGTTTGCTTGCCTTGTTGTGCATTGCCTAGACGTGCCTTGTCGTGCCTTAGCCTTGTTTCCCCTTGCCGTGCCGTTCCTTCCGTTATACTTGCCTTTCTTTGCTTTCCCTTTCCTTCCTTACCTTCCGTTTCTCTTTGCTTGCCTTCCGTGCCTTGCCTAGCCTTGGGTTGTCGTGCCTTAGCCTTGCCTCGCCTGACCGTGCTTTCCCATGCGTTACCCTTTCCTTGCCTTGCCGTGCATTGCCTAGCGTGCGTTGTCGTGCCTTAGCCTTGTTTCCCCTTGCCGTGCCGTTCCTTCCGTTACCCTTGCCTTCCCTTGCTTTCCCTTTCCTTCCTTACATTCCGTTACTCCTTGCTTGCTTTCCGTGCATTGCCTAGCCTTGCGTTGGCTTTCCTTAGCCTTACCTCGCCTGACCGTGCTTTCCCATGCGTTACCCTTTCCTTGCCTTGCCGTGCATTGCCTAGCGTGCGTTGTCGTGCCTTAGCCTTGTTTCCCCTTGCCGTGCCGTTCCTTCCGTTACCCTTGCCTTCCCTTGCTTTCCCTTTCCTTCCTTGCATTCCGTTACTCCTTGCTTGCTTTCCGTGCATTGCCTAGCCTTGCGTTGGCTTTCCTTAGCCTTGCCTCGCCTGACCGTGCTTTCCCATGCGTTACCCTTTCCTTGCCTTGCCGTGCATTGCCTAGCGTGCGTTGTCGTGCCTTAGCCTTGTTTCCCCTTGCCGTGCCGTTCCTTCCGTTACACTTGCCTTTCTTTGCTTTCCCTTGCCTTCCTTACCTTCCGTTACTCTTTGCTTGCCTTCCGTGCATTGCCTAGCCTTGCGTTGTCGTGCCTTAGCCTTATCTCGCCTGACCGTGCCTTCCTTTGCTTTAAGCTTTACTTGCATTGTCGTGCATTGCCTAGCCTTGCGTTGTCGTGCATTAGCCTTGCCTAGCCTCACCGTGCCTTGCCTTGCGTTACCCTTTCCTTGCCTTGCCGTGCATTTCCTAGCCGTGTGTTGTCGTGCCTTAGCCTTGTTTCCCCTTGCCGTTGCGTGCCTTTTGTTACACTTGCCTTGCCTGGCTTTGCCTTGCCTTCCTTTCCTTCCGTTACTCTTTCCTTGCCTTGCCGTGCATTGCCTAGCCCTGCGTTGTCGTGCCTTAGCCCTGTTACCCCTTGCCGTGCCGTTCCTTCCGTTACCCTTGCCTTCCCTTGCTTTCCCTTGCCTTCCTTGCGTTCCGTTACTCTTTGCTTGCTTTCCGTGCATTGCCTAGCCTTGCGTTGTCGTGCCTTAGCCTTATCTCGCCTGACCGTGCCTTCCTTTGCTTTAAGCTTTACTTGCATTGTCGTGCATTGCCTAGCCTTGCGTTGTCGTGCATTAGCCTTGCCTAGCCTCACCGTGCCTTACCTTGCGTTACTCTTTCCTTGCCTTGCCGTGCATTGCCTAGCCTTGCATTGTCGTGCCTTATCCTAGCCTCACCTGACCGTGCCTTCCCCTGCGTTACCCTTTCCTTGCCTTGCCGTGCATTGCCTAACCCTGCGTTGTCGTGCCTTAGCCTTCTTACCCCTTGCCGTGCCGTTCCTTCCGTTACCCTTGCCTTCTCTTGCTTTCCCTTGCCTTCCTTGCGTTCCGTTACTCTTTGCTTGCTTTCCGTGCATTGCCTAGCCTTGCGTTGTCATGCCTTAGCCTTGCCTCGCCTGACCGTGCTTTCCCATGCGTTACCCTTTCCTTGCCTTGCCGTGCATTGCATAGCGTGCGTTGTCGTGCCTTAGCCTTGTTTCCCCTTGCCGTGCCGTTCCTTCCGTTACCCTTGCCTTCCCTTGCTTTCCCTTTCCTTCCTTACATTCCGTTACTCCTTGCTTGCTTTCCGTGCATTGCCTAGCCTTTCGTTGGATTTCCTTAGCCTTACCTCGCCTGACCGTGCTTTCCCATGCGTTACCCTTTCCTTGTCTTGCCGTGTATTGCCTAGCGTGCGTTGTCGTGCCTTAGCCTTGTTTCCCCTTGCCGTGCCGTTCCTTCCGTTACCCTTGCCTTCCCTTGCTTTCCCTTTCCTTCCTTGCATTCCGTTACTCCTTGCTTGCTTTCCGTGCATTGCCTAGCCTTGCGTTGCCTTTCCTTAGCCTTGCCTCGCCTGACCGTGCTTTCCCATGCGTTACCCTTTCCTTGCCTTGCCGTGCATTGCCTAGCCTGCGTTGCCGTGCCTTAGCCTTGTTTCCCCTTGACGTGTCGTTCCTTCCGTTACCCTGCCTTTCCTTCCTTTTCCTTGCCTTGCTTACCTTCCGTTACTCTTTGCTTGCCTTCCCTGAATTTCCTAGCCTTGCGTTGTCGTGCCTTAGCCTTATCTCGCCTGACCTTGCCTTCCTTTGCTTTAAGCTTTCCTTGCATTGTCGTGCATCGCCTAGCCTTGCGTTTTCGTGCATTAGCCTTGCCTAGCCTCACCGTGCCTTTTCTTGCGTTACCCTTTGCTTGCCTTACCGTGCATTGCCTAGCCGTGCCTTGTCGTGCCTTAGCCTTGTTTCCCCTTGCCGTGCCGTTCCTTCCGTTACCCTTGCCTTCCCTTGCTTTCCCTTTCCTTCCTTGCATTCCGTTACTCCTTGCTTGCTTTCCGTGCATTGCCTAGCCTTGCGTTGGCTTTCCTTAGCCTTGCCTCGCCTGACCGTGCTTTCCCATGCGTTACACTTTCCTTGCCTTGCCGTGCATTGCCTAGCGTGTGTTGTCGTGCCTTAGCCTTGTTTCCCCTTGCCGTGCCGTTCCTTCCGTTACACTTGCCTTTCTTTGCTTTCCCTTGCCTTCCTTACCTTCCGTTACTCTTTGCTTGCCTTCCGTGCATTGCCTAGCCTTGCGTTGTCGTGCCTTAGCCTTATCTCGCCTGACCGTGCCTTCCTTTGCTTTAAGCTTTACTTGCATTGTCGTGCATTGCCTAGCCTTGCGTTGTCGTGCATTAGCCTTGCCTAGCCTCACCGTGCCTTGCCTTGCGTTACCCTTTTCTTGCCTTGCCGTGCAATTCCTAGCCGTGTGTTGTCGTGCCTTAGCCTTGTTTCCCCTTGCCGTTGCGTGCCTTTTGTTACACTTGCCTTGCCTGGCTTTGCCTTGCCTTCCTTTCCTTCCGTTACTCTTTCCTTGCCTTGCCGTGCATTGCCTAGACCTGCGTTGTCGTGCCTTAGCCTTGTTACCCCTTGCCGTGCCGTTCCTTCCGTTACCCTTGCCTTCCCTTGCTTTCCCTTGCCTTCCTTGCGTTCCGTTACTCTTTGCTTGCTTTCCGTGCATTGCCTAGCCTTGCGTTGTCGTGCCTTAGCCTTATCTCGCCTGACCGTGCCTTCCTTTGCTTTAAGCTTTACTTGCATTGTCGTGCATTGCCTAGCCTTGCGTTGTCGTGCATTAGCCTTGCCTAGCCTCACCGTGCCTTCCCCTGCGTTACCCTTTCCTTGCCTTGCCGTGCATTGCCTAGCCTTGCGTTGTCATGCCTTAGCCTTGCCTCGCCTGACCGTGCTTTCCCATGCGTTACCCTTTCCTTGCCTTGCCGTGCATTGCCTAGCGTGCGTTGTCGTGCCTTAGCCTTGTTTCCCCTTGCCGTGCCGTTCCTTCCGTTACACTTGCCTTTCCTTCCTTTCCCTTGCCTTCCTTACCTTCCGTTACTCTTTGCTTGCCTTCCGTGCATTGCCTAGCCTTGCGTTGTTGTGCCTTAGCCTTACCTCGCCTGAACGTGCTTTCCCATGCGTTACCCTTTCCTTGCCTTGCCGTGCATTGCCTAGCCTGCGTTGCCGTGCCTTAGCCTTGTTTCCCCTTGCCGTGCCGTTCCTTCCGTTACCCTGGCCTTTCCTTCCTTTTCCTTGCCTTGCTTACTTTCCGTTACTCTTTACTTGCCTTCCCTGAATTTCCTAGTCTTGCGTTGTTGTGCCTTAGCCTTATCTCGCCTGACCTTGCCTTCCTTTGCTTTAAGCTTTCCTTGCATTGTCGTGCATCGCCTAGCCATGCGTTTTCGTGCATTAGCCTTGCCTAGCCTCACCGTGCCTTTCCTTGCATTACCGTTTGCTTGCCTTGCCGTGCATTGCCTAGCCGTGCCTTGTCGTGCCTTAGCCTTGTTTCCCCTTGCCGTGCCGTTCCTTCCGTTACACTTGCCTTTCTTTGCTTTCCCTTTCCTTCCTTACCTTCCGTTTCTCTTTGCTTGCCTTCCGTGCATTGCCTAGCCTTGGGTTGTCGTGCCTTAGCCTTGCCTCGCCTGACCGTGCTTTCCCATGCGTTACCCTTTCCTTGCCTTGCCGTGCATTGCCTAGCCGTGCGTTGTCGTGCCTTAGCCTTGTTTCCCCTTGCCGTGCCGTTCCTTCCGTTACACTTGCCTTTCCTTCCTTTCCCTTGCCTTCCTTACCTTCCGTTACTCTTTGCTTGCCTTCCGTGCATTGCCTAGCCTTGCGTTGTTGTGCCTTAGCCTTGCCTCGCCTGAACGTGCTTTCCCATGCGTTACCCTTTCCTTGCCCTGCCGTGCATTGCCTAGCCTGCGTTGCCGTGCCTTAGCCTTGTTTCCCCTTGCCGTGCCGTTCCTTCCGTTACCCTGGCCTTTCCTTCCTTTTCCTTGCCTTGCTTACCTTCCGTTACTCTTTGCTTGCCTTCCCTGAATTTCCTAGCCTTGCGTTGTCGTGCCTTAGCCTTATCTCGCCTGACCTTGCCTTCCTTTGCTTTAAGCTTTCCTTGCATTGTCGTGCATCGCCTAGCCTTGCGTTTTCGTGCATTAGCCTTGCCTAGCCTCACCGTGCCTTTTCTTGCGTTACCCTTTGCTTGCCTTACCGTGCATTGCCTAGCCGTGCCTTGTCGTGCCTTAGCCTTGTTTCCCCTTGCCGTGCCGTTCCTTCCGTTACCCTTGCCTTCCCTTGCTTTCCCTTTCCTTCCTTGCATTCCGTTACTCCTTGCTTGCTTTCCGTGCATTGCCTAGCCTTGCGTTGGCTTTCCTTAGCCTTGCCTCGCCTGACCGTGCTTTCCCATGCGTTACACTTTCCTTGCCTTGCCGTGCATTGCCTAGCGTGCGTTGTCGTGCCTTAGCCTTGTTTCCCCTTGCCGTGCCGTTCCTTCCGTTACACTTGCCTTGCCTTGCTTTCCCTTGCCTTCCTTGCCTTCCGTTACTCTTTGCTTGCCTTCCGTGCATTGCCTAGCCTTGCGTTGTCGTACCTTAGCCTTATCTCGCCTGACCGTGCCTTCCTTTGCTTTAAGCTTTCCTTGCATTGTCGTGCATTGCCTAGCCTTGCGTTGTCGTGCATTAGCCTTGCCTAGCCTCACCGTGCCTTGCCTTGCGTTACCCTTTTCTTGCCTTGCCGTGCATTTCCTAGCCGTGTGTTGTCGTGCCTTAGCCTTGTTTCCCCTTGCCGTTGCGTGCCTTTTGTTACACTTGCCTTGCCTGGCTTTGCCTTGCCTTCCTTTCCTTCCGTTACTCTTTCCTTGCCTTGCCGTGCATTGCCTAGCCCTGCGTTGTCGTGCCTTAGCCTTGTTACCCCTTGCCGTGCCGTTCCTTCCGTTACCCTTGCCTTCCCTTGCTTTCCCTTGCCTTCCTTGCGTTCCGTTACTCTTTGCTTGCTTTCCGTGCATTGCCTAGCCTTGCGTTGTCGTGCCTTAGCCTTATCTCGCCTGACCGTGCCTTCCTTTGCTTTAAGCTTTACTTGCATTGTCGTGCATTGCCTAGCCTTGCGTTGTCGTGCATTAGCCTTGCCTAGCCTCACCGTGCCTTCCCCTGCGTTACCCTTTCCTTGCCTTGCCGTGCATTGCCTAGCCTTGCGTTGTCGTGCCTTAGCCTTGCATCGCCTGACCGTGCTTTCCCATGCGTTACCCTTTCCTTGCCTTGCCGTGCATTGCCTAGCCGTGCGTTTTCGTGCCTTAGCCTTGTTTCCCCTTGCCGTGCCGTTCCTTCCGTTACACTTGCCTTTCCTTGCTTTCCCTTGCCTTCCTTACCTTCCGTTACTCTTTGCTTGCCTTCCGTGCATTGCCTAGCCTTGCGTTGTTGTGCCTTAGCCTTACCTCGCCTGAACGTGCTTTCCCATGTGTTACCCTTTCCTTGCCTTGCCGTGCATTGCCTAGCCTGCGTTGCCGTGCCTTAGCCTTGTTTCCCCTTGCCGTGCCGTTCCTTCCGTTACCCTTGCCTTTCCTTGCTTTTCCTTGCCTTGCTTACTTTCCGTTACTCTTTACTTGCCTTCCCTGAATTTCCTAGTCTTGCGTTGTTGTGCCTTAGCCTTATCTCGCCTGACCTTGCCTTCCTTTGCTTTAAGCTTTCCTTGCATTGTCGTGCATCGCCTAACCATGCGTTTTCGTGCATTAGCCTTGCCTAGCCTCACCGTGCCTTTCCTTGCATTACCGTTTGCTTGCCTTGCCGTGCATTGCCTAGCCGTGCCTTGTCGTGCCTTAGCCTTGTTTCCCCTTGCCGTGCCGTTCCTTCCGTTACACTTGCCTTTCTTTGCTTTCCCTTTCCTTCCTTACCTTCCGTTTCTCTTTGCTTGCCTTCCGTGCATTGCCTAGCCTTGGGTTGTCGTGCCTTAGCCTTGCCTCGCCTGACCGTGCTTTCCCATGCGTTACCCTTTCCTTGCCTTGCCGTGCATTGCCTAGCCGTGCGTTGTCGTGCCTTAGCCTTGTTTCCCCTTGCCGTGCCGTTCCTTCCGTTACACTTGCCTTTCCTTGCTTTCCCTTGCCTTCCTTACCTTCCGTTACTCTTTGCTTGCCTTCCGTGCATTGCCTAGCCTTGCGTTGTTGTGCCTTAGCCTTACCTCGCCTGAACGTGCTTTCCCATGCGTTACCCTTTCCTTGCCCTGCCGTGCATTGCCTAGCCTTGCGTTGTCGTGCCTTAGCCTTGTTTCCCCTTGCCGTGCCGTTCCTTCCGTTACCCTTGCCTTTCCTTGCTTTTCCTTGCCTTGCTTACTTTCCGTTACTCTTTACTTGCCTTCCCTGAATTTCCTAGTCTTGCGTTGTTGTGCCTTAGCCTTATCTCGCCTGACCTTGCCTTCCTTTGCTTTAAGCTTTCCTTGCATTGTCGTGCATCGCCTAGCCATGCGTTTTCGTGCATTAGCCTTGCCTAGCCTCACCGTGCCTTTCCTTGCATTACCGTTTGCTTGCCTTGCCGTGCATTGCCTAGCGTGCGTTGTCGTGCCTTAGCCTTGTTTCCCCTTGCCGTGCCGTTCCTTCCGTTACCCTTGCCTTCCCTTGCTTTCCCTTTCCTTCCTTACATTCCGTTACTCCTTGCTTGCTTTCCGTGCATTGCCTAGCCTTGCGTTGGCTTTCCTTAGCCTTACCTCGCCTGACCGTGCTTTCCCATGCGTTACCCTTTCCTTGCCTTGCCGTGCATTGCCTAGCGTGCGTTGTCGTGCCTTAGCCTTGTTTCCCCTTGCCGTGCCGTTCCTTCCGTTACCCTTGCCTTCCCTTGCTTTCCCTTTCCTTCCTTGCATTCCGTTACTCCTTGCTTGCTTTCCGTGCATTGCCTAGCCTTGCGTTGGCTTTCCTTAGCCTTGCCTCGCCTGACCGTGCTTTCCCATGCGTTACCCTTTCCTTGCCTTGCCGTGAATTGCCTAGCCTGCGTTGCCGTGCCTTAGCCTTGTTTCCCCTTGCCGTGTCGTTCCTTCCGTTACCCTGGCCTTTCCTTCCTTTTCCTTGCCTTGCTTACCTTCCGTTACTCTTTGCTTGCCTTCCCTGAATTTCCTAGCCTTGTGTTGTCGTGCCTTAGCCTTATCTCGCCTGACCTTCCCTTCCTTTGCTTTAAGCTTTCCTTGCATTGTCTTGCATTGCCTAGCCTTGCGTTGTCGTGCATTAACCTTGCCTAGCCTCACCGTGCCTTGCCTTGCGTTACCCTTTCCTTGCCTTGCCGTGCATTTCCTAGCCGTGTGTTGTCGTGCCTTAGCCTTGTTACCCCTTGCCGTGCCGTTCCTTCCGTTACCCTTGCCTTCCCTTGCTTTCCCTTTCCTTCCTTGCATTCCGTTACTCCTTGCTTGCTTTCCGTGCATTGCCTAGCCTTGCGTTGGCTTTCCTTAGCCTTGCCTCGCCTGACCGTGCTTTCCCATGCGTTACCCTTGCCTTGCCTTGCCGTGCATTGCCTAGCGTGCGTTGTCGTGCCTTAGCCTTGTTTCCCCTTGCCGTGCCGTTCCTTCCGTTACACTTGCCTTTCCTTGCTTTCCCTTGCCTTCCTTACCTTCCGTTACTCTTTGCTTGCCTTCCGTGCATTGCCTAGCCTTGCGTTGTCGTGCCTTAGCCTTGCCTCGCCTGACCGTGCTTTACCATGCGTTACCCTTTCCTTGCCTTGCCGTTCATTGCCTAGCGTGCGTTGTCGTGCCTTAGCCTTGTTTCCCCTTGCCGTGCCGTTCCTTCCGTTACCCTTGCCTTCCCTTGCTTTCCCTTTCCTTCCTTACATTCCGTTACTCCTTGCTTGCTTTCCGTGCATTGCCTAGCCTTGCGTTGGATTTCCTTAGCCTTACCTCGCCTGACCGTGCTTTCCCATGCGTTACCCTTTCCTTGCCTTGCCGTGCATTGCCTAGCGTGCGTTGTCGTGCCTTAGCCTTGTTTCCCCTTGCCGTGCCGTTCCTTCCGTTACCCTTGCCTTCCCTTGCTTTCCCTTTCCTTCCTTGCATTCCGTTACTCCTTGCTTGCTTTCCGTGCATTGCCTAGCCTTTCGTTGGCTTTCCTTAGCCTTGCCTCGCCTGACCGTGCTTTCCCATGCGTTACACTTTCCTTGCCTTGCCGTGCATTGCCTAGCCTACGTTGCCGTGCCTTAGCCTTGTTTCCCCTTGCCGTGTCGTTCCTTCCGTTACCCTGGCCTTTCGTTCCTTTTCCTTCACCTTGCTTACCTTCCGTTACTCTTTGCTTGCCTTCCCTGAATTTCCTAGCCTTGCGTTGTCGTGCCTTAGCCTTATCTCGCCTGACCTTGCCTTCCTTTGCTTTAAGCTTTCCTTGCATTGTCGTGCATCGCCTAGCCTTGCGTTTTCGTGCATTAGCCTTGCCTAGCCTCACCGTGCCTTTTCTTGCGTTACTCTTTGCTTGCCTTGCCGTGCATTGCCTAGCCGTGCCTTGTCGTGCCTTAGCCTTGTTTCCCCTTGCCGTGCCGTTCCTTCCGTTACCCTTGCCTTCCCTTGCTTTCCATTTCCTTCCTTGCATTCCGTTACTCCTTGCTTGCTTTCCGTGCATTGCCTAGCCTTGCGTTGGCTTTCCGTAGCCTTACCTCGCCTGACCGTGCTTTCCCATGCGTTACCCTTTCCTTGCCTTGCCGTGCATTGCCTAGCGTGCGTTGTCGTGCCTTAGCCTTGTTTCCCCTTGCCGTGCCGTTCCTTCCGTTACACTTGCCTTTCTTTGCTTTCCCTTGCCTTCCTTACCTTCCGTTACTCTTTGCTTGCCTTCCGTGCATTGCCTAGCCTTGCGTTGTCGTGCCTTAGCCTTATCTCGCCTGACCGTGCCTTCCTTTGCTTTAAGCTTTACTTGCATTGTCGTGCATTGCCTAGCCTTGCGTTGTCGTGCATTAGCCTTGCCTAGCCTCACCGTGCCTTGCCTTGCATTACCCTTTCCTTGCCTTGCCGTGCATTTCCTACCCGTGTGTTGTCGTGCCTTAGCCTTGTTTCCCCTTGCCGTTGCGTGCCTTTTGTTACACTTGCCTTGCCTGGCTTTGCCTTGCCTTCCTTTCCTTCCGTTACTCTTTCCTTGCCTTGCCGTGCATTGCCTAGCCCTGCGTTGTCGTTCCTTAGCCTTGTTACCCCTTGCCGTGCCGTTCCTTCCGTTACCCTTGCCTTCCCTTGCTTTCCCTTGCCTTCCTTGCGTTCCGTTACTCTTTGCTTGCTTTCCGTGCATTGCCTAGCCTTGCGTTGTCGTGCCTTAGCCTTATCTCGCCTGACCGTGCCTTCCTTTGCTTTAAGCTTTACTTGCATTGTCGTGCATTACCTAGCCTTGCGTTGTCGTGCATTAGCCTTGCCTCGCCTGACCGTGCCTTGCCTTGCGTTACCCTTTCCTTGCCTTGCCGTGCATTGCCTAGCCTTGCATTGTCGTGCCTTATCCTTGCCTCACCTGACCGTGCCTTCCCCTGCGTTACCCTTTCCTTGCCTTGCCGTGCATTGCCTAACCCTGCGTTGCCGTGCCTTAGCCTTGTTACCCCTTGCCGTGCCGTTCCTTCCGTTACCCTTGCCTTCCCTTGCTTTCCCTTTCCTTCCTTGCATTCCGTTACTCCTTGCTTGCTTTCCGTGCATTGCCTAGCCTTGCGTTGGCTTTCCTTAGCCTTCCCTCGCCTGACCGTGCTTTCCCATGCGTTACCCTTTCCTTGCCTTCCCGTGCATTGCCTAGCGTGCGTTGTCGTGCCATAGCCTTGTTACCCCTTGCCGTGCCGTTCCTTCCGTTACACTTGCCTTTCTTTGCTTTCCCTTGCCTTCCTTACCTTCCGTTACTCTTTGTTTGCCTTCCGTGCATTGCCTAGCCTTGCGTTGTCGTGCCTTAGCCTTATCTCGCCTGACCGTGCCTTCCTTTGCTTTAAGCTTTACTTGCATTGTCGTGCATTGCCGAGCCTTGCGTTTTCGTGCATTAGCCTTGCCTAGCCTCCCCGTGCCTTGCCTTGCGTTACCCTTTCCTTGCTTTGCCGTGCATTTCCTAGCCATGTGTTGTCGTGCCTTAGCCTTGTTTCCCCTTGCCGTTGCGTGCCTTTTGTTACACTTGCCTTGCCTGGCTTTGCCTTGCCTTCCTTTCCTTCCGTTACTCTTTCCTTGCCTTGCCGTGCATTGCCTAGCCCTGCGTTTTCGTGCCATAGCCTTGTTACCCCTTGCCGTGCCGTTCCTTCCGTTACACTTGCCTTACTTTGCTTTCCCTTGCCTTCCTTACCTTCCGTTACTCTTTCCTTGCCTTCCGTGCATTGCCTAGCCTTGCGTTGTCGTGCCTAAGCCTTATCTCGCCTGACCGTGCCTTCCTTTGCTTTAAGCTTTCCTTGCATTGTCGTGCATTGCCTAGCCTTGCGTTGTCGTGCATTAGCCTTGCCTAGCCTCACCGTGCCTTGCCTTGCGTTACCCTTTCCTTGCCTTGCCGTGCATTGCCTAGCCGTGCGTTGTCGTGCCTTAGCCTTGATTCCCCTTGCCGTGGCGTGCCTTTTGTTACACTTGCCTTGCCTGGCTTTGCCTTGCCTTCCTTTCCTTCCGTTACTCTTTACTTGCCTTGCCGTGCATTGCCTAGCCTTGCATTGTCGTGCCTTATCCTTGCCTCACCTGACCGTGCCTTCCCCTGCGTTACCCTTTCCTTGCCTTGCCGTGCATTGCCTAGCCCTGCGTTGTCGTGCCTTAGCCTTCTTACCCCTTGCCGTGCCGTTCCTTCCGTTACCCTTGCCTTCCCTTGCTTTCCCTTGCCTTCCTTGCGTTCCGTTACTCTTTGCTTGCTTTCCGTGCATTGCCTAGCCTTGCGTTGTCATGCCTTAGCCTTGCCTCGCCTGACCGTGCTTTCCCATGCGTTACCCTTTCCTTGCCTTGCCGTGCATTGCCTAGCGTGCGGTGTCGTGCCTTAGACTTGTTCCCCCTTGCCGTGCCGTTCCTTCCGTTACCCTTGCCTTTCCTTGCTTTTCCTTGCCTTCCTTACCTTCCGTTACTCTTTGCTTGCCTTCCCTGAATTGCCTAGCCTTGCGTTGTCGTGCCTTTGCCTTATCTCGCCTGACCTTGCCTTCCTTTGCTTTAAGCTTTCCTTGCATTGTCGTGCATTGCCTAGCCTTGCGTTTTCGTGCATTAGCCTTGTCTAGCCTCACCGTGCCTTGCCTTGCGTTACCCTTTGCTTGCCTTGCCGTGCATTGCCTAGCCGTGCGTTGTCGTGCCTTAGCCTTGTTTCCCCTTGCCGTGCAGTTCCTTCCGTTACACTTGCCTTTCTTTGCTTTCCCTTGCCTTCCTTACCTTCCGTTACTCTTTGCTTGCCTTCCGTGCATTGCCTAGCCTTGCGTTGTCTTGCCTTAGCCTTGCCTCGCCTGACCGTGCTTTCCCATGCGTTACCCTTTCCTTGCCTTGCCGTGCATTGCCTAGCGTGCGTTGTCGTGCCTTAGCCTTGTTTCCCCTTGCCGTGCAATTCCTTCCGTTACCCTTGCCTTTCCTTGCTTTTCCTTGCCTTGCTTACCTTCCGTTACTCTTTGCTTCCTTTCCCTGCATTGCCTAGCCTTGCGTTGTCGTGCCTTAGCCTTATCTCGCCTGACCGTGCCTTCCTTTGCTTTAAGCTTTCCTTGCATTGTCGTGCATTGCCTAGCCTTGCGTTGTCCTGCATTAGCCTTGCCTAGCCTCACCGTGCCTTGCCTTGCGTTACCCTTTCCTTGCCTTGCCGTGCATTGCCTAGCCGTTCGTTGTAGTGCCTTAGCCTTGTTTCCCCTTGCCGTGGCGTGCCTTTTGTTACACTTGCCTTTCCTGGCTTTGACTTGCCTTCCTTTCCTTCCGTTACTCTTTCCTTGCCTTGCCTTGCATTGCCTAGCCTTGCATTGTCGTGCCTTATCCTTGCCTCACCTGACCGTGCCTTCCCCTGCGTTACCCTTTCCATGCCTTGCCGTGCATTGCCTAGCCTTGCGTTGTCGTGCCTTAGCCTTGTTACCCCTTGCCGTGCAGTTCCTTCCGTTACCCTTGCCTTCCCTTGCTTTCCCTTGCCTTCCTTGCGTTCCGTTACTCTTTGCTTGCTTTCCGTGCATTGCCTAGCCTTGCGTTGGCTTTCCTTAGCCTTGCCTCGCCTGACCGTGCTTTCCCATGCGTTACCCTTTCCTTGCCTTGCCGTGCATTGCCTAGCGTGCGTTGTCGTGCCTTAGCCTTGTTGCCCCTTACCGTGCCGTTCCTTCCGTTACCCTTGCCTTCCCTTGCTTTCCCTTTCCTTCCTTGCATTCCGTTACTCCTTGCTTGCCTTCCGTGCATTGCCTAGCCTTGCGTTGGCTTTCCTTAGCCTTGCCCCGCCTGGCCGTGCTTTCCCATGCGTTACCCTTTCCTTGCCTTGCCGTGCATTGCCTAGCGTGCGTTGTCGTGCCTTAGCCTTGTTTCCCCTTGCCGTGCCGTTCCTTCCGTTACACTTGCCTTTCTTTGCTTTCCCTTGCCTTCCTTACCTTCCGTTACTCTTTGCTTGCCTTCCGTGCATTGCCTAGCCTTGCGTTGTCGTGCCTTAGCCTTATCTCGCCTGACCGTGCCTTCCTTTGCTTTAAGCTTTACTTGCATTGTCGTGCATTGCCTAGCCTTGCGTTGTCGTGCATTAGCCTTGCCTAGCCTCACCGTGCCTTGCCTTGCGTTACCCTTTCCTTGCCTTGCCGTGCATTTCCTAGCCGTGTGTTGTCGTGCCTTAGCCTTGTTTCCCCTTGCCGTTGCGTGCCTTTTGTTACACTTGCCTTGCCTGGCTTTGCCTTGCCTTCCTTTCCTTCCGTTACTCTTTCCTTGCCTTGCCGTGCATTGCCTAGCCCTGCGTTGTCGTGCCTTAGCCTTGTTACCCCTTGCCGTGCCGTTCCTTCCGTTACCCTTGCCTTCCCTTGCTTTCCCTTGCCTTCCTTGCGTTCCGTTACTCTTTGCTTGCTTTCCGTGCATTGCCTAGCCTTGCGTTGTCATGCCTTAGGCTTGCCTCGCCTGACCGTGCTTTCCCATGCGTTACCCTTTCCTTGCCTTGCCGTTCATTGCCTAGCGTGCGTTGTCGTGCCTTAGCCTTGTTTCCCCTTGCCGTGCCGTTCCTTCCGTTACACTTGCCTTTCTTTGCTTTCCCTTGACTTCCTTACCTTCCGTTACTCTTTGCTTGCCTTCCGTGCATTGCCTAGCCTTGCGTTGCCGTGCCTTTGCCTTATCTCGCCTGACCTTGCCTTCCTTTGCTTTAAGCTTTCCTTGCATTGTCGTGCATTGCCTAGCCTTGCGTTGTCGTGCATTAACCTTGCCTAGCCTCACCGTGCCTTGCCTTGCGTTACCCTTTCCTTGCCTTACCGTGCATTTCCTAGCCGTGTGTTGTCGTGCCTTAGGCTTGTTACCCCTTGCCGTGCCGTTCCTTCCGTTACCCTTGCCTTCCCTTGCTTTCCCTTTCCTTCCTTGCATTCCGTTACTCCTTGCTTGCTTTCCGTGCATTGCCTAGCCTTGCGTTGGCTTTCCTTAGCCTTGCCTCGCCTGACCGTGCTTTCCCATGCGTTACCCTTGCCTTGCCTTGCCGTGCATTGCCTAGCGTGCGTTGTCGTGCCTTAGCATTGTTTCCCCTTGCCGTGCCGTTCCTTCCGTTACACTTGCCTTTCCTTGCTTTCCCTTGCCTTCCTTACCTTCCGTTACTCTTTGCTTGCCTTCCGTGCATTGCCAAGCCTTGCGTTGTCGTGCCTTAGCCTTGCCTCCCCTGACCGTGCTTTCCCATGCGTTACCCTTTCCTTGCCTTGCCGTGCATTGCCTAGCGTGCGTTGTCGTGCCTTAGACTTGTTTCCCCTTGCCGTGCCGTTCCTTCCGTTACCCTTGCCTTCCCCTTACTCTTTGCTTCCCTTCCCTGCATTGCCTAGCCTTGCGTTGTCGTGCCTTAGCCTTATCTCGCCTGACCGTGCCTTCCTTTGCTTTAAGCTTTCCTTGCATTGTCGTGCATTGCCTAGCCTTGCGTTGTCGTGCATTAGCCTTGCCTAGCCTCACCGTGCCTTGCCTTGCGTTACCCTTTCCTTGCCTTGCCGTGCATTGCCTAGCCGTGCGTTGTCGTGCCTTAGCCTTGATTCCCCTTGCCGTGGCGTGCCTTTTGTTACACTTGCCTTGCCTGGCTTTGCCTTGCCTTCCTTTCCTTCCCTTACTCTTTACTTGCCTTGCCGTGCATTTCCTAGCCTTGCATTGTCGTGCCTTATCCTTGCCTCACCTGACCGTGCCTTCCCCTGCGTTACCCTTTCCTTGCCTTGCCGTGCATTGCCTAGCCCTGCGTTGTCGTGCCTTAGCCTGCTTACCCCTTGCCGTGCCGTTCCTTCCGTTACCCTTGCCTTCCCTTGCTTTCCCTTGCCTTCCTTGCGTTCCGTTACTCTTTGCTTGCTTTCCGTGCATTGCCTAGCCTTGCGTTGTCGTGCCTTAGCCTTGCCTCGCCTGACCGTGCTTTCCCATGCGTTACCCTTTCCTTGCCTTGCCGTGCATTGCCTAGCGTGCGTTGCCGTGCCTTAGCCTTGTTGCCCCTTGCCGTGCCGTTCCTTCCGTTACACTTGCCTTTCCTTGCTTTCCCTTGCCTTCCTTACCTTCCGTTACTCTTTGCTTGCCTTCCGTGCATTGCCTAGCCTTGCGTTGTCGTGCCTTAGCCTTGCCTCGCCTGACCGTGCTTTCCCATGCGTTACCCTTTCCTTGCCTTGCCGTTCATTGCCTAGCGTTCGGTGTCGTGCCTTACACTTCTTCCCCCTTGCCGTGCCGTTCCTTCCGTTACCCTTGCCTTTCCTTGCTTTTCCTTGCCTTCCTTACCTTCCGTTACTCTTTCCTTGCCTTCCCTGAATTGCCTAGCCTTGCGTTGTCGTGCCTTAGCCTTATCTCGCCTGACCGTGCCTTCCTTTGCTTTAAGCTTTCCTTGCATTGTCGTGCATTGCCTAGCCTTGCGTTTTCGTGCATTAGCCTTGTCTAGCCTCACCGTGCATTGCCTTGCGTTACCCTTTGCTTGCCTTCCCGTGCATTGCCTAGCCGTGCGTTTTCGTGCCTTAGCCTTGTTTCCCCTTGCCGTGCAGTTCCTTCCGTTACGCTTGCCTTTCTTTGCTTTCCCTTGCCTTCCTTACCTTCCGTTACTCTTTGCTTCCCTTCCCTGCATTGCCTAGCCTTGCGTTGTCGTGCCTTAGCCTTATCTCGCCTGACCGTGCCTTCCTTTGCTTTAAGCTTTCCTTGCATTGTCGTGCATTGCCTAGCCTTGCGTTGTCGTGCATTAGCCTTGCCTAGCCTCACCGTGCCTTGCCTTGCGTTACCCTTTCCTTGCCTTGCCGTGCATTGCCTAGCCGTGCGTTGTCGTGCCTTAGCCTTGTTTCCCCTTGCCGTGGCGTGCCTTTTGTTACACTTGCCTTTCCTGGCTTTGACTTGCCTTCCTTTCCTTCCGTTACTCTTTCCTTGCCTTGCCGTGCATTGCCTAGCTTTGCATTGTCGTGCCTTATCCTTGCCTCACCTGACCGTGCCTTCCCCTGCGTTACCCTTTCCTTGCCTTGCCGTGCATTGCCTAGCCATGCGTTGCCGTGCCTTAGACTTGTTAGCCCTTACCGTGCCGTTCCTTCCGTTACCCTTGCCTTCCCTTGCTTTCCCTTGCCTTCCTTGCGTTCCGTTACTCTTTGCTTGCTTTCCGTGCATTGCCTAGCCTTGCGTTGTCATGCCTTAGCCTTGCCTCGCCTGACCGTGCTTTCCCATGCGTTACCCTTTCCTTGCCTTGCCGTGCATTGCCTAGCGTGCGTTGTCGTGCCTTAGCCTTGTTGCCCCTTGCCGTGCCGTTCCTTCCGTTACACTTGCCTTTCCTTGCTTTCCCTTGCCTTCCTTACCTTCCGTTACTCTTTGCTTGCCTTCCGTGCATGGCCTAGCCTTGCGTTGTCGTGCCTTAGCCTTGCCTCGCCTGACCGTGCTTTCCCATGCGTTACCCTTTCCTTGCCTTGCCGTTCATTGCCTAGCGTTCGGTGTCGTGCCTTACACTTCTTCCCCCTTGCCGTGCAGTTCCTTCCGTTACGCTTGCCTTTCCTTGCTTTTCCTTGCCTTCCTTACCTTCCGTTACTCTTTGCTTGCCTTCCCTGAATTGCCTAGCCTTGCATTGTCGTGCCTTTGCCTTATCTCGCCTGACCTTGCCTTCCTTTGCTTTAAGCTTTCATTGCATTGTCGTGCATTGCCTAGCCTTGCGTTTTCGTGCATTAGCCTTGTCTAGCCTCACCGTGCATTGCCTTGCCTTACCCTTTGCTTGCCTTCCCGTGCATTGCCTAGCCGTGCGTTGTCGTGCCTTAGCCTTGTTTCCCCTTGCCGTGCAGTTCCTTCCGTTACGCTTGCCTTTCTTTGCTTTCCCTTGCCTTCCTTACCTTCCGTTACTCTTTGCTTCCCTTCCCTGCATTGCCTAGCCTTGCGTTGTCGTGCCTTAGCCTTATCTCGCCTGACCGTGCCTTCCTTTGCTTTAAGCTTTCCTTGCATTGTCGTGCATTGCCTAGCCTTGCGTTGTCGTGCATTAGCCTTGCCTAGCCTCACCGTGCCTTGCCTTGCGTTACCCTTTCCTTGCCTTGCCGTGCATTGCCTAGCCGTGCGTTGTCGTGCCTTAGCCTTGTTTCCCCTTGCCGTGGCGTGCCTTTTGTTACACTTGCCTTTCCTGGCTTTGACTTGCCTTCCTTTCCTTCCGTTACTCTTTCCTTGCCTTGCCGTGCATTGCCTAGCTTTGCATTGTCGTGCCTTATCCTTGCCTCACCTGACCGTGCCTTCCCCTGCGTTACCCTTTCCTTGCCTTGCCGTGCATTGCCTAGCCATGCGTTGCCGTGCCTTAGACTTGTTAGCCCTTACCGTGCCGTTCCTTCCGTTACCCTTGCCTTCCCTTGCTTTCCCTTGCCTTCCTTGCGTTCCGTTACTCTTTGCTTGCTTTCCGTGCATTGCCTAGCCTTGCGTTGTCATGCCTTATCCTTGCATCGCCTGACCGTGTTTTCCCATGCGTTACCCTTTCCTTGCCTTTCCGTGCATTGCCTAGCGGTGCGTTGTCGTGCCTTAGCCTTGTTTCCCCTTGCCGTGCCGTTCCTTCCGTTACACTTGCCTTTCCTTCCTTTCCCTTGCCTTCCTTACCTTCCGTTACTCTTTGCTTGCCTTCCGTGCATTGCCTAGCCTTGCGTTGTCGTGCCTTAGCGTTGCCTCGCCTGACCGTGCTTTCAAATGCGTTACCCTTTCCTTGCCTTGCCGTTCATTGCCTAGCGTTCGGTGTCGTGCCTTAGACTTGTTTCCCCTTGCCGTGCCGTTCCTTCCGTTACCCTGGCCTTTCCTTCCTTTTCCTTGCCTTGCTTACCTTCCGTTACTCTTTGCTTGCCTTCCCTGAATTGCCTAGCCTTGCGTTGTCGTTCCTTAGCCTTATCTCGCCTGACCGTGCCTTCCTTTGCTTTAAGCTTTCCTTGCATTGTCTTGCATTGCCTAGCCTTGCGTTGTCGTGGATTAACCTTGCCTAGCCTCACCGTGCCTTGCCTTGCGTTACCCTTTCCTTGCCTTGCCGTGCATTTCCTAGCCGTGTGTTGTAGTGCCTTAGCCTTGTTACCCCTTGACGTGCCGTTCCTTCCGTTACCCTTGCCTTCCCTTGCTTTCCCTTTCCTTCCTTGCATTCCGTTACTCCTTGCTTGCTTTCCGTGCATTGCCTAGCCTTGCGTTGGCTTTCCTTAGCCTTGCCTCGCCTGACCGTGCTTTCCCATGCGTTACCCTTTCCTTGCCTTGCCGTGCATTGCCTAGCGTGCGTTGTCGTGCCTTAGCCTTGTTGCCCATTGCCGTGCCGTTCCTTCCGTTACCCTTGCCTTCCCTTGCTTTCCCTTTCCTTCCTTGCATTCCGTTACTCCTTGCTTGCCTTCCGTGCATTGCCTAGCCTTGCGTTGGCTTTCCTTAGCCTTGCCTCGCCTGACCGTGCTTTCCCATGCGTTACCCTTTCCTTGCCTTGCCGTGCATTGCCTAGCGTGCGTTGTCGTGCCTTAGCCTTGTTTCCCCTTGCCGTGCCGTTCCTTCCGTTACACTTGCCTTTCTTTGCTTTCCCTTGCCTTCCTTACCTTCCGTTACTCTTTGCTTGCCTTCCGTGCATTGCCTAGCCTTGCGTTGTCGTGCCTTAGCCTTATCTCGCCTGACCGTGCCTTCCTTTGCTTTAAGCTTTACTTGCATTGTCGTGCATTGCCTAGCCTTGCGTTGTCGTGCATTAGCCTTGCCTAGCCTCACCGTGCCTTGCCTTGCGTTACCCTTTCCTTGCCTTGCCGTGCATTTCCTAGCCGTGTGTTGTCGTGCCTTAGCCTTGTTTCCCCTTGCCGTTGCGTGCGTTTTGTTACACTTGCCTTGCCTGGCTTTGCCTTGCCTTCCTTTCCTTCCGTTACTCTTTCCTTGCCTTGCCGTGCATTGCCTAGCCCTGCGTTGTCGTGCCTTAGCCTTGTTTCCCCTTGCCGTGCCGTTCCTTCCGTTACCCTTGCCTTCCCTTGCTGTCCCTTGCCTTCCTTGCTTTCCGTTACTCTTTGCTTGCTTTCCGTGCATTGCCTAGCCTTGCGTTGTCATGCCTTAGGCTTGCCTCGCCTGACCGTGCTTTCCCATGCGTTACCCTTTCCTTGCCTTGCCTTGCATTTCGTAGCCGTGCGTTGTCGTGCCTTAGCCTTGATTCCCCTTGCCGTGGGGTGCCTTTTGTTACACTTGCCTTGCCTGGCTTTGCCTTGCCTTCCTTTCCTTCCGTTACTCTTTACTTGCCTTGCCGTGCATTGCCTAGCCTTGCATTGTCGTGCCTTATCCTTGCCTCACCTGACCGTGCCTTCCCCTGCGTTACCCTTTCCTTGCCTTGCCGTGCATTGCCTAGCCTTGCGTTGTCGTGCCTTAGCCTTGTTACCCCTTGCCGTGCCGTTCCTTCCGTTACCCTTGCCTTCCCTTGCTTTCCCTTGCCTTCCTTGCCTTCCGTTACTCTTTGCTTGCTTTCCGTGCATTGCCTAGCCTTGGGTTGTCGTGCCTTAGCCTTGCCTCGCCTGACCGTGCTTTCCCATGCGTTACCCTTTCCTTGCCTTGCCGTGCATTGCCTAGCGTGCGTTGTCGTGCCTTAGCATTGTTTCCCCTTGCCGTGCCGTTCCTTCCGTTACACTTGCCTTTCCTTGCTTTCCCTTGCCTTCCTTACCTTCCGTTACTCTTTGCTTGCCTTCTGTGCCTTGCCTAGCCTTGCGTTGTCGTGCCTTAGCCTTGCCTCCCCTGACCGTGCTTTCCCATGCGTTACCCTTTCCTTGCCTTGCCGTGCATTGCCTAGCGTGCGTTGTCGTGCCTTATACTTGTTTCCCCTTGCCGTGCCGTTCCTTCCGTTACACTTGCCTTTCCTTGCTTTCCCTTGCCTTCCTTACCTTCCGTTACTCTTTGCTTGCCTTCCGTGCATTGCGTAGCCTTGCGTTGTCGTGCCTTAGCCTTATCTCGCCTGACCGTGCCTTCCTTTGCTTTAAGCTTTCCTTGCATTGTCGTGCATTGCCTAGCCTTGCGTTGTCGTGCATTAGCCTTGCCTCGCCTCACCGTGCCTTGCCTTGCGTTAACCTTTCCTTGCCTTGCCGTGCATTGCCTAGCCGTGCGTTGTCGTGCCTTAGCCTTGTTTCCCCTTGCCGTGCCGTGCCTTTTGTTACACTTGCCTTGCCTGGATTTGCCTTGCCTTCCTTTCCTTCCGTTACTCTTTCCTTGCCTTGCCGTGCATTGCCTAGCCTTGCGTTGTCGTGCCTTAGCCTTGCCTCGCCTGACCGTGCCTTCCCCTGCGTTACCCTTTCCTTGCCTTGCCGTGCATTGCCTAACCCTGCGTTGTCGTGCCTTAGCCTTCTTACCCCTTGCCGTGCCGTTCCTTCCGTTACCCTTGCCTTCCCTTGCTTTCCCTTGCCTTCCTTGCGTTCCGTTACTCTTTGCTTGCTTTCCGTGCATTGCCTAGCCTTGCGTTGTCATGCCTTAGCCTTGCCTCGCCTGACCGTGCTTTCCCCTGCGTTACCCTTTCCTTGCCTTGCCGTGCATTGCCTAACGTGCGTTGTCGTGCCTTAGCCTTGTTGCCCCTTGCCGTGCCGTTCCTTCCGTTACACTTGCCTTTCCTTGCTTTCCCTTGCCTTCCTTACCTTCCGTTACTCTTTGCTTGCCTTCCGTGCATTGCCTAGCCTTGCGTTGTCGTGCCTTAGCCTTGCCTCGCCTGACCGTGCTTTCCCATGCGTTACCCTTTCCTTGCCTTGCCGTTCATTGCCTAGCGTTCGGTGTCGTGCCTTAGACTTGTTCCCCCTTGCCGTGCCGATCCTTCCGTTACCCTTGCCTTTCCTTGCTTTTCCTTGCCTTCCTTACCTTCCGTTACTCTTTGCTTGCCTTCCCTGAATTGCCTAGCCTTGCATTGTCGTGCCTTTGCCTTATCTCGCCTGACCGTGCCTTCCTTTGCTTTAAGCTTTCCTTGCATTGTCGTGCATTGCCTAGCCTTGCGTTGTCGTGCATTAGCCTTGCCTAGCCTCACCGTGCCTTGCCTTGCGTTACCCTTTGCTTGCCTTGCCGTGCATTGCCTAGCCGTGCGTTGTCGTGCCTTAGCCTTGTTTCCCCTTGCCGTGCAGTTCCTTCCGTTACACTTGCCTTTCTTTGCTTTCCCTTGCCTTCCTTAACTTCCGTTACTCTTTGCTTGCCTTCCGTGCATTGCCTAGCCTTGCGTTGTCGTGCCTTAGCCTTGCCTCGCCTGAACGTGCTTTCCCATGCGTTACCCTTTCCTTGCCTTGCCGTGCATTGCCCAGCCTGCGTTGCCGTGCCTTAGCCTTGTTTCCCCTTGCCGTGCAATTCCTTCCGTTACCCTTGCCTTTCCTTGCTTTTCCTTGCCTTGCTTACCTTCCGTTACTCTTTGCTTCCCTTCCCTGCATTGCCTAGCCTTGCGTTGTCGTGCCTTAGCCTTATCTCCCCTGACCGTGCCTTCCTTTGCTTTAAGCTTTCCTTGCATTGTCGTGCATTGCCTAGCCTTGCGTTGTCGTGCATTAGCCTTGCCTAGCCTCACCGTGCCTTGCCTTGCGTTACCCTTTCCTTGCCTTGCCGTGCATTGCCTAGCCGTGCGTTGTCGTGCCTTAGCCTTGTTTCCCCTTGCCGTGGCGTGCCTTTTGTTACACTTGCCTTTCCTGGCTTTGACTTGCCTTCCTTTCCTTCCGTTACTCTTTCCTTGCCTTGCCGTGCATTGCCTAGCCTTGCATTGTCGTGCCTTATCCTTGCCTCACCTGACCGTGCCTTCCCCTGCGTTACCCTTTCCTTGCCTTGCCGTGCATTGCCTAGCCCTGCGTTGCCGTGCCTTAGACTTGTTACCCCTTACAGTGCCGTTCCTTCCGTTACCCTTGCCTTCCCTTGCTTTCCCTTGCCTTCCTTGCGTTCCGTTACTCTTTGCTTGCTTTCCGTGCATTGCCTAGCCTTGCGTTGTCATGCCTTAGCCTTGCATCGCCTGACCGTGCTTTCCCATGCGTTACCCTTTCATTGCCTTTCCGTGCATTGCCTAGCCATGCGTTGTCGTGCCTTAGCCTTGTTTCCCCTTGCCGTGCCGTTCCTTCCGTTACACTTGCCTTTCCTTCCTTTCCCTTGCCTTCCTTACCTTCCGTTACTCTTTGCTTGCCTTCCGTGCATTGCCTAGCCTTGCGTTGTCGTGCCTTAGCGTTGCCTCGCCTGACCGTGCTTTCAAATGCGTTACCCTTTCCTTGCCTTGCCGTTCATTGCCTAGCGTTCGGTGTCGTGCCTTAGACTTGTTTCCCTTTGCTGTGCCGTTCCTTCCGTTACCCTGGCCTTTCCTTCCTTTTCCTTGCCTTGCTTACCTTCCGTTACTCTTTGCTTGCCTTCCCTGAATTGCCTAGCCTTGCGTTGTCGTGCCTTAGCCTTATCTCGCCTGACCGTGCCTTCCTTTGCTTTAAGCTTTCCTTGCATTGTCTTGCATTGCCTAGCCTTGCGTTGTCGTGCATTAACCTTGCCTAGCCTCACCGTGCCTTGCCTTGCGTTACCCTTTCCTTGCCTTGCCGTGCATTTCCTAGCCGTGTGTTGTCGTGCCTTAGCCTTGTTACCCCTTGCCGTGCCGTTCCTTCCGTTACCCTTGCCTTCCCTTGCTTTCCCTTTTCTTCCTTGCATTCCGTTACTCCTTGCTTGCTTTCCGTGCATTGCCTAGCCTTGCGTTGGATTTCCTTAGCCTTGCCTCGCCTGACCGTGCTTTCCCATGCGTTACCCTTTCCTTGCCTTGCCGTGCATTGCCTAGCGTGCGTTGTCGTGCCTTAGCCTTGTTTCCCCTTGCCGTGCCGTTCCGTCCGTTACACTTGCCTTTCTTTGCTTTCCCTTGCCTTCCTTACCTTCCATTACTCTTTGCTTGCCTTCCGTGCATTGCCAAGCCTTGCGTTGTCGTGCCTTAGCCTTGACTCCCCTGACCGTGCTTTACCATGCGTTACCCTTTCCTTGCCTTGCCGTGCATTGCCTAGCGTGCGTTGTCGTGCCTTAGACTTGTTTCCCCTTGCCGTGCCGTTCCTTCCGTTACCATTGCCTTTCCTTGCTTTCCCTTGCCTTCCTTACCTTCCGTTATTCTTTGCTTGCCTTCCCTGCATTGCCTAGCCTTGCGTTGTCGTTCCTTAGCCTTATCTCGCCTGACCGTGCCTTCCTTTGCTTTAAGCTTTACTTGCATTGTCGTGCCTTGCCTAGCCTTGCGTTGTCGTGCATTAGCCTTGCCTAGCCTCACCGTTCCTTGCCTTGCGTTACCCTTTCCTTGCCTTGCCGTGCATTTCCTAGCCGTGTGTTGTCGTGCCTTAGCCTTGTTTCCCCTTGCCGTTGCGTGCCTTTTGTTACACTTGCCTTGCCTGGCTTTGCCTTGCCTTCCTTTCCTTCCGTTACTCTTTCCTTGCCTTGCCGTGCATTGCCTAGCCCTGCGTTGTCGTGCCTTAGCCTTGTTACCCCTTGCCGTGCCGTTCCTTCCGTTACCCTTGCCTTCCCTTGCTTTCCCTTGCCTTCCTTGCGTTCCGTTACTCTTTGCTTGCTTTCCGTGCATTGCCTAGCCTTGCGTTGTCATGCCTTAGGCTTGCCTCGCCTGACCGTGCTTTCCCGTGCGTTACCCTTTCCTTGCCTTGCCGTGCATTGCCTAGCCGTGCGTTGTCGTGCCTTAGCCTTGATTCCCCTTGCCGTGGCGTGCCTTTTGTTACACTTGCCTTGCCTGGCTTTGCCTTGCCTTCCTTTCCTTCCGTTACTCTTTACTTGCCTTGCCGTGCATTGCCTAGCCTTGCATTGTCGTGCCTTATCCTTGCCTCACCTGACCGTGCCTTCCCCTGCGTTACCCTTTCCTTGCCTTGCCGTGCATTGCCTAGCCCTGCGTTGTCGTGCCTTAGCCTTCTTACCCCTTGCCGTGCCGTTCCTTCCGTTACCCTTGCCTTCCCTTGCTTTCCCTTGCCTTCCTTGCGTTCCGTTACTCTTTGCTTGCTTTCCGTGCATTGCCTAGCCTTGCGTTGTCATGCCTTAGCCTTGCCTCGCCTGACCGTGCTTTCCCATGCGTTACCCTTTCCTTGCCTTGCCGTGCATTGCCTAGCGTGCGTTGTCGTGCCTTAGCCTTGTTGCCCCTTGCCGTGCCGTTCCTTCCGTTACACTTGCCTTTCCTTGCTTTCCCTTGCCTTCCTTACCTTCCGTTACTCTTTGCTTGCCTTCCGTGCATTGCCTAGCCTTGCGTTGTCGTGCCTTATCCTTGCCTCGCCTGACCGTGCTTTCCCATGCGTTACCCTTTCCTTGCCTTGCCGTTCATTGCCTAGCGTTCGGTGTCGTGCCTTAGACTTGTTCCCCCTTGCCGTGCCGTTCCTTCCGTTACCCTTGCCTTTCCTTGCTTTTCCTTGCCTTCCTTTCCTTCCGTTACTCTTTGCTTGCCTTCCCTGAATTGCCTAGCCTTGCGTTGTCGTGCCTTTGCCTTATCTCGCCTGACCTTGCCTTCCTTTGCTTTAAGCTTTCCTTGCATTGTCGTGCATTGCCTAGCCTTGCGTTTTCGTGCATTAGCCTTGTCTAGCCTCACCGTGCATTGCCTTGCGTTACCCTTTGCTTGCCTTGCCGTGCATTGCTTAGCCGTGCGTTGTCGTGCCTTAGCCTTGTTTCCCCTTGCCGTGCAGTTCCTTCCGTTACACTTGCCTTTCTTTGCTTTCCCTTGCCTTCCTTACCTTCCGTTACTCTTTGCTTGCCTTCCGTGCATTGCCTAGCCTTGCGTTGTCGTGCCTTAGCCTTGCCTCGCCTGAACGTGCTTTCCCATGCGTTACCCTTTCCTTGCCTTGCCGTGCATTGCCCAGCCTGCGTTGCCGTGCCTTAGCCTTGTTTCCCCTTGCCGTGCAATTCCTTCCGTTACCCTTGCCTTTCCTTGCTTTTCCTTGCCTTGCTTACCTTCCGTTACTCTTTGCTTCCCTTCCCTGCATTGCCTAGCCTTGCGTTGTCGTGCCTTAGCCTTATCTCGCCTGACCGTGCCTTCCTTTGCTTTAAGCTTTCCTTGCATTGTCGTGCATTGCCTAGCCTTGCGTTGTCGTGCATTAGCCTTGCCTGGCCTCACCGTGCCTTGCCTTGCGTTACCCTTTCCTTGCCTTGCCGTGCATTGCCTAGCCGTGCGTTGTCGTGCCTTAGCCTTGTTTCCCCTTGCCGTGGCGTGCCTTTTGTTACACTTGCCTTTCCTGGCTTTGACTTGCCTTCCTTTCCTTCCGTTACTCTTTCCTTGCCTTGCCGTGCATTGCCTAGCCTTGCATTGTCGTGCCTTATCCTTGCCTCACCTGACCGTGCCTTCCCCTGCGTTACCCTTTCCTTGCCTTGCCGTGCATTGCCTAGCCCTGCGTTGCCGTGCCTTAGACTTGTTACCCCTTACCGTGCCGTTCCTTCCGTTACCCTTGCCTTCCCTTGCTTTCCCTTGCCTTCCTTGCGTTCCGTTACTCTTTGCTTGCTTTCCGTGCATTGCCTAGCCTTGCGTTGTCGTGCCTTAGCCTTATCTCGCCTGACCGTGCCTTCCTTTGCTTTAAGCTTTCCTTGCATTGTCTTGCATTGCCTAGCCTTGCGTTGTCGTGCATTAACCTTGCCTAGCCTCACCGTGCCTTGCCTTGCGTTACCCTTTCCTTGCCTTGCCGTGCATTTCCTAGCCGTGTGTTGTCGTGCCTTAGCCTTGTTACCCCTTGCCGTGCCGTTCCTTCCGTTACCCTTGCCTTCCCTTGCTTTCCCTTTCCTTCCTTGCATTCCGTTACTCCCTGCTTGCTTTCCGTGCATTGCCTAGCCTTGCGTTGGCTTTCCTTAGCCTTGCCTCGCCTGACCGTGCTTTCCCATGCGTTACCCTTTCCTTGCCTTGCCGTGCATTGCCTAGCGTGCGTTGTCGTGCCTTAGCCTTGTTTCCCCTTGCCGTGCCGTTCCTTCCGTTACCCTTGCCTTCCCTTGCTTTCCCTTTCCTTCCTTGCATTCCGTTACTCCTTGCTTGCTTTCCGTGCATTGCCTAGCCTTGCGTTGGCTTTCCTTAGCCTTGCCTCGCCTGACCGTGTTTTCCCATGCGTTACCCTTTCCTTGCCTTGCCGTGCATTGCCTATCGTGCGTTGTCGTGCCTTAGCCTTGTTTCCCCTTGCCGTGCCGTTCCTTCCGTTACACTTGCCTTTCTTTGCTTTCCCTTGCCTTCCTTACCTTCCGTTACTCTTTGCTTGCCTTCCGTGCATTGCCTAGCCTTGCGTTGTCGTGCCTTAGCCTTATCTCGCCTGACCGTGCCTTCCTTTGCTTTAAGCTTTACTTGCATTGTCGTGCATTGCCTAGCCTTGCGTTGTCGTGCATTAACCTTGCCTAGCCTCACCGTGCCTTGCCTTGCGTTACCCTTTCCTTGCCTTGCCGTGCATTTCCTAGCCGTGTGTTGTCGTGCCTTAGCCTTGTTTCCCCTTGCCGTGCCGTTCCTTCCGTTACACTTGCCTTTCTTTGCTTTCCCTTGCCTTCCTTACCTTCCGTTACTCTTTGCTTGCCTTCCGTGCATTGCCAAGCCTTGCGTTGTCGTGCCTTAGACTTGCCTCCCCTGACCGTGCTTTCCCATGCGTTACCCTTTCCTTGCCTTGCCGTGCATTGCCTAGCGTGCGTTGTCGTGCATTAGACTTGTTTCCCCTTGCCGTGCCGTTCCTTCCGTTACCATTGCCTTTCCTTGCTTTCCCTTGCCTTCCTTACCTTCCGTTACTCTTTGCTTGCCTTCCCTGCATTGCCTAGCCTTGCGTTGTCGTTCCTTAGCCTTATCTCGCCTGACCGTGCCTTCCTTTGCTTTAAGCTTTACTTGCATTATCGTGCCTTGCCTAGCCTTGCGTTTTCGTGCATTAGCCTTGCCTAGCCTCACCGTGCCTTGCCTTGCGTTACCCTTTCCTTGCCTTCCCGTGCATTTCCTAGCCGTGTGTTGTCGTGCCTTAGCCTTGTTTCCCCTTGCCGTTGCGTGCCTTTTGTTACACTTGCCTTGCCTTGCTTTGCCTTGCCTTCCTTTCCTTCTGTTACCCTTTCCTTGCCTTGCCGTGCATTGCCTAGCCTTGCGTTGTCGTGCCTTAGCCTTGTTTCCCCTTGCCGTGCCGTTCCTTCCGTTACCCTTGCCTTCCCTTGCTTTCCCTTGCCGTCCTTGCGTTCCGTTACTCTTTGCTTGCTTTCCGTGCATTGCCTAGCCTTGCGTTGTCATGCCTTAGGCTTGCCTCGCCTGACCGTGCTTTCCCATGCGTTACCCTTTCCTTGCCTTGCCGTGCATTGCCTAGCGTGCGTTGTCGTGCCTTAGCCTTGTTTCCCCTTGCCGTGCCGTTCCTTCCGTTACACTTGCCTTTCTTTGCTTTCCCTTGCCTTCCTTACCTTCCGTTACTCTTTGCTTGCCTTCCGTGCATTGCCTAGCCTTGCGTTGTCGTGCCTTAGCCTTATCTCGCCTGACCGTGCCTTCCTTTGCTTTAAGCTTTCCTTGCATTGTCGTGCATTGCCTAGCCTTGCGTTGTCGTGCATTAGCCTTGCCTACCCTCACCGTGCCTTGCCTTGCGTTATCCTTTCCTTGCCTTGCCGTGCATTGCCTAGCCGTGTGTTGTCGTGCCTTAGCCTTGATTCCCCATGCCGTGGCGTGCCTTTTGTTACACTTGCCTTGCCTGGCTTTGCCTTGCCTTCCTTTCCTTCCGTTACTCTTTACTTGCCTTGCAGTGCATTGCCTAGCCTTGCATTGTCGTGCCTTATCCTTGCCTCACCTGACCGTGCCTTCCCCTGCGTTACCCTTTCCTTGCCTTGCCGTGCATTGCCTAGCCCTGCGTTGTCGTGCCTTAGCCTTCTTACCCCTTGCCGTGCCGTTCCTTCCGTTACCCTTGCCTTCCCTTGCTTTCCCTTGCCTTCCTTGCGTTCCGTTACTCTTTGCTTGCTTTCCGTGCATTGCCTAGCCTTGCGTTGTCATGCCTTAGCCTTGCCTCGCCTGACCGTGCTTTCCCATGCGTTACCCTTTCCTTGCCTTGCCGTGCATTGCATAGCGTGCGTTGTCGTGCCTTAGCCTTGTTTCCCCTTGCCGTGCCGTTCCTTCCGTTACACTTGCCTTTCCTTGCTTTCCCTTGCCTTCCTTACCTTCCGTTACTCTTTGCTTGCCTTCCGTGCATTGCCTAGCCTTGCGTTGTCGTGCCTTAGCCTTGCCTCGCCTGACCGTGCTTTCCCATGCGTTACCCTTTCCTTGCCTTGCCGTTCATTGCCTAGCGTTCGGTTTCGTGCCTTAGACTTGTTCCCCCTTGCCGTGCCGTTCCTTCCGTTACCCTTGCCTTTCCTTGCTTTTCCTTGCCTTCCTTACCTTCCGTTACTCTTTGCTAGCCTTCCCTGAATATCCTAGCCTTGCGTTGTCGTGCCTTTGCCTTATCTCGCCTGACCTTGCCTTCCTTTGCTTTAAGCTTTCCTTGCATTGTCGTGCATTGCCTAGCCTTGCGTTTTCGTGCATTAGCCTTGTCTAGCCTCACCGTGCATTGCCTTGCGTTACCCTTTGCTTGCCTTGCCGTGCATTGCCTAGCCGTGCGTTGTCGTGCCTTAGCCTTGTTTCCCCTTGCCGTGCAGTTCCTTCCGTTACACTTGCCTTTGTTTGCTTTCCCTTGCCTTCCTTACCTTCCGTTACTCTTTGCTTGCCTTCCGTGCATTGCCTAGCCTTGCGTTGTCGTGCCTTAGCCTTGCCTCGCCTGAACGTGCTTTCCCATGCGTTATCCTTTCCTTGCCTTGCCGTGCATTGCCCAGCCTGCGTTGCCGTGCCTTAGCCTTGTTTCCCCTTGCCGTGCAATTCCTTCCGTTACCCTTGCCTTTCCTTGCTTTTCCTTGCCTTGCTTACCTTCCGTTACTCTTTGCTTCCCTTCCCTGCATTGCCTAACCTTGCGTTGTCGTGCCTTAGCCTTATCTCGCCTGACCGTGCCTTCCTTTGCTTTAAGCTTTCCTTGCATTGTCGTGCATTGCCTAGCCTTGCGTTGTCGTGCCTTAGCCTTGTTTCCCCTTGCCGTGGCGTGCCTTTTGTTACACTTGCCTTTCCTGGCTTTGACTTGCCTTCCTTTCCTTCCGTTACTCTTTCCTTGCCTTGCCGTGCATTGCCTAGCCTTGCATTGTCGTGCCTTATCCTTGCCTCACCTGACCGTGCCTTCCCCTGCGTTACCCTTTCCTTGCCTTGCCGTGCATTGCCTAGCCCTGCGTTGCCGTGCCTTAGACTTGTTACCCCTTACCGTGCCGTTCCTTCCGTTACCCTTGCCTTCCCTTGCTTTCCCTTGCCTTCCTTGCGTTCCGTTACTCTTTGCTTGCTTTCCGTGCATTGCCTAGCCTTGCGTTGTCATGCCTTAGCCTTGCATCGCCTGACCGTGCTTTCCCATGCGTTACCCTTTCCTTGCCTTTCCGTGCATTGCCTAGCCGTGCGTTGTCGTGCCTTAGCCTTGTTTCCCCTTGCCGTGCCGTTCCTTCCGTTACACTTGCCTTTCCTTCCTTTCCCTTGCCTTCCTTACCTTCCGTTACTCTTTGCTTATCTTCCGTGCATTGCCTAGCCTTGCGTTGTCGTGCCTTAGCGTTGCCTCGCCTGACCGTGCTTTCAAATGCCTTACCCTTTCCTTGCCTTGCCGTTCATTGCCTAGCGTTCGGTGTCGTGCCTTAGACTTGTTTCCCCTTGCCGTGCCGTTCCTTCCGTTACCCTGGCCTTTCCTTCCTTTTCCTTGCCTTGCTTGCCTTCCGTTACTCTTTGCTTGCCTGCCCTGAATTGCCTAGCCTTGCGTTTTCGTGCCTTAGCCTTATCTCGCCTGACCGTGCCTTCCTTTGCTTTAAGCTTTCCTTGCATTGTCTTGCATTGCCTAGCCTTGCGTTGTCGTGCATTAACCTTGCCTAGCCTCACCGTGCCTTGCCTTGCGTTACCCTTTCCTTGCCTTGCAGTGCATTTCCTAGCCGTGTGTTGTCGTGCCTTAGCCTTGTTACCCCTTGCCGTGCCGTTCCTTCCGTTACCCTTGCCTTCCCTTGCTTTCCCTTTCCTTCCTTGCATTCCGTTACTCCCTGCTTGCTTTCCGTGCATTGCCTAGCCTTGCGTTGGCTTTCCTTAGCCTTGCCTCGCCTGACCGTGCTTTCCCATGCGTTACCCTTTCCTTGCCTTGCCGTGCATTGCCTAGCGTGCGTTGTCGTGCCTTAGCCTTGTTTCCCCTTGCCGTGCCGTTCCTTCCGTTACACTTGCCTTTCTTTGCTTTCCCTTGCCTTCCTTACCTTCCGTTACTCTTTGCTTGCCTTCCGTGCATTGCCTAGCCTTGCGTTGTCGTTCGTTAGCCTTATCTCGCCTGACCGTGCCTTCCTTTGCTTTAAGCTTTACTTGCATTGTCGTGCATTGCCTAGCCTTGCGTTGTCGTGCATTAACCTTGCCTAGCCTCACCGTGCCTTGCCTTGCGTTACCCTTTCCTTGCCTTGCCGTGCATTTCCTAGCCGTGTGTTGTCGTGCCTTAGCCTTGTTACCCCTTGCCGTGCCGTTCCTTCCGTTACCCTTGCCTTCCCTTGCTTTCCCTTTCCTTCCTTGCATTCCGTTACTCCTTGCTTGCTTTCCGTGCATTGCCTAGCCTTGCGTTGGCTTTCCTTAGCCTTGCCTCGCCTGACCGTGCTTTCCCATGCGTTACCCTTTCCTTGCCTTGCCGTGCATTGCCTAGCGTGCGTTGTCGTGCCTTAGCCTTGTTTCCCCATGCCGTGCCGTTCCTTCCGTTACACTTGCCTTTCTTTGCTTTCCCTTGCCTTCCTTACCTTCCGTTACTCTTTGCTTGCCTTCCGTGCATTGCCAAGCCTTGCGTTGTCGTGCCTTAGCCTTGCCTCCCCTGACCGTGCTTTCCCATGCGTTACCCTTTCCTTGCCTTGCCGTGCATTGCCTTGCGTGTGTTGTCGTGCCTTAGACTTGTTTCCCCTTGCCGTGGCATTCCTTCCGTTACCATTGCCTTTCCTTGCTTTCCCTTGCCTTCCTTACCTTCCGTTACTCTTTGCTTGCCTTCCCTGCATTGCCTAGCCTTGCGTTGTCGTTCCTTAGCCTTATCTCGCCTGACCGTGCCTTCCTTTGCTTTAAGCTTTACTTGCATTGTCGTGCCTTGCCTAGCCTTGCGTTGTCGTGCATTAGCCTTGCCTAGCCTCACCGTGCCTTGCCTTGCGTTACCCTTTCCTTGCCTTGCCGTGCATTTCCTAGCCGTGTGTTGTCGTGCCTTAGCCTTGTTTCCCCTTGCCGTTGCGTGCCTTTTGTTTCACTTGCCTTGCCTGGCTTTGCCTTGCCTTCCTTTCCTTCCGTTACTCTTTCCTTGCCTTGCCGTGCATTGCCTAGCCCTGCGTTGTCGTGCCTTAGCCTTGTTACCCCTTGCCGACCCGTTCCTTCCGTTACCCTTGCCTTCCCTTGCTTTCCCTTGCCTTCCTTGCGTTCCGTTACTCTTTGCTTGCTTTCCGTGCATTGCCTAGCCTTGCGTTGTCATGCCTTAGGCTTGCCTCGCCTGACCGTGCTTTCCCATGCGTTACCCTTTCCTTGCCTTGCCGTGCATTGCCTAGCGTGCGTTGTCGTGCCTTAGCCTTGTTTCCCATTGCCGTGCCGTTCCTTCCGTTACACTTGCCTTTCCTTGCTTTCCCTTGCCTTCCTTACCTTCCGTTACTCTTTGCTTGCCTTCCGTGCATTGCCTAGCCTTGCGTTGTCGTGCCTTAGCCTTATCTCGCCTGACCGTGCCTTCCTTTGCTTTAAGCTTTCCTTGCATTGTCGTGCATTGCCTAGCCTTGCGTTGTCGTGCATTAGCCTTGCCTAGCCTCACCGTGCCTTGCCTTGCGTTACCCTTTCCTTGCCTTGCCGTGCATTGCCTAGCCGTGCGTTGTCGTGCCTTAGCCTTGTTTCCCCTTGCCGTGGCGTGCCTTTTGTTACACTTGCCTTTCCTGGCTTTGACTTGCCTTCCTTTCCTTCCGTTACTCTTTCCTTGCCTTGCCGTGCATTGCCTAGCCTTGCGTTGTCGTGCCTTAGCCTTGTTACCCCTTGCCGTGCCGTTCCTTCCGTTACCCTTGCCTTCCCTTGCTTTCCCTTGCCGTCCTTGCGTTCCGTTACTCTTTGCTTGCTTTCCGTGCATTGCCTAGCCTTGCGTTGTCATGCCTTAGGCTTGCCTCGCCTGACCGTGCTTTCCCATGCGTTACCCTTTCCTTGCCTTGCCGTGCATTGCCTAGCGTGCGTTGTCGTGCCTTAGCCTTGTTTCCCCTTGCCGTGCCGTTCCTTTCGTTACACTTGCCTTTCTTTGCTTTCCCTTGCCTTCCTTACCTTCCGTTACTCTTTGCTTGCCTTCCGTGCATTGCCTAGCCGTGCGTTGTCGTGCCTTAGCCTTATCTCGCCTGACCGTGCCTTCCTTTGCTTTAAGCTTTCCTTGCATTGTCGTGCATTGCCTAGCCTTGCGTTGTCGTGCATTAGCCTTGCCTAGCCTCACCGTGCCTTGCCTTGCGTTACCCTTTCCTTGCCTTGCCGTGCATTTCCTAGCCGTGTGTTGTCGTGCCTTAGCCTTGATTCCCCTTGCCGTGGCGTGCCTTTTGTTACACTCGCCTTGCCTGGCTTTGCCTTGCCTTCCTTTCCTTCCGTTACTCTTTACTTGCCTTGCAGTGCATTGCCTAGCCTTGCATTGTCGTGCCTTATCCTTGCCTCACCTGACCGTGCCTTCCCCTGCGTTACCCTTTCCTTGCCTTGCCGTGCATTGCCTAGCCCTGCGTTGTCGTGCCTTAGCCTTCTTACCCCTTGCCGTGCCGTTCCTTCCGTTACCCTTGCCTTCCCTTGCTTTCCCTTGCCTTCCTTGCGTTCCGTTACTCTTTGCTTGCTTTCCGTGCATTGCCTAGCCTTGCGTTGTCATGCCTTAGCCTTGCCTCGCCTGACCGTGCTTTCCCATGCGTTACCCTTTCCTTGCCTTGCCGTGCATTGCATAGCGTGCGTTGTCGTGCCTTAGCCTTGTTTCCCCTTGCCGTGCCGTTCCTTCCGTTACACTTGCCTTTCCTTGCTTTCCCTTGCCTTCCTTACCTTCCGTTACTCTTTGCTTGCCTTCCGTGCATTGCCTAGCCTTGCGTTGTCGTGCCTTAGCCTTGCCTCGCCTGACCGTGCTTTCCCATGCGTTACCCTTTCCTTGCCTTGCCGTTCATTGCCTAGCGTTCGGTTTCGTGCCTTAGACTTGTTCCCCCTTGCCGTGCCGTTCCTTCCGTTACCCTTGCCTTTCCTTGCTTTTCCTTGCCTTCCTTACCTTCCGTTACTCTTTGCTAGCCTTCCCTGAATATCCTAGCCTTGCGTTGTCGTGCCTTTGCCTTATCTCGCCTGACCTTGCCTTCCTTTGCTTTAAGCTTTCCTTGCATTGTCGTGCATTGCCTAGCCTTGCGTTTTCGTGCATTAGCCTTGTCTAGCCTCACCGTGCATTGCCTTGCGTTACCCTTTGCTTGCCTTGCCGTGCATTGCCTAGCCGTGCGTTGTCGTGCCTTAGCCTTGTTTCCCCTTGCCGTGCAGTTCCTTCCGTTACACTTGCCTTTGTTTGCTTTCCCTTGCCTTCCTTACCTTCCGTTACTCTTTGCTTGCCTTCCGTGCATTGCCTAGCCTTGCGTTGTCGTGCCTTAGCCTTGCCTCGCCTGAACGTGCTTTCCCATGCGTTATCCTTTCCTTGCCTTGCCGTGCATTGCCCAGCCTGCGTTGCCGTGCCTTAGCCTTGTTTCCCCTTGCCGTGCAATTCCTTCCGTTACCCTTGCCTTTCCTTGCTTTTCCTTGCCTTGCTTACCTTCCGTTACTCTTTGCTTCCCTTCCCTGCATTGCCTAACCTTGCGTTGTCGTGCCTTAGCCTTATCTCGCCTGACCGTGCCTTCCTTTGCTTTAAGCTTTCCTTGCATTGTCGTGCATTGCCTAGCCTTGCGTTGTCGTGCCTTAGCCTTGTTTCCCCTTGCCGTGGCGTGCCTTTTGTTACACTTGCCTTTCCTGGCTTTGACTTGCCTTCCTTTCCTTCCGTTACTCTTTCCTTGCCTTGCCGTGCATTGCCTAGCCTTGCATTGTCGTGCCTTATCCTTGCCTCACCTGACCGTGCCTTCCCCTGCGTTACCCTTTCCTTGCCTTGCCGTGCATTGCCTAGCCCTGCGTTGCCGTGCCTTAGACTTGTTACCCCTTACCGTGCCGTTCCTTCCGTTACCCTTGCCTTCCCTTGCTTTCCCTTGCCTTCCTTGCGTTCCGTTACTCTTTGCTTGCTTTCCGTGCATTGCCTAGCCTTGCGTTGTCATGCCTTAGCCTTGCATCGCCTGACCGTGCTTTCCCATGCGTTACCCTTTCCTTGCCTTTCCGTGCATTGCCTAGCCGTGCGTTGTCGTGCCTTAGCCTTGTTTCCCCTTGCCGTGCCGTTCCTTCCGTTACACTTGCCTTTCCTTCCTTTCCCTTGCCTTCCTTACCTTCCGTTACTCTTTGCTTATCTTCCGTGCATTGCCTAGCCTTGCGTTGTCGTGCCTTAGCGTTGCCTCGCCTGACCGTGCTTTCAAATGCCTTACCCTTTCCTTGCCTTGCCGTTCATTGCCTAGCGTTCGGTGTCGTGCCTTAGACTTGTTTCCCCTTGCCGTGCCGTTCCTTCCGTTACCCTGGCCTTTCCTTCCTTTTCCTTGCCTTGCTTGCCTTCCGTTACTCTTTGCTTGCCTGCCCTGAATTGCCTAGCCTTGCGTTTTCGTGCCTTAGCCTTATCTCGCCTGACCGTGCCTTCCTTTGCTTTAAGCTTTCCTTGCATTGTCTTGCATTGCCTAGCCTTGCGTTGTCGTGCATTAACCTTGCCTAGCCTCACCGTGCCTTGCCTTGCGTTACCCTTTCCTTGCCTTGCAGTGCATTTCCTAGCCGTGTGTTGTCGTGCCTTAGCCTTGTTACCCCTTGCCGTGCCGTTCCTTCCGTTACCCTTGCCTTCCCTTGCTTTCCCTTTCCTTCCTTGCATTCCGTTACTCCCTGCTTGCTTTCCGTGCATTGCCTAGCCTTGCGTTGGCTTTCCTTAGCCTTGCCTCGCCTGACCGTGCTTTCCCATGCGTTACCCTTTCCTTGCCTTGCCGTGCATTGCCTAGGGTGCGTTGTCGTGCCTTAGCCTTGTTTCCCCTTGCCGTGCCGTTCCTTCCGTTACACTTGCCTTCCTTTGCTTTCCCTTGCCTTCCTTACCTTCCGTTACTCTTTGCTTGCCTTCCGTGCATTGCCTAGCCTTGCGTTGTCGTTCGTTAGCCTTATCTCGCCTGACCGTGCCTTCCTTTGCTTTAAGCTTTACTTGCATTGTCGTGCATTGCCTAGCCTTGCGTTGTCGTGCATTAACCTTGCCTAGCCTCACCGTGCCTTGCCTTGCGTTACCCTTTCCTTGCCTTGCCGTGCATTTCCTAGCCGTGTGTTGTCGTGCCTTAGCCTTGTTACCCCTTGCCGTGCCGTTCCTTCCATTACCCTTGCCTTCCCTTGCTTTCCCTTTCCTTCCTTGCATTCCGTTACTCCTTGCTTGCTTTCCGTGCATTGCCTAGCCTTGCGTTGGCTTTCCTTAGCCTTGCCTCGCCTGACCGTGCTTTCCCATGCGTTACCCTTTCCTTGCCTTGCCGTGCATTGCCTAGCGTGCGTTGTCGTGCCTTAGCCTTGTTTCCCCATGCCGTGCCGTTCCTTCCGTTACACTTGCCTTTCTTTGCTTTCCCTTGCCTTCCTTACCTTCCGTTACTCTTTGCTTGCCTTCCGTGCATTGCCAAGCCTTGCGTTGTCGTGCCTTAGCCTTGCCTCCCCTGACCGTGCTTTCCCATGCGTTACCCTTTCCTTGCCTTGCCGTGCATTGCCTTGCGTGTGTTGTCGTGCCTTAGACTTGTTTCCCCTTTCCGTGGCATTCCTTCCGTTACCATTGCCTTTCCTTGCTTTCCCTTGCCTTCCTTACCTTCCGTTACTCTTTGCTTGCCTTCCCTGCATTGCCTAGCCTTGCGTTGTCGTTCCTTAGCCTTATCTCGCCTGACCGTGCCTTCCTTTGCTTTAAGCTTTACTTGCATTGTCGTGCCTTGCCTAGCCTTGCGTTGTCGTGCATTAGCCTTGCCTAGCCTCACCGTGCCTTGCCTTGCGTTACCCTTTCCTTGCCTTGCCGTGCATTTCCTAGCCGTGTGTTGTCGTGCCTTAGCCTTGTTTCCCCTTGCCGTTGCGTGCCTTTTGTTTCACTTGCCTTGCCTGGCTTTGCCTTGCCTTCCTTTCCTTCCGTTACTCTTTCCTTGCCTTGCCGTGCATTGCCTAGCCCTGCGTTGTCGTGCCTTAGCCTTGTTACCCCTTGCCGAGCCGTTCCTTCCGTTACCCTTGCCTTCCCTTGCTTTCCCTTGCCTTCCTTGCGTTCCGTTACTCTTTGCTTGCTTTCCGTGCATTGCCTAGCCTTGCGTTGTCATGCCTTAGGCTTGCCTCGCCTGACCGTGCTTTCCCATGCGTTACCCTTTCCTTGCCTTGCCGTGCATTGCCTAGCGTGCGTTGTCGTGCCTTAGCCTTGTTTCCCATTGCCGTGCCGTTCCTTCCGTTACACTTGCCTTTCCTTGCTTTCCCTTGCCTTCCTTACCTTCCGTTACTCTTTGCTTGCCTTCCGTGCATTGCCTAGCCTTGCGTTGTCGTGCCTTAGCCTTATCTCGCCTGACCGTGCCTTCCTTTGCTTTAAGCTTTCCTTGCATTGTCGTGCATTGCCTAGCCTTGCGTTGTCGTGCATTAGCCTTGCCTAGCCTCACCGTGCCTTGCCTTGCGTTACCCTTTCCTTGCCTTGCCGTGCATTGCCTAGCCGTGCGTTGTCGTGCCTTAGCCTTGATTCCCCTTGCCGTGGCGTGCCTTTTGTTACACTTGCCTTGCCTGGCTTTGCCTTGCCTTCCTTTCCTTCCGTTACTCTTTACTTGCCTTGCCGTGCATTGCCTAGCCTTGCATTGTCGTGCCTTATCCTTGCCTCACCTGACCGTGCCTTCCCCTGCGTTACCCTTTCCTTGCCTTGCCGTGCATTGCCTAGCCCTGCGTTGTCGTGCCTTAGCCTTCTTACCCCTTGCCGTGCCGTTCCTTCCGTTACCCTTGCCTTCCCTTGCTTTCCCTTGCCTTCCTTGCGTTCCGTTACACTTTGCTTGCTTTCCGTGCATTGCCTAGCCTTGCGTTGTCATGCCTTAGCCTTGCCTCGCCTGACCGTGCTTTCCCATGCGTTACCCTTTCCTTGCCTTGCCGTGCATTGCCTAGCGTGCGTTGTCGTGCCTTAGCCTTGTTTCCCCTTGCCGTGCCGTTCCTTCCGTTACACTTGCCTTTCCTTGCTTTCCCTTGCCTTCCTTACCTTCCGTTACTCTTTGCTTGCCTTCCGTGCATTGCCTAGCCTTGCGTTGTCGTGCCTTAGCGTTGCCTCGCCTGACCGTGCTTTCAAATGCCTTACCCTTTCCTTGCCTTGCCGTTCATTGCCTAGCGTTCGGTGTCGTGCCTTAGACTTGTTTCCCCTTGCCGTGCCGTTCCTTCCGTTACCCTGGCCTTTCCTTCCTTTTCCTTGCCTTGCTTGCCTTCCGTTACTCTTTGCTTGCCTTCCGTGCATTGCCTAGCCTTGCGTTGTCGTGCCTTAGCCTTATCTCGCCTGACCGTGCCTTCCTTTGCTTTAAGCTTTCCTTGCATTGTCTTGCATTGCCTAGCCTTGCGTTGTCGTGCATTAACCTTGCCTAGCCTCACCGTGCCTTGCCTTGCGTTACCCTTTCCTTGCCTTGCCGTGCATTTCCTAGCCGTGTGTTGTCGTGCCTTAGCCTTGTTACCCATTGCCGTGCCGTTCCTTCCGTTACCCTTGCCTTCCCTTGCTTTCCCTTTCCTTCCTTGCATTCCGTTACTCCCTGCTTGCTTTCCGTGCATTGCCTAGCCTTGCGTTGGCTTTCCTTAGCCTTGCCTCGCCTGACCGTGTTTTCCCATGCGTTACCCTTTCCTTGCCTTGCCGTGCATTGCCTATCGTGCGTTGTCGTGCCTTAGCCTTGTTTCCCCTTGCCGTGCCGTTCCTTCCGTTACACTTGCCTTTCCTTGCTTTCCCTTGCCTTCCTTACCTTCCGTTACTCTTTGCTTGCCTTCCGTGCATTGCCTAGCCTTGCGTTGTCGTGCCTTAGCCTTATCTCGCCTGACCGTGCCTTCCTTTGCTTTAAGCTTTCCTTGCATTGTCGTGCATTGCCTAGCCTTGCGTTGTCGTGCATTAGCCTTGCCTAGCCTCACCGTGCCTTGCCTTGCGTTACCCTTTCCTTGCCTTGCCGTGCATTGCCTAGCCGTGCGTTGTCGTGCCTTAGCCTTGATTCCCCTTGCCGTGGCGTGCCTTTTGTTACACTTGCCTTGCCTGGCTTTGCCTTGCCTTCCTTTCCTTCCGTTACTCTTTACTTGCCTTGCCGTGCATTGCCTAGCCTTGCATTGTCGTGCCTTATCCTTGCCTCACCTGACCGTGCCTTCCCCTGCGTTACCCTTTCCTTGCCTTGCCGTGCATTGCCTAGCCCTGCGTTGTCGTGCTTTAGCCTTCTTACCCCTTGCCGTGCCGTTCCTTCCGTTACCATTGCCTTCCCTTGCTTTCCCTTGCCTTCCTTGCGTTCCGTTACCCTTTGCTTGCTTTCCGTGCATTGCCTAGCCTTGCGTTGTCATGCCTTAGCCTTGCCTCGCCTGACCGTGCTTTCCCATGCGTTACCCTTTCCTTGCCTTGCCGTGCATTGCCTAGCGTGCGTTGTCGTGCCTTAGCCTTGTTTCCCCTTGCCGTGCCGTTCCTTCCGTTACACTTGCCTTTCCTTGCTTTCCCTTGCCTTCCTTACCTTCCGTTACTCTTTGCTTGCCTTCCGTGCATTGCCTAGCCGTGCGTTGTCGTGCCTTAGCCTTGTTTCCCCTTGCCGTGCCGTTCCTTCCGTTACACTTGCCTTTCCTTGCTTTCCCTTGCCTTCCTTACCTTCCGTTACTCTTTGCTTGCCTTCCGTGCATTGCCTAGCCTTGCGTTGTCGTGCCTTAGCCTTGCCTCGCCTGACCGTGCTTTCCCATGCGTTACCCTTTCCTTGCCTTGCCGTTCATTGCCTAGCGTTCGGTGTCGTGCCTTACACTTCTTCCCCCTTGCCGTGCCGTTCCTTCCGTTACCCTTGCCTTTCCTTGCTTTTCCTTGCCTTCTTTACCTTCCGTTACTCTTTGCTTGCCTTCCCTGAATTGCCTAGCCTTGCGTTGTCGTGCCTTTGCCTTATCTCGCCTGACCTTGCCTTCCTTTGCTTTAAGCTTTCCTTGCATTGTCGTGCATTGCCTAGCCTTGCGTTTTCGTGCATTAGCCTTGTCTAGCCTCACCGTGCATTGCCTTGCGTTACCCTTTGCTTGCCTTGCCGTGCATTGCCTAGCCGTGCGTTGTCGTGCCTTAGCCTTGTTTCCCCTTGCCGTGCAGTTCCTTCCGTTACACTTGCCTTTCTTTGCTTTCTCTTGCCTTCCTTACCTTCCGTTACTCTTTGCTTGCCTTCCGTGCATTGCCTAGCCTTGCGTTGTCGTGCCTTAGCCTTGCCTCGCCTGAACGTGCTTTCCCATGCGTTACCCTTTCCTTGCCTGCCGTGCATTGCCCAGCCTGCGTTGCCGTGCCTTAGCCTTGTTTCCCCTTGCCGTGCAATTCCTTCCGTTACCCTTGCCTTTCCTTGCTTTTCCTTGCCTTGCTTACCTTCCGTTACTCTTTGCTTCCCTTCCCTGCATTGCCTAGCCTTGCGTTGTCGTGCCTTAGCCTTATCTCGCCTGACCGTGCCTTCCTTTGCTTTAAGCTTTCCTTGCATTGTCGTGCATTGCCTAGCCTTGCGTTGTCGTGCATTAGCCTTGCCTAGCCTCACCGTGCCTTGCCTTGCGTTACCCTTTCCTTGCCTTGCCGTGCATTGCCTAGCCGTGCGTTGTCGTGCCTTAGCCTTGTTTCCCCTTGCCGTGGCGTGCCTTTTGTTACACTTGCCTTTCCTGGCTTTGACTTGCCTTCCTTTCCTTCCGTTCCTCTTTCCTTGCCTTGCCGTGCATTGCCTAGCCTTGCATTGTCGTGCCTTATCCTTGCCTCACCTGACCGTGCCTTCCCCTGCGTTACCCTTTCCTTGCCTTGCCGTGCATTGCCTAGCCCTGCGTTGCCGTGCCTTAGACTTGTTACCCCTTACCGTGCCGTTCCTTCCGTTACCCTTGCCTTCCCTTGCTTTCCCTTGCCTTCCTTGCGTTCCGTTACTCTTTGCTTGCTTTCCGTGCATTGCCTAGCCTTGCGTTGTCATGCCTTAGCCTTGCATCGCCTGACCGTGCTTTCCCATGCGTTACCCTTTCCTTGCCTTTCCGTGCATTGCCTAGCCATGCGTTGTCGTGCCTTAGCCTTGTTTCCCCTTGCCGTGCCGTTCCTTCCGTTACACTTGCCTTTCCTTCCTTTCCCTTGCCTTCCTTACCTTCCGTTACTCTTTGCTTGCTTTCCGTGCATTGCCTAGCCTTGCGTTGTCGTGCCTTAGCGTTGCCTCGCCTGACCGTGCTTTCAAATGCGTTACCCTTTCCTTGCCCTGCCGTTCATTGCCTAGCGTTCGGTGTCGTGCCTTAGACTTGTTTCCCCTTTCCGTGCCGTTCCTTCCGTTACCCTGGCCTTTCCTTCCTTTTCCTTGCCTTGCTTACCTTCCGTTACTCTTTGCTTGCCTTCCCTGAATTGCCTAGGCTTGCGTTGTCGTGCCTTAGCCTTATCTCGCCTGACCGTGCCTTCCTTTGCTTTAAGCTTTCCTTGCATTGTCTTGCATTGCCTAGCCTTGCGTTGTCGTGCATTAACCTTGCCTAGCCTCACCGTGCCTTGCCTTGCGTTACCCTTTCCTTGCCTTGCCGTGCATTTCCTAGCCGTGTGTTGTCGTACCTTAGCCTTGTTACCCCTTGCCGTGCCGTTCCTTCCGTTACCCTTGCCTTCCCTTGCTTTCCCTTTCCTTCCTTGCATTCCGTTACTCCCTGCTTGCTTTCCGTGCATTGCCTAGCCTTGCGTTGGCTTTCCTTAGCCTTGCCTCGCCTGACCGTGCTTTCCCATGCGTTACCCTTTCCTTGCCTTGCCGTGCATTGCCTAGCGTGCCTTGTCGTGCCTTAGCCTTGTTTCCCCTTGCCGTGCCGTTCCTTCCGTTACACTTGCCTTTCTTTGCTTTCCCTTGCCTTCTTTACCTTCCGTTACTCTTTGCTTGCCTTCCGTGCATTGCCTAGCCTTGCGTTGTCGTGCCTTAGCCTTATCTCGCCTGACCGTGCCTTCCTTTGCTTTAAGCTTTACTTGCATTGTCGTGCATTGCCTAGCCTTGCGTTGTCGTGCATTAGCCTTGCCTAGCCTCACCGTGCCTTGCCTTGCGTTACCCTTTCCTTGCCTTGCCGTGCATTTCCTAGCCGTGTGTTGTCGTGCCTTAGCCTTGTTTCCCCTTGCCGTTCCGTGCCTTTTGTTACACTTGCCTTGCCTGGCTTTGCCTTGCCTTCCTTTCCTTCCGTTACTCTTTCCTTGCCTTGCCGTGCATTGCCTAGCCGTGCGTTGTCGTGCCTTAGCCTTGTTACCCCTTGCCGTGCCGTTCCTTCCGTTACCCTTCCCTTCCCTTGCTTTCCCTTGCCTTCCTTGCGTTCCGTTACTCTTTGCTTGCTTTCCGTGCATTGCCTAGCCTTGCGTTGTCATGCCTTAGGCTTGCCTCGCCTGACCGTGCTTTCCCATGCGTTACCCTTTCCTTGCCTTACCGTGCATTGCCTAGCGTGCGTTGTCGTGCCTTAGCCTTGTTTCCCCTTGCCGTGCCGTTCCTTCCGTTACACTTGCCTTTCTTTGCTTTCCCTTGCCTTCCTTACCTTCCGTTACTCTTTGCTTGCCTTCCGTGCATTGCCTAGCCTTGCGTTGTCGTGCCTTAGCCTTATCTCGCCTGACCGTGCCTGCCTTTGCTTTAAGCTTTCCTTGCATTGTCGTGCATTGCCTAGCCTTGCGTTGTCGTGCATTAGCCTTGCCTAGCCTCACCGTGCCTTGCCTTGCGTTACCCTTTCCTTGCCTTGCCGTGCATTGCCTAGCCGTGCGTTGTTGTGCCTTAGCCTTGATTCCCCTTGCCGTGGCGTGCCTTTTGTTACACTTGCCTTGCCTGGCTTTGCCTTGCCTTCCGTTCCTTCCGTTACTCTTTACTTGCCTTGCCGTGCATTGCCTAGCCTTGCATTGTCGTGCCTTATCCTTGCCTCACCTGACCGTGCCTTCCCCTGCGTTACCCTTTCCTTGACTTGCCGTGCATTGCATAGCCCTGCGTTGTCGTGCCTTAGCCTTCTTACCCCTTGCCGTGCCGTTCCTTCCGTTACCCTTGCCTTCTCTTGCTTTCCCTTGCCTTCCTTGCGTTCCGTTACTCTTTGCTTGCTTTCCGTGCATTGCCTAGCCTTGCGTTGTCATGCCTTAGCCTTGCCTCGCCTGACCGTGTTTCCCATGCGTTACCCTTTCCTTGCCTTGCCGTGCATTGCCTAGCGTGCGTTGTCGTGCCTTAGCCTTGTTTCCCCTTGCCGTGCCGTTCCTTCCGTTACACTTGCATTTCCTTGCTTTCCCTTGCCTTCCTTACCTTCCGTTACTCTTTGCTTGCCTTCCGTGCATTGCCTAGCCTTGCGTTGTCGTGCTTTAGCCTTGCCTCGCCTGACCGTGCTTTCCCATGCGTTACCCTTTCCTTGCCTTTCCGTTCATTGCCTAGCGTTCGGTGTCGTGCCTTAGACTTGTTCCCCCTTGCCGTGCCGTTCCTTCCGTTACCCTTGCCTTTCCTTGCTTTTCCTTGCCTTCCTTACCTTCCGTTACCCTTTGCTTGCCTTCCCTGAATTGCCTAGCCTTGCGTTGTCGTGCCTTTGCCTTATCTCGCCTGACCTTGCCTTCCTTTGCTTTAAGCTTTCCTTGCATTGTCGTGCATTGCCTAGCCTTGCGTTTTCGTGCATTAGCCTTGTCTAGCCTCACCGTGCATTGCCTTGCGTTACCCTTTGCTTGCCTTGCCGTGCATTGCCTAGCCGTGCGTTGTCGTCCCTTAGCCTTGTTTCCCCTTGCCGTGCAGTTCCTTATGTTACACTTGCCTTTCTTTGCTTTCCCTTGCCTTCCTTACCTTCCGTTACTCTTTGCTTGCCTTCCGTGCATTGCCTAGCCTTGCGTTGTCGTGCCTTAGCCTTGCCTCGCCTGAACGTGCTTTCCCATGCGTTACCCTTTCCTTGCCTTGCCGTGCATTGCCCAGCCTGCGTTGCCGTGCCTTAGCCTTGTTTCCCCTTGCCGTGCAATTCCTTCCGTTACCCTTGCATTTCCTTGCTTTTCCTTGCCTTGCTTAACTTCCGTTACTCTTTGCTTCCCTTCCCTGCATTGCCTAGCCTTGCGTTGTCGTCCCTTAGCCTTATCTCGCCTGACCGTGCCTTCCTTTGCTTTAAGCTTTCCTTGCATTTTCGTGCATTGCCTAGCCTTGCGTTGTCGTGCATTAGCCTTGCCTAGCCTCACCGTGCCTTGCCTTGCGTTACCCTTTCCTTGCCTTGCCGTGCATTGCCTAGCCGTGCGTTGTCATGCCTTAGCCTTGCATCGCCTGACCGTGCTTTCCCATGCGATACCCTTTCCTTGCCTTTCCGTGCATTGCCTAGCCGTGCGTTGTCGTGCCTTAGCCTTGTTTCCCCTTGCCGTGCCGTTCCTTCCGTTACACTTGCCTTTCCTTCCTTTCCCTTGCCTTCCTTACCTTCCGTTACTCTTTGCTTGCCTTCCGTGCATTGCCTAGCTTTGCGTTGTCGTGCCTTAGCGTTGCCTCGCCTGACCGTGCTTTCAAATGCGTTACCCTTTCCTTGCCTTGCCGTTCATTGCCTAGCGTTCGGTGTCGTGCCTTAGACTTGTTTCCCCTTGCCGTGCCGTTCCTTCCGTTACCCTGGCCTTTCCTTCCTTTTCCTTGCCTTGCTTACCTTCCGTTACTCTTTGCTTGCCTTCCCTGAATTGCCTAGCCTTGCGTTGTCGTGCCTTAGCCTTATCTCGCCTGACCGTGCCTTCCTTTGCTTTAAGCTTTCCTTGCATTGTCTTGCATTGCCTAGCCTTGCGTTGTCGTGCATTAACCTTGCCTAGCCTCACCGTGCCTTGCCTTGCGTTACCCTTTCCTTGCCTTGCCGTGCATTTCCTAGCCGTGTGTTGTCGTGCCTTAGCCTTGTTACCCCTTGCCGTGCCGTTCCTTCCGTTACCCTTGCCTTCCCTTGCTTTCCCTTTCCGTCCTTGCATTCCGTTACTCCCTGCTTGCTTTCCGTGCATTGCCTAGCCTTGCGTTGGCTTTCCTTAGCCTTGCCTCGCCTGACCGTGCTTTCCCATGCGTTACCCTTTCCTTGCCTTGCCGTGCATTGCCTAGCGTGCGTTGTCGTGCCTTAGCCTTGTTTCCCCTTGCCGTGCCGTTCCTTCCGTTACCCTTGCCTTCCTTTGCTTTCCCTTTCCTTCCTTGCATTCCGTTACTCCTTGCTTGCTTTCCGTGCATTGCCTAGCCTTGCGTTGGCTTTCCTTAGCCTTGCCTCGCCTGACCGTGCTTTCCCATGCGTTACCCTTTCCTTGCCTTGCCGTGCATTGCCTATCGTGCGTTGTCGTGCCTTAGCCTTGTTTCCCCTTGCCGTGCCGTTCCTTCCGTTACACTTGCCTTTCTTTGCTTTCCCTTGCCTTCCTTACCTTCCGTTACTCTTTGCTTGCCTTCCGTGCATTGCCTAGCCTTGCGTTGTCGTGCCTTAGCCTTATCTCGCCTGACCGTGCCGTCCTTTGCTTTAAGCTTTACTTGCATTGTCGTGCATTGCCTAGCATTGCGTTGTCGTGCATTAACCTTGCCTAGCCTCACCGTGCCTTGCCTTGCGTTACCCTTTCCTTGCCTTGCCGTGCATTTCCTAGCCGTGTGTTGTCCTGCCTTAGCCTTGTTTCCCCTTGCCGTTGGGTGCCTTTTGTTACACTTGCCTTGCCTGGCTTTGCCTTGCCTTCCTTTCCTTCCGTTACTCTTTCCTTGCCTTGCCGTGCATTGCCTAGCCCTGCGTTGTCGTGCCTTAGCCTTGTTACACCTTGACGTGCCGTTCCTTCCGTTACCCTTGCCTTCCCTTGCTTTCCCTTGCCTTCCTTGCGTTCCGTTTCTCTTTGCTTGCTTTCCGTGCATTGCCTAGCCTTGCGTTGTCGTGCCTTAGCCTTATCTCGCCTGACCGTGCCTTCCTTTGCTTTAAGCTTTACTTGCATTGTCGTGCATTGCCTAGCCTTGCGTTGTCATGCCTTAGCCTTGCATCGCCTGACCGTGCTTTCCCATGCGTTACCCTTTCCTTGCCTTGCCGTGCATTGCCTAGCCGTGCGTTGTTGTGCCTTAGCCTTGATTCCCCTTGCCGTGGCGTGCCTTTTGTTACACTTGCCTTGCCTGGCTTTGCCTTGCCTTCCGTTCCTTCCGTTACTCTTTACTTGCCTTGCCGTGTATTGCCTAGCCTTGCATTGTCGTGCCTTATCCTTGCCTCACCTGACCGTGCCTTCCCCTGCGTTACCCTTTCCTTGCCTTGCCGTGCATTGCCTAGCCCTGCGTTGTCGTGCCTTAGCCTTCTTACCCCTTGCCGTGCTGTTCCTTCCGTTACCCTTGCCTTCCCTTGCTTTCCCTTGCCTTCCTTGCGTTCCGTTACTCTCTGCTTGCTTTCCGTGCATTGCCTAGCCTTGCGTTGTCATGCCTTAGCCTTGCCTCGCCTGAACGTGCTTTCCCATGCGTTACCCTTTCCTTGCCTTGCCGTGCATTGCCCAGCCTGCGTTGCCGTGCCTTAGCCTTGTTTCCACTTGCCGTGCAATTCCTTCCGTTACCCTTGCCTTTCCTTGCTTTTCCTTGCCTTGCTTACCTTCCGTTACTCTTTGCTTCCCTTCCCTGCATTGCCTAGCCTTGCGTTGTCGTGCCTTAGCCTTATCTCGCCTGACCGTGCCTTCCTTTGCTTTAAGCTTTCCTTGCATTGTCGTGCATTGCCTAGCCTTGCGTTGTCGTGCATTAGCCTTGCCTAGCCTCACCGTGCCTTGCCTTGCGTTACCCTTTCCTTGCCTTGCCGTGCATTGCCTAGCCGTGCGTTGTCGTGCCTTAGCCTTGTTTCCCCTTGCCGTGGCGTGCCTTTTGTTACACTTGCCTTTCCTGGCTTTGACTTGCCTTCCTTTCCTTCCGTTACTCTTTCCTTGCCTTGCCGTGCATTGCCTAGCCTTGCATTGTCGTGCCTTATCCTTGCCTCACCTGACCGTGCCTTCCCCTGCGTTACCCTTTCCTTGCCTTGCCGTGCATTGCCTAGCCCTGCGTTGCCGTGCCTTAGACTTGTTACCCCTTACCGTGCCGTTCCTTCCGTTACCCTTGGCTTCCCTTGCTTTCCCTTGCCTTCCTTGTGTTCCGTTACTCTTTGCTTGCTTTCCGTGCATTGCCTAGCCTTGCGTTGTCATGCCTTAGCCTTGCATCGCCTGACCGTGCTTTCCCATGCGATACCCTTTCCTTGCCTTTCCGTGCATTGCCTAGCCGTGCGTTGTCGTGCCTTAGCCTTGTTTCCCCTTGCCGTGCCGTTCCTTCCGTTACACTTGCCTTTCCTTCCTTTCCCTTGCCTTCCTTACCTTCCGTTACTCTTTGCTTGCCTTCCGTGCATTGCCTAGCTTTGCGTTGTCGTGCCTTAGCGTTGCCTCGCCTGACCGTGCTTTCAAATGCGTTACCCTTTCCTTGCCTTGCCGTTCATTGCCTAGCGTTCGGTGTCGTGCCTTAGACTTGTTTCCCCTTGCCGTGCCGTTCCTTCCGTTACCCTGGCCTTTCCTTCCTTTTCCTTGCCTTGCTTACCTTCCGTTACTCTTTGCTTGCCTTCCCTGAATTGCCTAGCCTTGCGTTGTCGTGCCTTAGCCTTATCTCGCCTGACCGTGCCTTCCTTTGCTTTAAGCTTTCCTTGCATTGTCTTGCATTGCCTAGCCTTGCGTTGTCGTGCATTAACCTTGCCTAGCCTCACCGTGCCTTGCCTTGCGTTACCCTTTCCTTGCCTTGCCGTGCATTTCCTAGCCGTGTGTTGTCGTGCCTTAGCCTTGTTAACCCTTGCCGTGCCGTTCCTTCCGTTACCCTTGCCTTCCCTTGCTTTCCCTTTCCTTCCTTGCATTCCGTTATTCCCTGCTTGCTTTCCGTGCATTGCCTAGCCTTGCGTTGTCGTGCCTTAGCCTTGTTACCCCTTGCCGTGCCGTTCCTTCCGTTACCCTTGCCTTCCCTTGCTTTCCCTTTCCTTCCTTGCATTCCGTTTCTCTTTGCTTGCTTTCCGTGCATTGCCTAGCCTTGCGTTGTCGTGCCTTAGCCTTATCTCGCCTGACCGTGCCTTCCTTTGCTTTAAGCTTTACTTGCATTGTCGTGCATTGCCTAGCCTTGCGTTGTCGTGCGTTAGCCTTGCCTAGCCTCACCGTGGCTTGCCTTGCGTTACTCTTTCCTTGCCTTGCCGTGCATTGCCTAGCCGTGCCTTGTCGTGCCTTAGCCTTGTTTCCCCTTGCCGTGCCGTTCCTTCCGTTACCCTTGCCTTCCCTTGCTTTCCCTTTCCTTCCTTGCATTCCGTTATTCCCTGCTTGCTTTCCGTGCATTGCCTAGCCTTGCGTTGTCGTGCCTTAGCCTTGCCTCGCCTGACCGTGCCTTGCCATGCGGTATCCTTTCCTTGCCTTGCCGTGCATTGCCCAGCCTGCATTGCCGTGCCTTAGCCTTGTTTCCCCTTGCCGTGCAATTCCTTCCGTTACCCTTGCCTTTCCTTGCTTTTCTTTGCCTTGCTTACCTTCCGTTACTCTTTGCTTCCCTTCCCTGCATTGCCTAGCCTTGCGTTGTCGTGCCTTAGCCTTATCTCCCCTGACCGTGCCTTCCTTTGCTTTAAGCTTTCCTTGCATTGTCGTGCATTGCCTAGCCTTGCGTTGTCGTGCATTAGCCTTGCCTAGCCTCACCGTGCCTTGCCTTGCGTTACCCTTTCCTTGCCTTGCCGTGCATTGCCTAGCCGTGCGTTGTCGTGCCTTAGCCTTGTTTCCCCTTGCCGTGGCGTGCCTTTTGTTACACTTGCCTTTCCTGGCTTTGACTTGCCTTCCTTTCCTTCCGTTACTCTTTCCTTGCCTTGCCGTGCATTGCCTAGCCTTGCATTGTCGTGCCTTATCCTTGCCTCACCTGACCGTGCCTTCCCCTGCGTTACCCTTTCCTTGCCTTGCCGTGCATTGCCTAGCCCTGCGTTGCCGTGCCTTAGACTTGTTACCCCTTACAGTGCCGTTCCTTCCGTTACCCTTGCCTTCCCTTGCTTTCCCTTGCCTTCCTTGCGTTCCGTTACTCTTTGCTTGCTTTCCGTGCATTGCCTAGCCTTGCGTTGTCATGCCTTAGCCTTGCATCGCCTGACCGTGCTTTCCCATGCGTTACCCTTTCCTTGCCTTTCCGTGCATTGCCTAGCTATGCGTTGTCGTACCTTAGCCTTGTTTCCCCTTGCCGTGCCGTTCCTTCCGTTACACTTGCCTTTCCTTCCTTTCCCTTGCCTTCCTTACCTTCCGTTACTCTTTGCTTGCCTTCCGTGCATTGCCTAGCCTTGCGTTGTCGTGCCTTAGCGTTGCCTCGCCTGACCGTGCTTTGAAATGCGTTACCCTTTCCTTGCCTTGCCGTTCATTGCCTAGCGTTCGGTGTCGTGCCTTAGACTTGTTTCCCTTTGCTGTGCCGTTCCTTCCGTTACCCTGGCCTTTCCTTCCTTTTCCTTGCCTTGCTTACCTTCCGTTACTCTTTGCTTGCCTTCCCTGAATTGCCTAGCCTTGCGTTGTCGTGCCTTAGCCTTATCTCGCCTGACCGTGCCTTCCTTTGCTTTAAGCTTTCCTTGCATTGTCTTGCATTGCCTAGCCTTGCGTTGTCGTGCATTAACCTTGCCTAGCCTCACCGTGCCTTGCCTTGCGTTACCCTTTCCTTGCCTTGCCGTGCATTTCCTAGCCGTGTGTTGTCGTGCCTTAGCCTTGTTACCCCTTGCCGTGCCGTTCCTTCCGTTACCCTTGCCTTCCCTTGCTTTCCCTTTCCTTCCTTGCATTCCGTTACTCCTTGCTTGCTTTCCGTGCATTGCCTAGCCTTGCGTTGGCTTTCCTTAGCCTTGCCTCGCCTGACCGTGCTTTCCCATGCGTTACCCTTGCCTTGCCTTGCCGTGCATTGCCTAGCGTGCGTTGTCGTGCCTTAGACTTGTTTCCCCTTGCCGTGCCGTTCCTTCCGTTACACTTGCCTTTCTTTGCTTTCCCTTGCCTTCCTTACCTTCCGTTACTCTTTGCTTGCCTTCCGTGCATTGCCTAGCCTTGCGTTTTCGTGCCTTAGCCTTGACTCCCCTGACCGTTCTTTACCATGCGTTACCCTTTCCTTGCCTTGCCGTGCATTGCCTAGCGTGCGTTGTCGTGCCTTAGACTTGTTTCCCCTTGCCGTGCCGTTCCTTCCGTTACCATTGCCTTTCCTTGCTTTCCCTTGCCTTCCTTACCTTCCGTTATTCTTTGCTTGCCTTCCCTGCATTGCCTAGCCTTGCGTTGTCGTTCCTTAGCCTTATCTCGCCTGACCGTGCCTTCCTTTGCTTTAAGCTTTACTTGCATTGTCGTGCCTTGCCTAGCCTTGCGTTGTCGTGCATTAGCCTTGCCTAGCCTCACCGTTCCTTGCCTTGCGTTACCCTTTCCTTGCCTTGCCGTGCATTTCCTAGCCGTGTGTTGTCGTGCCTTAGCCTTGTTTCCCCTTGCCGTTGCGTGCCTTTTGTTACACTTGCCTTGCCTGGCTTTGCCTTGCCTTCCTTTCCTTCCGTTACTCTTTCCTTGCCTTGCCGTGCATTGCCTAGCCCTGCGTTGTCGTGCCTTAGCCTTGTTACCCCTTGCCGTGCTGTTCCTTCCGTTACCCTTGCCTTCCCTTGCTTTCCCTTGCCTTCCTTGCGTTCCGTTACTCTTTGCTTGCTTTCCGTGCATTGCCTAGCCTTGCGTTGTCATGCCTTAGGCTTGCCTCGCCTGACCGTGCTTTCCCATGCGTTACCCTTTCCTTGCCTTGCCGTGCATTGCCTAGCCGTGCGTTGTCGTGCCTTAGCCTTGATTCCCCTTGCCGTGGCGTGCCTTTTGTTACACTTGCCTTTCCTGGCTTTGCCTTGCCTTCCTTTCCTTCCGTTACTCTTTACTTGTCTTGCCGTGCATTGCCTAGCCTTGCATTGTCGTGCCTTATCCTTGCCTCACCTGACCGTGCCTTCCCCTGCGTTACCCTTTCCTTGCCTTGCCGTGCATTGCCTAGCCCTGCGTTGTCGTGCCTTAGCCTTCTTACCCCTTGCCGTGCCGTTCCTTCCGTTACCCTTGCCTTCCCTTGCTTTCCCTTGCCTTCCTTGCGTTCCGTTACTCTTTGCTTGCTTTCCGTGCATTGCCTAGCCTTGCGTTGTCATGCCTTAGCCTTGCCTCGCCTGACCGTGCTTTCCCATGCGTTACCCTTTCCTTGCCTTGCCGTGCATTGCCTAGCGTGCGTTGTCGTGCCTTAGCCTTGTTGCCCCTTGCCGTGCCGTTCCTTCCGTTACACTTGCCTTTCCTTGCTTTCCCTTGCCTTCCTTACCTTCCGTTACTCTTTGCTTGCCTTCCGTGCATTGCCTAGCCTTGCGTTGTCGTGCCTTAGCCTTGCCTCGCCTGACCGTGCTTTCCCATGCGTTACCCTTTCCTTGCCTTGCCGTTCATTGCCTAGCGTGCGTTGTCGTGCCTTAGCCTTGTTTCCCCTTGCCGTGCCGTTCCTTCCGTTACCCTTGCCTTTCCTTGCTTTTCCTTGCCTTCCTTTCCTTCCGTTAGTCTTTGCTTGCCTTCCCTGCATTGCCTAGCCTTGCGTTGTCGTGCCTTAGCCTTATCTCGCCTGACCGTGCCTTCCTGTGCTTTAAGATTTCCTTGCATTGTCGTGCATTGCCTAGCCTTGCGTTTTCGTGCATTAGCCTTGTCTAGCCTCACCGTGCATTGCCTTGCGTTACCCTTTGCTTGCCTTGCCGTGCATTGCTTAGCCGTGCGTTGTCGTGCCTTAGCCTTGTTTCCCCTTGCCGTGCAGTTCCTTCCGTTACACTTGCCTTTCTTTGCTTTCCCTTGCCTTCCTTACCTTCCGTTACTCTTTGCTTGCCTTCCGTGCATTGCCTAGCCTTGCGTTGTCGTGCCTTAGCCTTGCCTCGCCTGAACGTGCTTTCCCATGCGTTACCCTTTCCTTGCCTTGCCGTGCATTGCCCAGCCTGCGTTGCCGTGCCTTAGCCTTGTTTCCACTTGCCGTGCAATTCCTTCCGTTACCCTTGCCTTTCCTTGCTTTTCCTTGCCTTGCTTACCTTCCGTTACTCTTTGCTTCCCTTCCCTGCATTGCCTAGCCTTGCGTTGTCGTGCCTTAGCCTTATCTCGCCTGACCGTGCCTTCCTTTGCTTTAAGCTTTCCTTGCATTGTCGTGCATTGCCTAGCCTTGCGTTGTCGTGCATTAGCCTTGCCTAGCCTCACCGTGCCTTGCCTTGCGTTACCCTTTCCTTGCCTTGCCGTGCATTGCCTAGCCGTGCGTTGTCGTGCCTTAGCCTTGTTTCCCCTTGCCGTGGCGTGCCTTTTGTTACACTTGCCTTTCCTGGCTTTGACTTGCCTTCCTTTCCTTCCGTTACTCTTTCCTTGCCTTGCCGTGCATTGCCTAGCCTTGCATTGTCGTGCCTTATCCTTGCCTCACCTGACCGTGCCTTCCCCTGCGTTACCCTTTCCTTGCCTTGCCGTGCATTGCCTAGCCCTGCGTTGCCGTGCCTTAGACTTGTTACCCCTTACCGTGCCGTTCCTTCCGTTACCCTTGCCTTCCCTTGCTTTCCCTTGCCTTCCTTGCGTTCCGTTACTCTTTGCTTGCTTTCCGTGCATTGCCTAGTCTTGCGTTGTCATGCCTTAGCCTTGCATCGCCTGACCGTGCTTTCCCATGCGTTACCCTTTCCTTGCCTTTCCGTGCATTGCCTAGCCGTGCGTTGTCGTGCCTTAGCCTTGTTTCCCCTTGCCGTGCCGTTCCTTCCGTTACACTTGCCTTTCCTTCCTTTCCCTTGCCTTCCTTACCTTCCGTTACTCTTTGCTTGCCTTCCGTGCATTGCCTAGCCTTGCGTTGTCGTGCCTTAGCGTTGCCTCGCCTGACCGTGCTTTCAAATGCGTAACCCTTTCCTTGCCTTGCCGTTCATTGCCTAGCGTTCGGTGTCGTGCCTTAGACTTGTTTCCCCTTGCCGTGCCGTTCCTTCCGTTACCCTGGCCTTTCCTTCCTTTTCCTTGCCTTGCTTACCTTCCGTTACTCTTTGCTTGCCTTCCCTGAATTGCCTAGCCTTGCGTTGTCGTGCCTTAGCCTTATCTCGCCTGACCGTGCCTTCCTTTGCTTTAAGCTTTCCTTGCATTGTCTTGCATTGCCTAGCCTTGCGTTGTCGTGCATTAACCTTGCCTAGCCTCACCGTGCCTTGCCTTGCGTTACCCTTTCCTTGCCTTGCCGTGCATTTCCTAGCCGTGTGTTGTCGTGCCTTAGCCTTGTTACCCCTTGCCGTGCCGTTCCTTCCGTTACCCTTGACTTCCCTTGCTTTCCCTTTCCTTCCTTGCATTCCGTTACTCCCTGCTTGCTTTCCGTGCATTGCCTAGCCTTGCGTTGGCTTTCCTTAGCCTTGCCTCGCCTGACCGTGTTTTCCCATGCGTTACCCTTTCCTTGCCTTGCCGTGCATTGCCTATCGTGCGTTGTCGTGCCTTAGCCTTGTTTCCCCTTGCCGTGCCGTTCCTTCCGTTACACTTGCCTTTCTTTGCTTTCCCTTGCCTTCCTTACCTTCCGTTACTCTTTGCTTGCCTTCCGTGCATTGCCTAGCCTTGCGTTGTCGTGCCTTAGCCTTATCTCGCCTGACCGTGCCTTCCTTTGCTTTAAGCTTTACTTGCATTGTCGTGCATTGCCTAGCCTTGCGTTGTCGTGCATTAACCTTGCCTAGCCTCACCGTGCCTTGCCTTGCGTTACCCTTTCCTTGCCTTGCCGTGCATTTCCTAGCCGTGTGTTGTCGTGCCTTAGCCTTGTTACCCCTTGCCGTGCCGTTCCTTCCGTTACCCTTGCCTTCCCTTGCTTTCCCTTGCCTTCCTTGCGTTCCGTTACTCTTTGCTTGCTTTCCGTGCATTGCCTAGCCTTGCGTTGTCATGCCTTAGCCTTGCCTCGCCTGACCGTGCTTTCCCATGCGTTACCCTTTCCTTGCCTTGCCGTGCATTGCCTAGCGTGCGTTGTCGTGCCTTAGCCTTGTTGCCCCTTGCCGTGCCGTTCCTTCCGTTACACTTGCCTTTCCTTGCTTTCCCTTGCCTTCCTTACCTTCCGTTACTCTTTGCTTGCCTTCCGTGCATTGCCTAGCCTTGCGTTGTCGTGCCTTAGCCTTGCCTCGCCTGACCGTGCTTTCCCATGCGTTACCCTTTCCTTGCCTTGCCGTTCATTGCCTAGCGTTCGGTGTCGTGCCTTAGACTTGTTCCCCCTTGCCGTGCCGTTCCTTCCGTTACCCTTGCCTTTCCTTGCTTTTCCTTGCCTTCCTTACCTTCCGTTACTCTTTGCTTGCCTTCCCTGAATGCCTAGCCTTGCGTTGTCGTGCCTTTGCCTTATCTCGCCTGACCTTGCCTTCCTTTGCTTTAAGCTTTCCTTGCATTGTCGTGCATTGCCTAGCCTTGCGTTTTCGTGCATTAGCCTTGTCTAGCCTCACCGTGCCTTGCCTTGCGTTACCCTTTGCTTGCCTTGCCGTGCATTGCCTAGCCGTGCGTTGTCGTGCCTTAGCCTTGTTTCCCCTTGCCGTGCCGTTCCTTCCGTTACACTTGCCTTTCTTTGCTTTCCCTTGCCTTCCTTACTTTCCGTTACTCTTTGCTTGCCTTCCGTGCATTGCCTAGCCTTGCGTTGTCGTGCCTTAGCCTTGCCTCGCCTGAACGTGCTTTCCCATGCGTTACCCTTTCCTTGCCTTGCCGTGCATTGCCCAGCCTGCGTTGCCGTGCCTTAGCCTTGTTTCCACTTGCCGTGCAATTCCTTCCGTTACCCTTGCCTTTCCTTGCTTTTCCTTGCCTTGCTTACCTTCCGTTACTCTTTGCTTCCCTTCCCTGCATTGCCTAGCCTTGCGTTGTCGTGCCTTAGCCTTATCTCGCCTGACCGTGCCTTCCTTTGCTTTAAGCTTTCCTTGCATTGTCGTGCATTGCCTAGCCTTGCGTTGTCGTGCATTAGCCTTGCCTAGCCTCACCGTGCCTTGCCTTGCGTTACCCTTTCCTTGCCTTGCCGTGCATTGCCTAGCCGTGCGTTGTCGTGCCTTAGCCTTGTTTCCCCTTGCCGTGGCGTGCCTTTTGTTACACTTGCCTTTCCTGGCTTTGACTTGCCTTCCTTTCCTTCCGTTACTCTTTCCTTGCCTTGCCGTGCATTGCCTAGCCTTGCATTGTCGTGCCTTATCCTTGCCTCACCTGACCGTGCCTTCCCCTGCGTTACCCTTTCCTTGCCTTGCCGTGCATTGCCTAGCCCTGCGTTGCCGTGCCTTAGACTTGTTACCCCTTACCGTGCCGTTCCTTCCGTTACCCTTGCCTTCCCTTGCTTTCCCTTGCCTTCCTTGCGTTCCGTTACTCTTTGCTTGCTTTCCGTGCATTGCCTAGTCTTGCGTTGTCATGCCTTAGCCTTGCATCGCCTGACCGTGCTTTCCCATGCGTTACCCTTTCCTTGCCTTTCCGTGCATTGCCTAGCCGTGCGTTGTCGTGCCTTAGCCTTGTTTCCCCTTGCCGTGCCGTTCCTTCCGTTACACTTGCCTTTCCTTCCTTTCCCTTGCCTTCCTTACCTTCCGTTACTCTTTGCTTGCCTTCCGTGCATTGCCTAGCCTTGCGTTGTCGTGCCTTAGCGTTGCCTCGCCTGACCGTGCTTTCAAATGCGTAACCCTTTCCTTGCCTTGCCGTTCATTGCCTAGCGTTCGGTGTCGTGCCTTAGACTTGTTTCCCCTTGCCGTGCCGTTCCTTCCGTTACCCTGGCCTTTCCTTCCTTTTCCTTGCCTTGCTTACCTTCCGTTACTCTTTGCTTGCCTTCCCTGAATTGCCTAGCCTTGCGTTGTCGTGCCTTAGCCTTATCTCGCCTGACCGTGCCTTCCTTTGCTTTAAGCTTTCCTTGCATTGTCTTGCATTGCCTAGCCTTGCGTTGTCGTGCATTAACCTTGCCTAGCCTCACCGTGCCTTGCCTTGCGTTACCCTTTCCTTGCCTTGCCGTGCATTTCCTAGCCGTGTGTTGTCGTGCCTTAGCCTTGTTACCCCTTGCCGTGCCGTTCCTTCCGTTACCCTTGCCTTCCCTTGCTTTCCCTTTCCTTCCTTGCATTCCGTTACTCCCTGCTTGCTTTCCGTGCATTGCCTAGCCTTGCGTTGGCTTTCCTTAGCCTTGCCTCGCCTGACCGTGTTTTCCCATGCGTTACCCTTTCCTTGCCTTGCCGTGCATTGCCTATCGTGCGTTGTCGTGCCTTAGCCTTGTTTCCCCTTGCCGTGCCGTTCCTTCCGTTACACTTGCCTTTCTTTGCTTTCCCTTGCCTTCCTTACCTTCCGTTACTCTTTGCTTGCCTTCCGTGCATTGCCTAGCCTTGCGTTGTCGTGCCTTAGCCTTATCTCGCCTGACCGTGCCTTCCTTTGCTTTAAGCTTTACTTGCATTGTCGTGCATTGCCTAGCCTTGCGTTGTCGTGCATTAACCTTGCCTAGCCTCACCGTGCCTTGCCTTGCGTTACCCTTTCCTTGCCTTGCCGTGCATTTTATAGCCGTGTGTTGTCGTGCCTTAGCCTTGTTACCCCTTGCCGTGCCGTTCCTTCCGTTACCCTTGCCTTCCCTTGCTTTCCCTTTCCTTCCTTGCATTCCGTTACTCCTTGCTTGCTTTCCGTGCATTGCCTAGCCTTGCGTTGGCTTTCCTTAGCCTTACCTCGCCTGACCGTGCTTTCCCATGCGTTACCCTTGCCTTGCCTTGCCGTGCATTGCCTAGCGTGCGTTGTCGTGCCTTAGCCTTGTTTCCCCTTGCCGTGCCGTTCCTTCCGTTACACTTGCCTTTCTTTGCTTTCCCTTGCCTTCCTTACCTTCCGTTACTCTTTGCTTGCCTTTCGTGCATTGCCAAGCCTTGCGTTGTCGTGCCTTAGCCTTGCCTCCCCTGACCGTGCTTTCCCATGCGTTACCCTTTCCTTGCCTTGCCGTGCATTGCCTAGCGTGCGTTGTCGTGCCTTAGACTTGTTTCCCCTTACCGTGCCGTTCCTTCCGTTACCATTGCCTTTCCTTGCTTTCCCTTGCCTTCCTTACCTTCCGTTACTCTTTGCTTGCCTTCCCTGCATTGCCTAGCCTTGCGTTGTCGTTCCTTAGCCTTATCTCTTCTGACCGTGCCTTCCTTTGCTTTAAGCTTTACTTGCATTATCGTGCCTTGCCTAGCCTTGCGTTTTCGTGCATTAGCCTTGCCTAACCTCACCGTGCCTTGCCTTGCGTTACCCTTTCCTTGCCTTCCCGTGCATTTCCTAGCCGTGTGTTGTCGTGCCTTAGCCTTGTTTCCCCTTGCCGTTGCGTGCCTTTTGTTACACTTGCCTTGCCTGGCTTTGCCTTGCCTTCCTTTCCTTCTGTTACTCTTTCCTTGCCTTGCCGTGCATTGCCTAGCCCTGCGTTGTCGTGCCTTAGCCTTGTTACCCATTGCCGTGCCGTTCCTTCCGTTACCCTTGCCTTCCCTTGCTTTCCCTTGCCGTCCTTGCGTTCCGTTACTCTTTGCTTGCTTTCCGTGCATTGCCTAGCCTTGCGTTGTCATGCCTTAGGCTTGCCTCGCCTGACCGTGCTTTCCCATGCGTTACCCTTTCCTTGCCTTGCCGTGCATTGCCTAGCGTGCGTTGTCGTGCCTTAGCCTTGTTTCCCCTTGCCGTGCCGTTCCTTCCGTTACACTTGCCTTTCTTTGCTTTCCCTTGCCTTCCTTACCTTCCGTTACTCTTTGCTTGCCTTCCGTGCATTGCCTAGCCTTGCGTTGTCGTGCCTTAGCCTTATCTCGCCTGACCGTGCCTTCCTTTGCTTTAAGCTTTCCTTGCATTGTCGTGCATTGCCTAGCCTTGCGTTTTCGTGCATTAGCCTTGTCTAGCCTCACCGTGCATTGCCTTGCGTTACCCTTTGCTTGCCTTGCCGTGCATTGCTTAGCCGTGCGTTGTCGTGCCTTAGCCTTGTTTCCCCTTGCCGTGCAGTTCCTTCCGTTACACTTGCCTTTCTTTGCTTTCCCTTGCCTTCCTTACCTTCCGTTACTCTTTGCTTGCCTTCCGTGCATTGCCTAGCCTTGCGTTGTCGTGCCTTAGCCTTGCCTCGCCTGAACGTGCTTTCCCATGCGTTACCCTTTCCTTGCCTTGCCGTGCATTGCCCAGCCTGCGTTGCCGTGCCTTAGCCTTGTTTCCCCTTGCCGTGCAATTCCTTCCGTTACCCTTGCCTTTCCTTGCTTTTCCTTGCCTTGCTTACCTTCCGTTACTCTTTGCTTCCCTTCCCTGCATTGCCTAGCCTTGCGTTGTCGTGCCTTAGCCTTATCTCGCCTGACCGTGCCTTCCTTTGCTTTAAGCTTTCCTTGCATTGTCGTGCATTGCCTAGCCTTGCGTTGTCGTGCATTAGCCTTGCCTAGCCTCACCGTGCCTTGCCTTGCGTTACCCTTTCCTTGCCTTGCCGTGCATTGCCTAGCCGTGCGTTGTCGTGCCTTAGCCTTGTTTCCCCTTGCCGTGGCGTGCCTTTTGTTACACTTGCCTTTCCTGGCTTTGACTTGCCTTCCTTTCCTTCCGTTACTCTTTCCTTGCCTTGCCGTGCATTGCCTAGCCTTGCATTGTCGTGCCTTATCCTTGCCTCACCTGACCATGCCTTCCCCTGCGTTACCCTTTCCTTGCCTTGCCGTGCATTGCCTAGCCCTGCGTTGCCGTGCCTTAGACTTGTTACCCCTTACCGTGCCGTTCCTTCCGTTACCCTTGCCTTCCCTTGCTTTCCCTTGCCTTCCTTGCGTTCCGTTACTCTTTGCTTGCTTTCCGTGCATTGCCTAGTCTTGCGTTGTCATGCCTTAGCCTTGCATCGCCTGACCGTGCTTTCCCATGCGTTACCCTTTCCTTGCCTTTCCGTGCATTGCCTAGCCGTGCGTTGTCGTGCCTTAGCCTTGTTTCCCCTTGCCGTGCCGTTCCTTCCGTTACACTTGCCTTTCCTTCCTTTCCCTTGCCTTCCTTAACTTCCGTTACTCTTTGCTTGCCTTCCGTGCATTGCCTAGCCTTGCGTTGTCGTGCCTTAGCCTTGCCTCGCCTGACCGTGCTTTCCCATGCGTTACCCTTTCCTTGCCTTGCCGTTTATTGCCTAGCGTTCGGTGTCGTGCCTTAGACTTGTTTCCCCTTGCCGTGCCGTTCCTTCCGTTACCCTGGCCTTTCCTTCCTTTTCCTTGCCTTGCTTACCTTCCGTTACTCTTTGCTTGCCTTCCCTGAATTGCCTAGCCTTGCGTTGTCGTGCCTTAGCCTTATCTCGCCTGACCGTGCCTTCCTTTGCTTTAAGCTTTCCTTGCATTGTCTTGCATTGCCTAGCCTTGCGTTGTCGTGCATTAACCTTGCCTAGCCTCACCGTGCCTTGCCTTGCGTTACCCTTTCCTTGCCTTGCCGTGCATTTCCTAGCCGTGTGTTGTCGTGCCTTAGCCTTGTTACCCCTTGCCGTGCCGTTCCTTCCGTTACCCTTGCCTTCCCTTGCTTTCCCTTTCCTTCCTTGCATTCCGTTACTCCCTGCTTGCTTTCCGTGCATTGCCTAGCCTTGCGTTGGCTTTCCTTAGCCTTGCCTCGCCTGACCGTGCTTTCCCATGCGTTACCCTTTCCTTGCCTTGCCGTGCATTGCCTAGCGTGCGTTGTCGTGCCTTAGCCTTGTTTCCCCTTGCCGTGCCGTTCCTTCCGTTACCCTTGCCTTCCCTTGCTTTCCCTTTCCTTCCTTGCATTCCGTTACTCCTTGCTTGCTTTCCGTGCATTGCCTAGCCTTGCGTTGGCTTGCCTTAGCCTTGCCTCGCCTGACCGTGTTTTCCCATGCGTTACCCTTTCCTTGCCTTGCCGTGCATTGCCTATCGTGCGTTGTCGTGCCTTAGCCTTGTTTCCCCTTGCCGTGCCGTTCCTTCCGTTACACTTGCCTTTCTTTGCTTTCCCTTGCCTTCCTTACCTTCCGTTACTCTTTGCTTGCCTTCCGTGCATTGCCTAGCCTTGCGTTGTCGTGCCTTAGCCTTATCTCGCCTGACCGTGCCTTCCTTTGCTTTAAGCTTTACTTGCATTGTCGTGCATTGCCTAGCCTTGCGTTGTCGTGCATTAACCTTGCCTAGCCTCACCGTGCCTTGCCTTGCGTTACCCTTTCCTTGCCTTGCCGTGCATTTCCTAGCCGTGTGTTGTCGTGCCTTAGCCTTGTTACCCCTTGCCGTGCCGTTCCTTCCGTTACCCTTGCCTTCCCTTGCTTTCCCTTTCCTTCCTTGCATTCCGTTACTCCTTGCTTGCTTTCCGTGCATTGCCTAGCCTTGCGTTGTCATGCCTTAGGCTTGCCTCGCCTGACCGTGCTTTCCCATGCGTTACCCTTGCCTTGCCTTGCCGTGCATTGCCTAGCGTGCGTTGTCGTGCCTTAGCCTTGTTTCCCCTTGCCGTGCCGTTCCTTCCGTTACACTTGCCTTTCTTTGCTTTCCCTTGCCTTCCTTACCTTCCGTTACTCTTTGCTTGCCTTCCGTGCATTGCCTAGCCTTGCGTTGTCGTGCCTTAGCCTTATCTCGCCTGACCGTGCCTTCCTTTGCTTTAAGCTTTCCTTGCATTGTCGTGCATTGCCTAGCCTTGCGTTGTCGTGCATTAGCCTTGCCTAGCCTCACCGTGCCTTGCCTTGCGTTATCCTTTCCTTGCCTTGCCGTGCATTGCCTAGCCGTGTGTTGTCGTGCCTTAGCCTTGATTCCCCTTGCCGTGGCGTGCCTTTTGTTACACTTGCCTTGCCTGGCTTTGCCTTGCCTTCCTTTCCTTCCGTTACTCTTTACTTGCCTTGCCGTGCATTGCCTAGCCTTGCATTGTCGTGCCTTATCCTTGCCTCACCTGAACGTGCCTTCCCCTGCGTTACCCTTTCCTTGCCTTGCCGTGCATTGCCTAGCCCTGCGTTGTCGTGCCTTAGCCTTCTTACCCCTTGCCGTGCCGTTCCTTCCGTTACCCTTGCCTTCCCTTGCTTTCCCTTGCCTTCCTTGCGTTCCGTTACTCTTTGCTTGCCTTCCGTGCATTGCCTAGCCTTGCGTTGTCGTGCCTTAGCCTTATCTCGCCTGACCGTGCCTTCCTTTGCTTTAAGCTTTACTTGCATTGTCGTGCATTGCCTAGCCTTGCGTTGTCGTGCATTAACCTTGCCTAGCCTCACCGTGCCTTGCCTTGCGTTACCCTTTCCTTGCCTTGCCGTGCATTTCCTAGCCGTGTGTTGTCGTGCCTTAGCCTTGTTACCCCTTGCCGTGCCGTTCCTTCCGTTACCCTTGCCTTCCCTTGCTTTCCCTTTCCTTCCTTGCATTCCGTTACTCCTTGCTTGCTTTCCGTGCATTGCCTAGCCTTGCGTTGGCTTTCCTTAGCCTTACCTCGCCTGACCGTGCTTTCCCATGCGTTACCCTTGCCTTGCCTTGCCGTGCATTGCCTAGCGTGCGTTGTCGTGCCTTAGCCTTGTTTCCCCTTGCCGTGCCGTTCCTTCCGTTACACTTGCCTTTCTTTGCTTTCCCTTGCCTTCCTTACCTTCCGTTACTCTTTGCTTGCCTTCCGTGCATTGCCAAGCCTTGCGTTGTCGTGCCTTAGCCTTGCCTCCCCTGACCGTGCTTTCCCATGCGTTACCCTTTCCTTGCCTTGCCGTGCATTGCCTAGCGTGCGTTGTCGTTCCTTAGACTTGTTTCCCCTTGCCGTGCCGTTCCTTCCGTTACCATTGCCTTTCCTTGCTTTCCCTTGCCTTCCTTACCTTCAGTTACTCTTTGCTTGCCTTCCGTGCATTGCCAAGCCTTGCGTTGTCGTGCCTTAGCCTTGCATCGCCTGACCGTGCTTTCCTTTGCTTTAAGCTTTACTTGCATTATCGTGCCTTGCCTAGCCTTGCGTTTTCGTGCATTAGCCTTGCCTAACCTCACCGTGCCTTGCCTTGCGTTACCCTTTCCTTGCCTTCCCGTGCATTTCCTAGCCGTGTGTTGTCGTGCCTTAGCCTTGTTTCCCCTTGCCGTTGCGTGCCTTTTGTTACACTTGCCTTGCCTGGCTTTGCCTTGCCTTCCTTTCCTTCTGTTACTCTTTCCTTGCCTTGCCGTGCATTGCCTAGCCCTGCGTTGTCGTGCCTTAGCCTTGTTACCCCTTGCCGTGCCGTTCCTTCCGTTACCCTTGCCTTCCCTTGCTTTCCCTTGCCGTCCTTGCGTTCCGTTACTCTTTGCTTGCTTTCCGTGCATTGCCTAGCCTTGCGTTGTCATGCCTTAGGCTTGCCTCGCCTGACCGTGCTTTCCCATGCGTTACCCTTTCCTTGCCTTGCCGTGCATTGCCTAGCGTGCGTTGTCGTGCCTTAGCCTTGTTTCCCCTTGCCGTGCCGTTCCTTCCGTTACACTTGCCTTTCTTTGCTTTCCCTTGCCTTCCTTACCTTCCGTTACTCTTTGCTTGCCTTCCGTGCATTGCCTAGCCTTGCGTTGTCGTGCCTTAGCCTTATCTCGCCTGACCGTGCCTTCCTTTGCTTTAAGCTTTCCTTGCATTGTCGTGCATTGCCTAGCCTTGCGTTTTCGTGCATTAGCCTTGTCTAGCCTCACCGTGCATTGCCTTGCGTTACCCTTTGCTTGCCTTGCCGTGCATTGCTTAGCCGTGCGTTGTCGTGCCTTAGCCTTGTTTCCCCTTGCCGTGCAGTTCCTTCCGTTACACTTGCCTTTCTTTGCTTTCCCTTGCCTTCCTTACCTTCCGTTACTCTTTGCTTGCCTTCCGTGCATTGCCTAGCCTTGCGTTGTCGTGCCTTAGCCTTGCCTCGCCTGAACGTGCTTTCCCATGCGTTACCCTTTCCTTGCCTTGCCGTGCATTGCCCAGCCTGCGTTGCCGTGCCTTAGCCTTGTTTCCCCTTGCCGTGCAATTCCTTCCGTTACCCTTGCCTTTCCTTGCTTTTCCTTGCCTTGCTTACCTTCCGTTACTCTTTGCTTCCCTTCCCTGCATTGCCTAGCCTTGCGTTGTCGTGCCTTAGCCTTATCTCGCCTGACCGTGCCTTCCTTTGCTTTAAGCTTTCCTTGCATTGTCGTGCATTGCCTAGCCTTGCGTTGTCGTGCATTAGCCTTGCCTAGCCTCACCGTGCCTTGCCTTGCGTTACCCTTTCCTTGCCTTGCCGTGCATTGCCTAGCCGTGCGTTGTCGTGCCTTAGCCTTGTTTCCCCTTGCCGTGGCGTGCCTTTTGTTACACTTGCCTTTCCTGGCTTTGACTTGCCTTCCTTTCCTTCCGTTACTCTTTCCTTGCCTTGCCGTGCATTGCCTAGCCTTGCATTGTCGTGCCTTATCCTTGCCTCACCTGACCGTGCCTTCCCCTGCGTTACCCTTTCCTTGCCTTGCCGTGCATTGCCTAGCCCTGCGTTGCCGTGCCTTAGACTTGTTACCCCTTACCGTGCCGTTCCTTCCGTTACCCTTGCCTTCCCTTGCTTTCCCTTGCCTTCCTTGCGTTCCGTTACTCTTTGCTTGCTTTCCGTGCATTGCCTAGTCTTGCGTTGTCATGCCTTAGCCTTGCATCGCCTGACCGTGCTTTCCCATGCGTTACCCTTTCCTTGCCTTTCCGTGCATTGCCTAGCCGTGCGTTGTCGTGCCTTAGCCTTGTTTCCCCTTGCCGTGCCGTTCCTTCCGTTACACTTGCCTTTCCTTCCTTTCCCTTGCCTTCCTTACCTTCCGTTACTCTTTGCTTGCCTTCCGTGCATTGCCTAGCCTTGCGTTGTCGTGCCTTAGCGTTGCCTCGCCTGACCGTGCTTTCCCATGCGTTACCCTTTCCTTGCCTTGCCGTTCATTGCCTAGCGTTCGGTGTCGTGCCTTAGACTTGTTTCCCCTTGCCGTGCCGTTCCTTCCGTTACCCTGGCCTTTCCTTCCTTTTCCTTGCCTTGCTTACCTTCCGTTACTCTTTGCTTGCCTTCCCTGAATTGCCTAGCCTTGCGTTGTCGTGCCTTAGCCTTATCTCGCCTGACCGTGCCTTCCTTTGCTTTAAGCTTTCCTTGCATTGTCTTGCATTGCCTAGCCTTGCGTTGTCGTGCATTAACCTTGCCTAGCCTCACCGTGCCTTGCCTTGCGTTACCCTTTCCTTGCCTTGCCGTGCATTTCCTAGCCGTGTGTTGTCGTGCCTTAGCCTTGTTACCCCTTGCCGTGCCGTTCCTTCCGTTACCCTTGCCTTCCCTTGCTTTCCCTTTCCTTCCTTGCATTCCGTTAATCCCTGCTTGCTTTCCGTGCATTGCCTAGCCTTGCGTTGGCTTTCCTTAGCCTTGCCTCGCCTGACCGTGCTTTCCCATGCGTTACCCTTTCCTTGCCTTGCCGTGCATTGCCTAGCGTGCGTTGTCGTGCCTTAGCCTTGTTTCCCCTTGCCGTGCCGTTCCTTCCGTTACCCTTGCCTTCCCTTGCTTTCCCTTTCCTTCCTTGCATTCCGTTACTCCTTGCTTGCTTTCCGTGCATTGCCTAGCCTTGCGTTGGCTTGCCTTAGCCTTGCCTCGCCTGACCGTGTTTTCCCATGCGTTACCCTTTCCTTGCCTTGCCGTGCATTGCCTATCGTGCGTTGTCGTGCCTTAGCCTTGTTTCCCCTTGCCGTGCCGTTCCTTCCGTTACACTTGCCTTTCTTTGCTTTCCCTTGCCTTCCTTACCTTCCGTTACTCTTTGCTTGCCTTCCGTGCATTGCCTAGCCTTGCGTTGTCGTGCCTTAGCCTTATCTCGCCTGACCGTGCCTTCCTTTGCTTTAAGCTTTACTTGCATTGTCGTGCATTGCCTAGCCTTGCGTTGTCGTGCATTAACCTTGCCTAGCCTCACCGTGCCTTGCCTTGCGTTACCCTTTCCTTGCCTTGCCGTGCATTTCCTAGCCGTGTGTTGTCGTGCCTTAGCCTTGTTACCCCTTGCCGTGCCGTTCCTTCCGTTACCCTTGCCTTCCCTTGCTTTCCCTTTCCTTCCTTGCATTCCGTTACTCCTTGCTTGCTTTCCGTGCATTGCCTAGCCTTGCGTTGGCTTTCCTTAGCCTTGCCTCGCATGACCGTGCTTTCCCATGCGTTACCCTTTCCTTGCCTTGCCGTGCATTGCCTAGCGTGCGTTGTCGTGCCTTAGCCTTGTTTCCCCTTGCCGTGCCGTTCCTTCCGTTACACTTGCCTTTCTTTGCTTTCCCTTGCCTTCCTTACCTTCCGTTACTCTTTGCTTGCCTTCCGTGCCTTGCCAAGCCTTGCGTTGTCGTGCCTTAGCCTTGCCTCCCCTGACCGTGCTTTCCCATGCGTTACCCTTTCCTTGCCTTGCCGTGCATTGCCTAGCGTGCGTTGTCGTGCCTTAGACTTGTTTCCCCTTGCCGTGCCGTTCCTTCCGTTACCATTGCCTTTCCTTGATTTCCCTTGCCTTCCTTACCTTCCGTTACTCTTTGCTTGCCTTCCCTGCATTGCCTAGCCTTGCGTTGTCGTTCCTTAGCCTTATCTCGCCTGACCGTGCCTTCCTTTGCTTTAAGCTTTACTTGCATTATCGTGCCTTGCCTAGCCTTGCGTTTTCGTGCATTAGCCTTGCCTAGCCTCACCGTGCCTTGCCTTGCGTTACCCTTTCCTTGCCTTCCCGTGCATTTCCTAGCCGTGTGTTGTCGTGCCTTAGCCTTGTTTCCCCTTGCCGTTGCGTGCCTTTTGTTACACTTGCCTTGCCTGGCTTTGCCTTGCCTTCCTTTCCTTCTGTTACTCTTTCCTTGCCTTGCCGTGCATTGCCTAGCCCTGCGTTGTCGTGCCTTAGCCTTGTTACCCCTTGCCGTGCCGTTCCTTCCGTTACCCTTGCCTTCCCTTGCTTTCCCTTGCCGTCCTTGCGTTCCGTTACTCTTTGCTTGCTTTCCGTGCATTGCCTAGCCTTGCGTTGTCATGCCTTAGGCTTGCCTCGCCTGACCGTGCTTTCCCATGCGTTACCCTTTCCTTGCCTTGCCGTGCATTGCCTAGCGTGCGTTGTCGTGCCTTAGCCTTGTTTCCCCTTGCCGTGCCGTTCCTTCCGTTACACTTGCCTTTCTTTGCTTTCCCTTGCCTTCCTTACCTTCCGTTACTCTTTGCTTGCCTTCCGTGCATTTCCTAGCCTTGCGTTGTCGTGCCTTAGCCTTATCTCGCCTGACCGTGCCTTCCTTTGCTTTAAGCTTTCCTTGCATTGTCGTGCATTGCCTAGCCTTGCGTTGTCGTGCATTAGCCTTGCCTAGCCTCACCGTGCCTTGCCTTGCGTTATCCTTTCCTTGCCTTGCCGTGCATTGCCTAGCCGTGTGTTGTCGTGCCTTAGCCTTGATTCCCCTTGCCGTGGCGTGCCTTTTGTTACACTTGCCTTGCCTGGCTTTGCCTTGCCTTCCTTTCCTTCCGTTACTCTTTACTTGCCTTGCCGTGCATTGCCTAGCCTTGCATTGTCGTGCCTTATCCTTGCCTCACCTGACCGTGCCTTCCCCTGCGTTACCCTTTCCTTGCCTTGCCGTGCATTGCCTAGCCCTGCGTTGTCGTGCCTTAGCCTTCTTACCCCTTGCCGTGCCGTTCCTTCCGTTACCCTTGCCTTCCCTTGCTTTCCCTTGCCTTCCTTGCGTTCCGTTACTCTTTGCTTGCTTTCCGTGCATTGCCTAGCCTTGCGTTGTCATGCCTTAGCCTTGCCTCGCCTGACCGTGCTTTCCCATGCGTTACCCTTTCCTTGCCTTGCCGTGCATTGCCTAGCGTGCGTTGTCGTGCCTTAGCCTTGTATCCCCTTGCCGTGCCGTTCCTTCCGTTACACTTGCCTTTCCTTGCTTTCCCTTGCCTTCCTTACCTTCCGTTACTCTTTGCTTGCCTTCCGTGCATTGCCTAGCCTTGCGTTGTCGTGCCTTAGCCTTGCCTCGCCTGACCGTGCTTTCCCATGCGTTACCCTTTCCTTGCCTTGCCGTTCATTGCCTAGCGTTCGGTGTCGTGCCTTAGACTTGTTCCCCCTTGCCGTGCCGTTCCTTCCGTTACCCTTGCCTTTCCTTGCTTTTCCTTGCCTTCCTTACCTTCCGTTACTCTTTGCTAGCCTTCCCTGAATATCCTAGCCTTGCGTTGTCGTGCCTTTGCCTTATCTCGCCTGACCTTGCCTTCCTTTGCTTTAAGCTTTCCTTGCATTGTCGTGCATTGCCTAGCCTTGCGTTTTCGTGCATTAGCCTTGTCTAGCCTCACCGTGCATTGCCTTGCGTTACCCTTTGCTTGCCTTGCCGTGCATTGCCTAGCCGTGCGTTGTCGTGCCTTAGCCTTGTTTCCCCTTGCCGTGCAGTTCCTTCCGTTACACTTGCCTTTGTTTGCTTTCCCTTGCCTTCCTTACCTTCCGTTACTCTTTGCTTGCCTTCCGTGCATTGCCTAGCCTTGCGTTGTCGTGCCTTAGCCTTGCCTCGCCTGAACGTGCTTTCCCATGCGTTATCCTTTCCTTGCCTTGCCGTGCATTGCCCAGCCTGCGTTGCCGTGCCTTAGCCTTGTTTCCCCTTGCCGTGCAATTCCTTCCGTTACCCTTGCCTTTCCTTGCTTTTCCTTGCCTTGCTTACCTTCCGTTACTCTTTGCTTCCCTTCCCTGCATTGCCTAGCCTTGCGTTGTCGTGCCTTAGCCTTATCTCGCCTGACCGTGCCTTCCTTTGCTTTAAGCTTTCCTTGCATTGTCGTGCATTGCCTAGCCTTGCGTTGTCGTGCCTTAGCCTTGTTTCCCCTTGCCGTGGCGTGCCTTTTGTTACACTTGCCTTTCCTGGCTTTGACTTGCCTTCCTTTCCTTCCGTTACTCTTTCCTTGCCTTGCCGTGCATTGCCTAGCCTTGCATTGTCGTGCCTTATCCTTGCCTCACCTGACCGTGCCTTCCCCTGCGTTACCCTTTCCTTGCCTTGCCGTGCATTGCCTAGCCCTGCGTTGCCGTGCCTTAGACTTGTTACCCCTTACCGTGCCGTTCCTTCCGTTACCCTTGCCTTCCCTTGCTTTCCCTTGCCTTCCTTGCGTTCCGTTACTCTTTGCTTGCTTTCCGTGCATTGCCTAGCCTTGCGTTGTCATGCCTTAGCCTTGCATCGCCTGACCGTGCTTTCCCATGCGTTACCCTTTCCTTGCCTTTCCGTGCATTGCCTAGCCGTGCGTTGTCGTGCCTTAGCCTTGTTTCCCCTTGCCGTGCCGTTCCTTCCGTTACACTTGCCTTTCCTTCCTTTCCCTTGCCTTCCTTACCTTCCGTTACTCTTTGCTTATCTTCCGTGCATTGCCTAGCCTTGCGTTGTCGTGCCTTAGCGTTGCCTCGCCTGACCGTGCTTTCAAATGCCTTACCCTTTCCTTGCCTTGCCGTTCATTGCCTAGCGTTCGGTGTCGTGCCTTAGACTTGTTTCCCCTTGCCGTGCCGTTCCTTCCGTTACCCTGGCCTTTCCTTCCTTTTCCTTGCCTTGCTTGCCTTCCGTTACTCTTTGCTTGCCTGCCCTGAATTGCCTAGCCTTGCGTTTTCGTGCCTTAGCCTTATCTCGCCTGACCGTGCCTTCCTTTGCTTTAAGCTTTCCTTGCATTGTCTTGCATTGCCTAGCCTTGCGTTGTCGTGCATTAACCTTGCCTAGCCTCACCGTGCCTTGCCTTGCGTTACCCTTTCCTTGCCTTGCCGTGCATTTCCTAGCCGTGTGTTGTCGTGCCTTAGCCTTGTTACCCCTTGCCGTGCCGTTCCTTCCGTTACCCTTGCCTTCCCTTGCTTTCCCTTTCCTTCCTTGCATTCCGTTACTCCCTGCTTGCTTTCCGTGCATTGCCTAGCCTTGCGTTGGCTTTCCTTAGCCTTGCCTCGCCTGACCGTGCTTTCCCATGCGTTACCCTTTCCTTGCCTTGCCGTGCATTGCCTAGCGTGCGTTGTCGTGCCTTAGCCTTGTTTCCCCTTGCCGTGCCGTTCCTTCCGTTACCCTTGCCTTCCCTTGCTTTCCCTTTCCTTCCTTGCATTCCGTTACTCCTTGCTTGCTTTCCGTGCATTGCCTAGCCTTGCGTTGGCTTTCCTTAGCCTTGCCTCGCCTGACAGTGTTTTCCCATGCGTTACCCTTTCCTTGCCTTGCCGTGCATTGCCTATCGTGCGTTGTCGTGCCTTAGCCTTGTTTCCCCTTGCCGTGCCGTTCCTTCCGTTACACTTGCCTTTCTTTGCTTTCCCTTGCCTTCCTTACCTTCCGTTACTCTTTGCTTGCCTTCCGTGCATTGCCTAGCCTTGCGTTGTCGTTCGTTAGCCTTATCTCGCCTGACCGTGCCTTCCTTTGCTTTAAGCTTTACTTGCATTGTCGTGCATTGCCTAGCCTTGCGTTGTCGTGCATTAACCTTGCCTAGCCTCACCGTGCCTTGCCTTGCGTTACCCTTTCCTTGCCTTGCCGTGCATTTCCTAGCCGTGTGTTGTCGTGCCTTAGCCTTGTTACCCCTTGCCGTGCCGTTCCTTCCGTTACCCTTGCCTTCCCTTGCTTTCCATTTCCTTCCTTGCATTCCGTTACTCCTTGCTTGCTTTCCGTGCATTGCCTAGCCTTGCGTTGGCTTTCCTTAGCCTTGCCTCGCCTGACCGTGCTTTCCCATGCGTTACCCTTTCCTTGCCTTGCCGTGCATTGCCTAGCGTGCGTTGTCGTGCCTTAGCCTTGTTTCCCCATGCCGTGCCGTTCCTTCCGTTACACTTGCCTTTCTTTGCTTTCCCTTGCCTTCCTTACCTTCCGTTACTCTTTGCTTGCCTTCCGTGCATTGCCAAGCCTTGCGTTGTCGTGCCTTAGCCTTGCCTCCCCTGACCGTGCTTTCCCATGCGTTACCCTTTCCTTGCCTTGCCGTGCATTGCCTTGCGTGTGTTGTCGTGCCTTAGACTTGTTTCCCCTTGCCGTGCCATTCCTTCCGTTACCATTGCCTTTCCTTGCTTTCCCTTGCCTTCCTTACCTTCCGTTACTCTTTGCTTGCCTTCCCTGCATTGCCTAGCCTTGCGTTGTCGTTCCTTAGCCTTAACTCGCCTGACCGTGCCTTCCTTTGCTTTAAGCTTTACTTGCATTGTCGTGCCTTGCCTAGCCTTGCGTTGTCGTGCATTAGCCTTGCCTAGCCTCACCGTGCCTTGCCTTGCGTTACCCTTTCCTTGCCTTGCCGTGCATTTCCTAGCCGTGTGTTGTCGTGCCTTAGCCTTGTTTCCCCTTGCCGTTGCGTGCCTTTTGTTACACTTGCCTTGCCTGGCTTTGCCTTGCCTTCCTTTCCTTCCGTTACTCTTTCCTTGCCTTGCCGTGCATTGCCTAGCCCTGCGTTGTCGTGCCTTAGCCTTGTTACCCCTTGCCGAGCCGTTCCTTCCGTTACCCTTGCCTTCCCTTGCTTTCCCTTGCCTTCCTTGCGTTCCGTTACTCTTTGCTTGCTTTCCGTGCATTGCCTAGCCTTGCTTTGTCATGCCTTAGGCTTGCCTCGCCTGACCGTGCTTTCCCATGCGTTACCCTTTCCTTGCCTTGCCGTGCATTGCCTAGCGTGCGTTGTCGTGCCTTAGCCTTGTTTCCCATTGCCGTGCCGTTCCTTCCGTTACCATTGCCTTTCCTTGCTTTCCCTTGCCTTCCTTACCTTCCGTTACTCTTTGCTTGCCTTCCGTGCATTGCCTAGCCGTGCGTTGTCGTGCCTTAGCCTTGTTTCCCCTTGCCGTGCCGTTCCTTCCGTTACACTTGCCTTTCCTTCCTTTCCCTTGCCTTCCTTACCTTCCGTTACTCTTTGCTTGCCTTCCGTGCATTGCCTAGCCTTGCGTTGTCGTGCCTTAGCGTTGCCTCGCCTGACCGTGCTTTCAAATGCCTTACCCTTTCCTTGCCTTGCCGTTCATTGCCTAGCGTTCGGTGTCGTGCCTTAGACTTGTTTCCCCTTGCCGTGCCGTTCCTTCCGTTACCCTGGCCTTTCCTTCCTTTTCCTTGCCTTGCTTGCCTTCCGTTACTCTTTGCTTGCCTTCCCTGAATTGCCTAGCCTTGCGTTTTCGTGCCTTAGCCTTATCTCGCCTGACCGTGCCTTCCTTTGCTTTAAGCTTTCCTTGCATTGTCTTGCATTGCCTAGCCTTGCGTTGTCGTGCATTAACCTTGCCTAGCCTCACCGTGCCTTGCCTTGCGTTACCCTTTCCTTGCCTTGCCGTGCATTTCCTAGCCGTGTGTTGTCGTGCCTTAGCCTTGTTACCCCTTGCCGTGCCGTTCCTTCCGTTACCCTTGCCTTCCCTTGCTTTCCCTTTCCTTCCTTGCATTCCGTTACTCCCTGCTTGCTTTCCGTGCATTGCCTAGCCTTGCGTTGGCTTTCCTTAGCCTTGCCTCGCCTGACCGTGCTTTCCCATGCGTTACCCTTTCCTTGCCTTGCCGTGCATTGCCTAGCGTGCGTTGTCGTGCCTTAGCCTTGTTTCCCCTTGCCGTGCCGTTCCTTACGTTACCCTTGCCTTCCCTTGCTTTCCCTTTCCTTCCTTGCATTCCGTTACTCCTTGCTTGCTTTCCGTGCATTGCCTAGCCTTGCGTTGGCTTTCCTTAGCCTTGCCTCGCCTGACCGTGTTTTCCCATGCGTTACCCTTTCCTTGCCTTGCCGTGCATTGCCTATCGTGCGTTGTCGTGCCTTAGCCTTGTTTCCCCTTGCCGTGCCGTTCCTTCCGTTACACTTGCCTTTCCTTGCTTTCCCTTGCCTTCCTTACCTTCCGTTACTCTTTGCTTGCCTTCCGTGCATTGCCTAGCCTTGCGTTGTCGTGCCTTAGCCTTATCTCGCCTGACCGTGCCTTCCTTTGCTTTAAGCTTTCCTTGCATTGTCGTGCATTGCCTAGCCTTGCGTTGTCGTGCATTAGCCTTGCCTAGCCTCACCGTGCCTTGCCTTGCGTTACCCTTTCCTTGCCTTGCCGTGCATTGCCTAGCCGTGCGTTGTCGTGCCTTAGCCTTGTTTCCCCTTGCCGTGGCGTGCCTTTTGTTACACTTGCCTTGCCTGGCTTTGCCTTGCCTTCCTTTCCTTCCGTTACTCTTTACTTGCCTTGCCGTGCATTGCCTAGCCTTGCATTGTCGTGCCTTATCCTTGCCTCACCTGACCGTGCCTTCCCCTGCGTTACCCTTTCCTTGCCTTGCCGTGCATTGCCTAGCCCTGCGTTGTCGTGCTTCAGCCTTCTTACCCCTTGCCGTGCCGTTCCTTCCGTTACCATTGCCTTCCCTTGCTTTCCCTTGCCTTCCTTGCGTTCCGTTACTCTTTGCTTGCTTTCCGTGCATTGCCTAGCCTTGCGTTGTCATGCCTTAGCCTTGCCTCGCCTGACCGTGCTTTCCCATGCGTTACCCTTTCCTTGCCTTGCCGTGCATTGCCTAGCGTGCGTTGTCGTGCCTTAGCCTTGTTTCCCCTTGCCGTGCCGTTCCTTCCGTTACACTTGCCTTTCCTTGCTTTCCCTTGCCTTCCTTACCTTCCGTTACTCTTTGCTTCCCTTCCGTGCATTGCCTAGCCGTGCGTTGTCGTGCCTTAGCCTTGTTTCCCCTTGCCGTGCCGTTCCTTCCGTTACACTTGCCTTTCCTTGCTTTCCCTTGCCTTCCTTACCTTCCGTTACTCTTTGCTTGCCTTCCGTGCATTGCCTAGCCTTGCGTTGTCGTGCCTTAGCCTTGCCTCGCCTGACCGTGCTTTCCCATGCGTTACCCTTTCCTTGCCTTGCCGTTCATTGCCTAGCGTTCGGTGTCGTGCCTTACACTTCTTCCCCCTTGCCGTGCCGTTCCTTCCTTTACCCTTGCCTTTCCTTGCTTTTCCTTGCCTTCTTTACCTTCCGTTACTCTTTCCTTGCCTTCCCTGAATTGCCTAGCCTTGCGTTGTCGTGCCTTTGCCTTATCTCGCCTGACCTTGCCTTCCTTTGCTTTAAGCTTTCCTTGCATTGTCGTGCATTGCCTAACCTTGCGTTTTCGTGCATTACCCTTGTCTAGCCTCACCGTGCATTGCCTTGCGTTACCCTTTGCTTGCCTTGCCGTGCATTGCCTAGCCGTGCGTTGTCGTGCCTTAGCCTTGTTTCCCCTTGCCGTGCAGTTCCTTCCGTTACACTTGCCTTTCTTTGCTTTCCCTTGCCTTCCTTACCTTCCGTTACTCTTTGCTTGCCTTCCGTGCATTGCCTAGCCTTGCGTTGTCGTGCCTTAGCCTTGCCTCGCCTGAACGTGCTTTCCCATGCGTTACCCTTTCCTTGCCTTGCCGTGCATTGCCCAGCCTGCGTTGCCGTGCCTTAGCCTTGTTTCCCCTTGCCGTGCAATTCCTTCCGTTACCCTTGCCTTTCCTTGCTTTTCCTTGCCTTGCTTACCTTCCGTTACTCTTTGCTTCCCTTCCCTGCATTGCCTAGCCTTGCGTTGTCGTGCCTTAGCCTTATCTCGCCTGACCGTGCCTTCCTTTGCTTTAAGCTTTCCTTGCATTGTCGTGCATTGCCTAGCCTTGCGTTGTCGTGCATTAGCCTTGCCTAGCCTCACCGTGCCTTGCCTTGCGTTACCCTTTCCTTGCCTTGCCGTGCATTGCCTAGCCGTGCGTTGTCGTGCCTTAGCCTTGTTTCCCCTTGCCGTGGCGTGCCTTTTGTTACACTTGCCTTTCCTGGCTTTGACTTGCCTTCCTTTCCTTCCGTTCCTCTTTCCTTGCCTTGCCGTGCATTGCCTAGCCTTGCATTGTCGTGCCTTATCCTTGCCTCACCTGACCGTGCCTTCCCCTGCGTTACCCTTTCCTTGCCTTGCCGTGCATTGCCTAGCCCTGCGTTGCCGTGCCTTAGACTTGTTACCCCTTACCGTGCCGTTCCTTCCGTTACCCTTGCCTTCCCTTGCTTTCCCTAGCCTTCCTTGCGTTCCTTTACTCTTTGCTTGCTTTCCGTGCATTGCCTAGCCTTGCGTTGTCATGCCTTAGCCTTGCATCGCCTGACCGTGCTTTCCCATGCGTTACCCTTTCCTTGCCTTTCCGTGCATTGCCTAGCCATGCGTTGTCGTGCCTTAGCCTTGTTTCCCCTTGCCGTGCCGTTCCTTCCGTTACACTTGCCTTTCCTTCCTTTCCCTTGCCTTCCTTACCTTCCGTTACTCTTTGCTTACCTTCCGTGCATTGCCTAGCCTTGCGTTGTCGTGCCTTAGCGTTGCCTCGCCTGACCGTGCTTTCAAATGCGTTACCCTTTCCTTGCCTTGCCGTTCATTGCCTAGCGTTCGGTGTCGTGGCTTAGACTTGTTTCCCCTTGCCGTGCCGTTCCTTCCGTTACCCTGGCCTTTCCTTCCTTTTCCTTGCCTTGCTTACCTTCCGTTACTCTTTGCTTGCCTTCCCTGAATTGACTAGGCTTGCGTTGTCGTGCCTTAGCCTTATCTCGCCTGACCGTGCCTTCCTTTGCTTTAAGCTTTCCTTGCATTGTCTTGCATTGCCTAGCCTTGCGTTGTCGTGCATTAACCTTGCCTAGCCTCACCGTGCCTTGCCTTGCGTTACCCTTTCCTTGCCTTGCCGTGCATTTCCTAGCCGTGTGTTGTCGTGCCTTAGCCTTGTTACCCCTTGCCGTGCCGTTCCTTCCGTTACCCTTGCCTTCCCTTGCTTTCCCTTTCCTTCCTTGCATTCCGTTACTCCCTGCTTGCTTTCCGTGCATTGCCTAGCCTTGCGTTGGCTTTCCTTAGCCTTGCCTCGCCTGACCGTGCTTTCCCATGCGTTACCCTTTCCTTGCCTTGCCGTGCATTGCCTAGCGTGCGTTGTCGTGCCTTAGCCTTGTTTCCCCTTGCCGTGCCGTTCCTTCCGTTACACTTGTCTTTCTTTGCTTTCCCTTGCCTTCCTTACCATCCGTTACTCTTTGCTTGCCTTCCGTGAATTGCCTAGCCTTGCGTTGTCGTGCCTTAGCCTTATCTCGCCTGACCGTGCCTTCCTTTGCTTTAAGCTTTCCTTGCATTGTCGTGCATTGCCTAGCCTTGCGTTGTCGTGCATTAGCCTTGCCTAGCCTCACCGTGCCTTGCCTTGCGTTACCCTTTCCTTGCCTTGCCGTGCATTTCCTAGCCGTGCGTTGTCGTGCCTTAGCCTTGTTTCCCCTTGCCGTGCCGTTCCTTCCGTTACACTTGCCTTTCCTTGCTTTCCCTTGCCTTCCTTACCTTCCGTTACTCTTTGCTTGCCTTCCGTGCATTGCCTAGCCTTGCGTTGTCGTGCTTTAGCCTTGCCTCGCCTGACCGTGCTTTCCCATGCGTTACCCTTTCCTTGCCTTGCCGTGCATTGCCTAGCGTTCGGTGTCGTGCCTTAGACTTGTTCCCCCTTGCCGTGCCGTTCCTTCCGTTACCCTTGCCTTTCCTTGCTTTTCCTTGCCTTGCTTACCTTCCGTTACTCTTTGCTTGCCTTCCCTGAATTGCCTAGCCTTGCGTTGTCGTGCCTTTGCCTTATCTCGCCTGACCTTGCCTTCCTTTGCTTTAAGCTTTCCTTGCATTGTCGTGCATTGCCTAGCCTTGCGTTTTCGTGCATTAGCCTTGTCTAGCCTCACCGTGCATTGCCTTGCGTTACCCTTTGCTTGCCTTGCCGTGCATTGCCTAGCCGTGCGTTGTCGTGCCTTAGCCTTGTTTCCCCTTGCCGTGCAGTTCCTTCCGTTACACTTGCCTTTCTTTGCTTTCCCTTGCCTTCCTTACCTTCCGTTACTCTTTGCTTGCCTTCCGTGCATTGCCTAGCCTTGCGTTGTCGTGCCTTAGCCTTGCCTCGCCTGAACGTGCTTTCCCATGCGTTACCCTTTCCTTGCCTTGCCGTGCATTGCCCAGCCTGCGTTGCCGTGCCTTAGCCTTGTTTCCCCTTGCCGTGCAATTCCTTCCGTTACCCTTGCCTTTCCTTGCTTTTCCTTGCCTTGCTTAACTTCCGTTACTCTTTGCTTCCCTTCCCTGCATTGCCTAGACTTGCGTTGTCGTGCCTTAGCCTTATCTCGCCTGACCGTGCCTTCCTTTGCTTTAAGCTTTCCTTGCATTGTCGTGCATTGCCTAGCCTTGCGTTGTCGTGCCTTAGCCTTATCTCGCCTGACCGTGCCTTCCTTTGCTTTCCTTGCCTTTCCATGCATTGCCTAGCCGTGCGTTGTCATGCCTTAGCCTTGCATCGCCTGACCGTGCTTTCCCATGCGTTACCCTTTCCTTGCCTTTCCGTGCATTGCCTAGCCGTGCGTTGTCGTGCCTTAGCCTTGTTTCCCCTTGCCGTGCCGTTCCTTCCGTTACACTTGCCTTTCCTTCCTTTCCCTTGCCTTCCTTACCTTCCGTTACTCTTTGCTTGCCTTCCGTGCATTGCCTAGCTTTGCGTTGTCGTGCCTTAGCGTTGCCTCGCCTGACCGTGCTTTCAAATGCGTTACCCTTTCCTTGCCTTGCCGTTCATTGCCTAGCGTTCGGTGTCGTGCCTTAGACTTGTTTCCCCTTGCCGTGCCGTTCCTTCCGTTACCCTGGCCTTTCCTTCCTTTTCCTTGCCTTGCTTACCTTCCGTTACTCTTTGCTTGCCTTCCCTGAATTGCCTAGCCTTGCGTTGTCGTGCCTTAGCCTTATCTCGCCTGACCGTGCCTTCCTTTGCTTTAAGCTTTCCTTGCATTGTCTTGCATTGCCTAGCCTTGCGTTGTCGTGCATTAACCTTGCCTAGCCTCACCGTGCCTTGCCTTGCGTTACCCTTTCCTTGCCTTGCCGTGCATTTCCTAGCCGTGTGTTGTCGTGCCTTAGCCTTGTTACCCCTTGCCGTGCCGTTCCTTCCGTTACCCTTGCCTTCCCTTGCTTTCCCTTTCCGTCCTTGCATTCCGTTATTCCCTGCTTGCTTTCCGTGCATTGCCTAGCCTTGCGTTGGCTTTCCTTAGCCTTGCCTCGCCTGACCGTGCTTTCCCATGCGTTACCCTTTCCTTGCCTTGCCGTGCATTGCCTAGCGTGCGTTGTCGTGCCTTAGCCTTGTTTCCCCTTGCCGTGCCGTTCCTTCCGTTACCCTTGCCTTCCCTTGCTTTCCCTTTCCTTCCTTGCATTCCGTTACTCCTTGCTTGCTTTCCGTGCATTGCCTAGCCTTGCGTTGGCTTTCCTTAGCCTTGCCTCGCCTGACCGTGCTTTCCCATGCGTTACCCTTTCCTTGCCTTGCCGTGCATTGCCTATCGTGCGTTGTCGTGCCTTAGCCTTGTTTCCCCTTGCCGTGCCGTTCCTTCCGTTACACTTGCCTTTCTTTGCTTTCCCTTGCCTTCCTTACCTTCCGTTACTCTTTGCTTGCCTTCCGTGCATTGCCTAGCCTTGAGTTGTCGTGCCTTAGCCTTATCTCGCCTGACCGTGCCGTCCTTTGCTTTAAGCTTTACTTGCATTGTCGTGCATTGCCTAGCCTTGCGTTGTCGTGCATTAGCCTTGCCTAGCCTCACCGTGCCTTGCCTTGCGTTACCCTTTCCTTGCCTTGCCGTGCATTTCCTAGCCGTGTGTTGTCCTGCCTTAGCCTTGTTTCCCCTTGCCGTTGCGTGCCTTTTGTTACACTTGCCTTGCCTGGCTTTGCCTTGCCTTCCTTTCCTTCCGTTACTCTTTCCTTGCCTTGCCGTGCATTGCCTAGCCCTGCGTTGTCGTGCCTTAGCCTTGTTACACCTTGACGTGCCGTTCCTTCCGTTACCCTTGCCTTCCCTTGCTTTCCCTTGCCTTCCTTGCGTTCCGTTTCTCTTTGCTTGCTTTCCGTGCATTGCCTAGCCTTGCGTTGTCGTGCCTTAGCCTTATCTCGCCTGACCGTGCCTTCCTTTGCTTTAAGCTTTACTTGCATTGTCGTGCATTGCCTAGCCTTGCGTTGTCGTGCGTTAGCCTTGCCTATCCTCACCGTGCCTTGCCTTGCGTTACTCTTTCCTTGCCTTGCCGTGCATTGCCTAGCCTTGCATTGTCGTGCCTTATCCTTGCCTCACCTGACCGTGCCTTCCCCTGCGTTACCCTTTCCTTGCCTTGCCGTGCATTGCCTAGCCCTGCGTTGTCGTGCCTTAGCCTTGTTACACCTTGACGTGCCGTTCCTTCCGTTACCCTTGCCTTCCCTTGCTTTCCCTTGCCTTCCTTGCGTTCCGTTACTCTTTGCTTGCTTTCCGTGCATTGCCTAGCCTTGCGTTGTCATGCCTTAGCCTTGCATCGCCTGACCGTGCTTTCCGATGCGTTACCCTTTCCTTGCCTTGCCGTGCATTGCCTAGCCGTGCGTTGTTGTGCCTTAGCCTTGATTCCCCTTGCCGTGGCGTGCCTTTTGTTACACTTGCCTTGCCTGGCTTTGCCTTGCCTTCCGTTCCTTCCGTTACTCTTTACTTGCCTTGCCGTGCATTGCCTAGCCTTGCATTGTCGTGCCTTATCCTTGCCTCAGCTGACCGTGCCTTCCCCTGCGTTACCCTTTCCTTGCCTTGCCGTGCATTGCCTAGCCCTGCGTTGTCGTGCCTTAGCCTTCTTACCCCTTGCCGTGCTGTTCCTTCCGTTACCCTTGCCTTCCCTTGCTTTCCCTTGCCTTCCTTGCGTTCCGTTACTCTTTGCTTGCTTTCCGTGCATTGCCTAGCCTTGCGTTGTCATGCCTTAGCCTTGCCTCGCCTGACCGTGCTTTCCCATGCGTTACCCTTTCCTTGCCTTTCCGTGCATTGCCTAGCGTGCGTTGTCGTGCCTTAGCCTTGTTTCCCCTTGCCGTGCCGTTCCTTCCGTTACACTTGCCTTTCCTTGCTTTCCCTTGCCTTCCTTACCTTCCGTTACTCTTTGCTTGCCTTCCGTGCATTGCGTAGCCTTGCGTTGTCGTGCCTTAGCCTTGCCTCGCCTGACCGTGCTTTCCCATGCGTTACCCTTTCCTTGCCTTGCCGTTCATTGCCTAGCGTTCGGTGTCGTGCCTTAGACTTGTTCCCCCTTGCCGTGCCGTTCCTTCCGTTACCCTTGCCTTTCCTTGCTTTTCCTTGCCTTCCTTACCTTCCGTTACTCTTTGCTTGCCTTCCTTGAATTGCCTAGCCTTGCGTTGTCGTCCCTTTGCCTTATCTCGCCTGACCTTGCCTTCCTTTGCTTTAAGCTTTCCTTGCATTGTCGTGCATTGCCTAGCCTTGCGTTTTCGTGCATTAGCTTTGTCTAGCCTCACCGTGCATTGCCTTGCGTTACCCTTTGCTTGCCTTGCCGTGCATTGCCTAGCCGTGCGTTGTCGTGCCTTAGCCTTGTTTCCCCTTGTCGTGCAGTTCCTTCCGTTACACTTGCCTTTCTTTGCTTTCCCTTGCCTTCCTTACCTTCCGTTACTCTTTGCTTGCCTTCCGTGCATTGCCTAGCCTTGCGTTGTCGTGCCTTAGCCTTGCCTCGCCTGAACGTGCTTTCCCATGCGTTACCCTTTCCTTGCCTTGCCGTGCATTGCCCAGCCTGCGTTGCCGTGCCTTAGCCTTGTTTCCCCTTGCCGTGCAATTCCTTCCGTTACCATTGCCTTTCCTTGCTTTTCCTTGCCTTGCTTACCTTCCGTTACTCTTTGCTTCCCTTCCCTGCATTGCCTAGCCTTGCGTTGTCGTGCCTTAGCCTTATCTCGCCTGACCGTGCCTTCCTTTGCTTTAAGCTTTCCTTGCATTGTCGTGCATTGCCTAGCCTTGCGTTGTCGTGCATTAGCCTTGCCTAGCCTCACCGTGTCTTGCCTTGCGTTACCCTTTCCTTGCCTTGCCGTGCATTGCCTAGCCGTGCGTTGTCGTGCCTTAGCCTTGTTTCCCCTTGCCGTGGCGTGCCTTTTGTTACACTTGCCTTTCCTGGCTTTGACTTGCCTTCCTTTCCTTCCGTTACTCTTTCCTTGCCTTGCCGTGCATTGCCTAGCCTTGCATTGTCGTGCCTTATCCTTGCCTCACCTGACCGTGCCTTCCCCTGCGTTACCCTTTCCTTGCCTTGCCGTGCATTGCCTAGCCCTGCGTTGCCGTGCCTTAGACTTGTTACCCCTTACCGTGCCGTTCCTTCCGTTACCCTTGGCTTCCCTTGCTTTCCCTTGCCTTCCTTGTGTTCCGTTACTCTTTGCTTGCTTTCCGTGCATTGCCTAGCCTTGCGTTGTCATGCCTTAGCCTTGCATCGCCTGACCGTGCTTTCCCATGCGATACCCTTTCCTTGCCTTTCCGTGCATTGCCTAGCCGTGCGTTGTCGTGCCTTAGCCTTGTTTCCCCTTGCCGTGCCGTTCCTTCCGTTACACTTGCCTTTCCTTCCTTTCCCTTGCCTTCCTTACCTTCCGTTACTCTTTGCTTGCCTTCCGTGCATTGCCTAGCTTTGCGTTGTCGTGCCTTAGCGTTGCCTCGCCTGACCGTGCTTTCAAATGCGTTACCCTTTCCTTTCCTTGCCGTTCATTGCCTAGCGTTCGGTGTCGTGCCTTAGACTTGTTTCCCCTTGCCGTGCCGTTCCTTCCGTTACCCTGGCCTTTCCTTCCTTTTCCTTGCCTTGCTTACCTTCCTTTACTCTTTGCTTGCCTTCCCTGAATTGCCTAGCCTTGCGTTGTCGTGCCTTAGCCTTATCTCGCCTGACCGTGCCTTCCTTTGCTTTAAGCTTTCCTTGCATTGTCTTGCATTGCCTAGCCTTGCGTTGTCGTGCATTAATCTTGCCTAGCCTCACCGTGCCTTGCCTTGCGTTACCCTTTCCTTGCCTTGCCGTGCATTTCCTAGCCGTGTGTTGTCGTGCCTTAGCCTTGTTACCCCTTGCCGTGCCGTTCCTTCCGTTACCCTTGCCTTCCCTTGCTTTCCCTTTCCTTCCTTGCATTCCGTTACTCCCTGCTTGCTTTCCGTGCATTGCCTAGCCTTGCGTTGTCGTGCCTTAGCCTTGTTACCCCTTGCCGTGCCGTTCCTTCCGTTACCCTTGCCTTCCCTTGCTTTCCCTTGCCTTCCTTGCGTTCCGTTTCTCTTTGCTTGCTTTCCGTGCATTGCCTAGCCTTGCGTTGTCGTGCCTTAGCCTTATCTCGCCTGACCGTGCCTTCCTTTGCTTTAAGCTTTACTTGCATTGTCGTGCATTGCCTAGCCTTGCGTTGTCGTGCGTTAGCCTTGCCTAGCCTCACCGTGCCTTGCCTTGCGTTACTCTTTCCTTGCCTTGCCGTGCATTGCCTAGCCTTGCATTGTCGTGCCTTATCCTTGCCTCACCTGACCGTGCCTTCCCCTGCGTTACCCTTTCCTTGCCTTGCCGTGCATTGCCTAACTCTGCGTTGCCGTGCCTTAGCCTTGTTACCCCTTGCCGAGCCGTTCCTTCCGTTACCCTTGCCTTCCCTTGCTTTCCCTTGCCTTCCTTGCGTTCCGTTACTCTTTGCTTGCTTTCCGTGCATTGCCTAGCCTTGCGTTGTCATGCCTTAGCCTTGCATCGCCTGACCGTGCTTTCCGATGCGTTACCCTTTCCTTGCCTTGCCGTGCATTGCCTAGCCGTGCGTTGTCGTGCCTTAGCCTTGTTTCCCCTTGCCGTGGCGTGCCTTTTGTTACACTTGCCTTGCCTGGCTTTGCCTTGCCTTCCTTTCCTTCCGTTACTCTTTACTTGCCTTGCCGTGCATTGCCTAGCCTTGCATTGTCGTGCCTTATCCTTGCCTCACCTGACCGTGCCTTCCCCTGCGTTACCCTTTCCTTGCCTTTCCGTGCATTGCCTAGCCCTGCGTTGTCGTGCCTTAGCCTTCTTACCCCTTGCCGTGCTGTTCCTTCCGTTACCCTTGCCTTCCCTTGCTTTCCCTTGCCTTCCTTGCGTTCCGTTACTCTTTGCTTGCTTTCCGTGCATTGCCTAGCCTTGCGTTGTCATGCCTTAGCCTTGCCTCGCCTGACCGTGCTTTCCCATGCGTTACCCTTTCCTTGCCTTGCCGTGCATTGCCTAGCGTCCGTTGTCGTGCCTTAGCCTTGTTTCCCCTTGCCGTGCCGTTCCTTCCGTTGCACTTGCCTTTCCTTGCTTTCCCTTGCCTTCCTTACCTTCCGTTACTCTTTGCTTGCCTTCCGTGCATTGCCTAGCCTTGCGTTGTCGTGCCTTAGCCTTGCCTCGCCTGACCGTGCTTTCCCATGCGTTACCCTTTCCTTGCCTTGCCGTTCATTGCCTAGCGTTCGGTGTCGTGCCTTAGACTTGTTCCCCCTTGCCGTGCCGTTCCTTCCGTTACCCTTGCCTTTCCTTGCTTTTCCTTGCCTTCCTTACCTTCCGTTACTCTTTGCTTGCCTTCCTTGAATTGCCTAGCCTTGCGTTGTCGTGCCTTTGCCTTATCTCGCCTGACCTTGCCTTCCTTTGCTTTAAGCTTTCCTTGCATTGTCGTGCATTGCCTAGCCTTGCGTTTTCGTGCATTAGCCTTGTCTAGCCTCACCGTGCATTGCCTTGCGTTACCCTTTGCTTGCCTTGCCGTGCATTGCCTAGCCGTGCGTTGTCGTGCCTTAGCCTTGTTTCCCCTTGCCGTGCAGTTCCTTCCGTTACACTTGCCTTTCTTTGCTTTCCCTTGCCTTCCTTACCTTCCGTTACTCTTTGCTTGCCTTCCGTGCATTGCCTAGCCTTGCGTTGTCGTGCCTTAGCCTTGCCTCGCCTGAACGTGCTTTCCCATGCGTTACCCTTTCCTTGCCTTGCCGTGCATTGCCCAGCCTGCGTTGCCGTGCCTTAGCCTTGTTTCCCCTTGCCGTGCAATTCCTTCCGTTACCCTTGCCTTTCCTTGCTTTTCCTTGCCTTGCTTACCTTCCGTTACTCTTTGCTTGCCTTCCCTGAATTGCCTAGCCTTGCGTTGTCGTGCCTTAGCCTTATCTCGCCTGACCGTGCCTTCCTTTGCTTTAAGCTTTCCTTGCATTGTCGTGCATTGCCTAGCCTTGCGTTGTCGTGCATTAGCCTTGCCTAGCCTCACCGTGCCTTGCCTTGCGTTACCCTTTCCTTGCCTTGCCGTGCATTTCCTAGCCGTGTGTTGTCCTGCCTTAGCCTTGTTTCCCCTTGCCGTTGCGTGCCTTTTGTTACACTTGCCTTGCCTGGCTTTGCCTTGCCTTCCTTTCCTTCCGTTACTCTTTGCTTGCTTTCCGTGCATTGCCTAGCCTTGCGTTGTCATGCCTTAGCCTTGCATCGCCTGACCGTGCTTTCCGATGCGTTACCCTTTCCTTGCCTTGCCGTGCATTGCCTGGCCGTGCATTGTCGTGCCTTAGCCTTGTTTCCCCTTGCCGTGCCGTTCCTTCCGTTACACTTGCCTTTCCTTCCTTTCCCTTGCCTTCCTTACCTTCCGTTACTCTTTGCTTGCCTTCCGTGCATTGCCTAGCCTGCGTTGCCGTGCCTTAGCCTTGTTTCCCCTTGCCGTGCCGTTCCTTCCGTTACCCTGGCCTTTCCTTCCTTTTCCTTGCCTTGCTTACCTTCCTTTACTCTTTACTTGCCTTCCCTGAATTTCCTAGCCATGCGTTGTCGTGCCTTAGCCTTATCTCGCCTGACCTTGCCTTCCTTTGCTTTAAGCTTTCCTTGCATTGTCGTGCATCGCCTAGCCATGCGTTTTCGTGCATTAGCCTTGCCTAGCCTCACCGTGCCTTTCCTTGCGTTACCGTTTGCTTGCCTTGCCGTGCATTGCCTAGCCGTGCCTTGTCGTGCCTTAGCCTTGTTTCCCCTTGCCGTGCCGTTCCTTCCGTTACAATTGCCTTTCTTTGCTTTCCCTTTCCTTCCTTACCTTCCGTTTCTCTTTGCTTGCCTTCCGTGCATTGCCTAGCCTTGGGTTGTCGTGCCTTAGCCTTGCCTCGCCTGACCGTGCTTTCCCATGCGTTACCCTTTCCTTGCCTTGCCGTGCATTGCCTATCGTGCGTTGTCGTGCCTTAGCCTTGTTTCCCCTTGCCGTGCCGTTCCTTCCGTTACACTTGCCTTTCTTTGCTTTCCCTTGCCTTCCTTACCTTCCGTTACTCTTTGCTTGCCTTCCGTGCATTGCCTAGCCTTGCGTTCTCGTGCCTTAGCCTTATCTCGCCTGACCGTGCCTTCCTTTGCTTTAAGCTTTCCTTGCATTGTCGTGCATTGCCTAGCCTTGCGTTGTCGTGCATTAACCTTGCCTAGCCTCACCGTGCCTTGCCTTGCGTTACCCTTTCCTTGCCTTGCCGTGCATTTCCTAGCCGTGTGTTGTCCTGCCTTAGCCTTGTTTCCCCTTGCCGTTGCGTGCCTTTTGTTACACTTGCCTTGCCTGGCTTTGCCTTGCCTTCCTTGCCTTCCGTTACTCTTTGCTTGCTTTCCGTGCATTGCCTAGCCTTGCGTTGTCATGCCTTAGCCTTGCATCGCCTGACCGTGCTTTCCGATGCGTTACCCTTTCCTTGCCTTGCCGTGCATTGCCTGGCCGTGCATTGTCGTGCCTTAGCCTTGTTTCCCCTTGCCGTGCCGTTCCTTCCGTTACACTTGCCTTTCCTTCCTTTCCCTTGCCTTCCTTACCTTCCGTTACTCTTTGCTTGCTTCCGTGCATTGCCTAGCCTGCGTTGCCGTGCCTTAGCCTTGTTTCCCCTTGCCGTGCCGTTCCTTCCGTTACCCTGGCCTTTCCTTCCTTTTCCTTGCCTTGCTTACCTTCCTTTACTCTTTACTTGCCTTCCCTGAATTTCCTAGCCATGCGTTGTCGTGCCTTAGCCTTATCTCGCCTGACCTTGCCTTCCTTTGCTTTAACTTTCCTTGCATTGTCGTGCATCGCCTAGCCATGCGTTTTCGTGCATTAGCCTTGCCTAGCCTCACCGTGCCTTTCCTTGCGTTACCGTTTGCTTGCCTTGCCGTGCATTGCCTAGCCGTGCCTTGTCGTGCCTTAGCCTTGTTTCCCCTTGCCGTGCCGTTCCTTCCGTTACACTTGCCTTTCTTTGCTTTCCCTTTCCTTCCTTACCTTCCGTTTCTCTTTGCTTGCCTTCCGTGCATTGCCTAGCCTTGGGTTGTCGTGCCTTAGCCTTGACTCGCCTGACCGTGCTTTCCCATGCGTTACCCTTTCCTTGCTCTCCCGTGCATTTCCTAGCCGTGTGTTGTCGTGCCTTAGCCTTGTTTCCCCTTGCCGTTGCGTGCCTTTTGTTACACTTGCCTTGCCTGGCTTTGCCTTGCCTTCCTTTCCTTCCGTTACTCTTTCCTTGCTTTGCCGTGCATTGCCTAGCCTTGCGTTGTCGTGCCTTAGCCTTGTTTCCCCTTGCCGTGCCGTTCCTTCCGTTACACTTGCCTTTCTTTGCTTTCCCTTGCCTTCCTTACCTTCCGTTACTCTTTCCTTGCCTTGCCGTGCATTGCCTAGCCTTGCGTTGTCGTGCCTTAGCCTTATTTCGTCTGACCGTGCCTTCCTTTGCTTTAAGCTTTCCTTGCATTGTCGTGCATTGCCTAGCCTTGCGTTGTCGTGCATTAGCCTTGCCTAGCCTCACCGTGCCTTGCCTTGCGTTACCCTTTCCTTGACTTGCCGTGCATTGCCTAGCCGTGCGTTGTCGTGCCTTAGTCTTGTTTCCCCTTGCCGTGGCGTGCCTTTTGTTACACTTGCCTTGTCTGGCTTTGCCTTGCCTTCCTTTCCTTCCGGTACTCTTTCCTTGCCTTGCCGTGCATTGCCTAGCCTTGCATTGTCGTGCCTTATCCTTGCCTCACCTGACCGTGCCTTCCCCTGCGTTACCCTTTCCTTGCCTTGCCGTGCATTGCCTAGCCCTGCGTTGCCGTGCCTTAGACTTGTTACCCCTTACCGTGCCGTTCCTTCCGTTACCCTTGGCTTCCCTTGCTTTCCCTTGCCTTCCTTGTGTTCCGTTACTCTTTGCTTGCTTTCCGTGCATTGCCTAGCCTTGCGTTGTCATGCCTTAGCCTTGCATCGCCTGACCGTGCTTTCCCATGCGATACCCTTTCCTTGCCTTTCCGTGCATTGCCTAGCCGTGCGTTGTCGTGCCTTAGCCTTGTTTCCCCTTGCCGTGCCGTTCCTTCCGTTACACTTGCCTTTCCTTCCTTTCCCTTGCCTTCCTTACCTTCCGTTACTCTTTGCTTGCCTTCCGTGCATTGCCTAGCTTTGCGTTGTCGTGCCTTAGCGTTGCCTCGCCTGACCGTGCTTTCAAATGCGTTACCCTTTCCTTGCCTTGCCGTTCATTGCCTAGCGTTCGGTGTCGTGCCTTAGACTTGTTTCCCCTTGCCGTGCCGTTCCTTCCGTTACCCTGGCCTTTCCTTCCTTTTCCTTGCCTTGCTTACCTTCCGTTACTCTTTGCTTGCCTTCCCTGAATTGCCTAGCCTTGCGTTGTCGTGCCTTAGCCTTATCTCGCCTGACCGTGCCTTCCTTTGCTTTAAGCTTTCCTTGCATTGTCGTGCATTGCCTAGCCTTGCGTTGTCGTGCATTAACCTTGCCTAGCCTCAGCGTGCCTTCCTTTGCTTTAAGCTTTCCTTGCATTGTCGTGCATTGCCTAGCCGTGTGTTGTCGTGCCTTAGCCTTGTTAACCCTTGCCGTGCCGTTCCTTCCGTTACCCTTGCCTTCCCTTGCTTTCCCTTTCCGTCCTTGCATTCCGTTACTCCCTGCTTGCTTTCCGTGCATTGCCTAGCCTTGCGTTGGCTTTCCTTAGCCTTGCCTCGCCTGACCGTGCTTTCCCATGCGTTATCCTTTCCTTGCCTTGCCGTGCATTGCCTAGCGTGCGTTGTCGTGCCTTAGCCTTGTTTCCCCTTGCCGTGCCGTTCCTTCCGTTACCCTTGCCTTCCCTTGCTTTCCCTTTCCTTCCTTGCATTCCGTTAGTCCTTGCTTGCTTTCCGTGCATTGCCTAGCCTTGCGTTGGCTTTCCTTAGCCTTGCCTCGCCTGACCGTGCTTTCCCATGCGTTACCCTTTCCTTGCCTTGCCGTGCATTGCCTATCGTGCGTTGTCGTGCCTTAGCCTTGTTTCCCCTTGCCGTGCCGTTCCTTCCGTTACACTTGCCTTTCTTTGCTTTCCCTTGCCTTCCTTACCTTCCGTTACTCTTTGCTTGCCTTCCGTGCATTGCCTAGCCTTGCGTTCTCGTGCCTTAGCCTTATCTCGCCTGACCGTGCAGTCCTTTGCTTTAAGCTTTACTTGCATTGTCGTGCATTGCCTAGCCTTGCGTTGTCGTGCATTAGCCTTGCCTAGCCTCACCGTGCCTTGCCTTGCGTTACCCTTTCCTTGCCTTGCCGTGCATTTCCTAGCCGTGTGTTGTCGTGCCTTAGCCTTGTTTCCCCTTGCCGTTGCGTGCCTTTTGTTACACTTGCCTTGCCTGGCTTTGCCTTGCCTTCCTTTCCTTCCGTTACTCTTTGCTTGCTTTCCGTGCATTGCCTAGCCTTGCGTTGTCATGCCTTAGCCTTGCATCGCCTGACCGTGCTTTCCGATGCGTTACCCTTTCCTTGCCTTGCCGTGCATTGCCTGGCCGTGCATTGTCGTGCCTTAGCCTTGTTTCCCCTTGCCGTGCCGTTCCTTCCGTTACACTTGCCTTTCCTTCCTTTCCCTTGCCTTCCTTACCTTCCGTTACTCTTTGCTTGCTTCCGTGCATTGCCTAGCCTGCGTTGCCGTGCCTTAGCCTTGTTTCCCCTTGCCGTGCCGTTCCTTCCGTTACCCTGGCCTTTCCTTCCTTTTCCTTGCCTTGCTTACCTTCCTTTACTCTTTACTTGCCTTCCCTGAATTTCCTAGCCATGCGTTGTCGTGCCTTAGCCTTATCTCGCCTGACCTTGCCTTCCTTTGCTTTAACTTTCCTTGCATTGTCGTGCATCGCCTAGCCATGCGTTTTCGTGCATTAGCCTTGCCTAGCCTCACCGTGCCTTTCCTTGCGTTACCCTTTGCTTGCCTTGCCGTGCATTGCCTAGCCGTGCCTTGTCGTGCCTTAGCCTTGTTTCCCCTTGCCGTGCCGTTCCTTCCGTTACACTTGCCTTTCTTTGCTTTCCCTTTCCTTCCTTACCTTCCGTTTCTCTTTGCTTGCCTTCCGTGCATTGCCTAGCCTTGGGTTGTCGTGCCTTAGCCTTGCCTCGCCTGACCGTGCTTTCCCATGCGTTACCCTTTCCTTGCCTTGCCGTGCATTGCCTAGCGTGCGTTGTCGTGCCTTAGCCTTGTTTCCCCTTGCCGTGCCGTTCCTTCCGTTACACTTGCCTTTCCTTGCTTTCCCTTGCCTTCCTTACTTTCCGTTACTCTTTGCTTGCCTTCCGTGCATTGCCTAGCCTTGCGTTGTCGTGCCTTAGCCTTATCTCGCCTGACCGTGCCTTCCTTTGCTTTAAGCTTTCCTTGCATTGTCGTGCATTGCCTAGCCGTGCGTTGTCGTGCCTTAGCCTTGTTTCCCCTTGCCGTGCCGTTCCTTCCGTTACCATTGCCTTTCCTTGCTTTCCCTTGCCTTCCTTACCTTCCGTTACTCTTTCCTTGCATTGTCGTGCATCGCCTAGCCTTGCGTTTTCGTGCATTAGCCTTGCCTAGCCTCACCGTGCCTTTCCTTGCGTTACCCTTTGCTTGCCTTGCCGTGCATTGCCTAGCCGTGCCTTGTCGTGCCTTAGCCTTGTTTCCCCTTGCCGTGCCGTTCCTTCCGTTACACTTGCCTTTCTTTGCTTTCCCTTTCCTTCCTTGCATTCCGTTACTCCTTGCTTACTTTCCGTGCATTGCCTAGCCTTGCGTTGGCTTTCCTTAGCCTTGCCTCGCCTGACCGTGCTTTCCCATGCGTTACCCTTTCCTTGCCTTGCCGTGCATTGCCTAGCGTGCGTTGTCGTGCCTTAGCCTTGTTTCCCCTTGCCGTGCCGTTCCTTCCGTTACACTTGCCTTTCTTTGCTTTCCCTTGCCTTCCTTACCTTCCGTTACTCTTTGCTTGCCTTCCGTGCATTGCCTAGCCTTGCGTTGTCGTGCCTTAGCCTTATCTCGCCTGACCGTGCCTTCCTTTGCTTTAAGCTTTCCTTGCATTGTCGTGCCTTGCCTAGCCTTGCGTTGTCGTTCATTAGCCTTGCCTAGCCTCACCGTGCCTTGCCTTGCGTTACCCTTTCCTTGCCTTGCCGTGCATTTCCTAGCCGTGTGTTGTCGTGCCTTAGCCTTGTTTCCCCTTGCCGTTGCGTGCCTTTTGTTACACTTGCCTTGCTTGGCTTTGCCTTGCCTTCCTTTCCTTCCGTTACTCTTTCCTTGCCTTGCCGTGCATTGCCTAGCCCTGCGTTGTCGTGCCTTAGCCTTGTTACCCCTTGCCGTGCCGTTCCTTCCGTTACCCTTGCCTTCCCTTGCTTTCCCTTGCCTTGCTTACCTTCCGTTACTCTTTGCTTGCCTTCCCTGAATTGCCTAGCCTTGCGTTGTCGTGCCTTAGCCTTATCTCGCCTGACCGTGCCTTCCTTTGCTTTAAGCTTTCCTTGCATTGTCTTGCATTGCCTAGCCTTGCGTTGTCGTGCATTAACCTTGCCTAGCCTCACCGTGCCTTGCCTTGCGTTACCCTTTCCTTGCCTTGCCGTGCATTTCCTAGCCGTGTGTTGTCGTGCCTTAGCCTTGTTACCCCTTGCCGTGCCGTTCCTTCCGTTACCCTTGCCTTCCCTTGCTTTCCCTTTCCTTCCTTGCATTCCGTTACTCCTTGCTTGCTTTCCGTGCATTGCCTAGCCTTGCGTTGGCTTTCCTTAGCCTTGCCTCGCCTGACCGTGCTTTCCCATGCGTTACCCTTTCCTTGCCTTGTCGTGCATTGCCTAGCGTGCGTTGTCGTGCCTTAGCCTTGTTTCCCCTTGCCGTGCCGTTCCTTCCGTTACCCTTGCCTTCCCTTGCTTTGCCTTTCCTTCCTTGCATTCCGTTACTCTTTGCTTGCCTTCCGTGCATTGCCTAGCCTTGCGTTGTCGTGCCTTAGCCTTATCTCGCCTGACCGTGCCTTCCTTTGCTTTAAGCTTTACTTGCATTGTCGTGCATTGCCTAGCCTTGCGTTGTCGTGCATTAGCCTTGCCTAGCCTCACCGTGCCGTGCCTTGCGTTACCCTTTCCTTGCCTTGCCGTGCATTTCCTAGCCGTGTGTTGTCGTGCCTTAGCCTTGTTTCCCCTTGCCGTTGCGTGCCTTTTGTTACACTTGCCTTGCCTGGCTTTGCCTTGCCTTCCTTTCCTTCCGTTACTCTTTCCTTGCCTTGCCGTGCATTGCCTAGCCTTGCATTGTCGTGCCTTATCCTTGCCTCACCTGACCGTGCCTTCCCCTGCGTTACCCTTTCCTTGCCTTGCCGTGCATTGCCTAGCCCTGCGTTGTCGTGCCTTAGCCTTCTTACCCCTTGCCGTGCCGTTCCTTCCGTTTCCCTTGCCTTCCCTTGCTTTCCCCTGCCTTCCTTGCGTTCCGTTACTCTTTGCTTGCTTTCCGTTCATTGACTAGCCTTGCGTTGTCGTGCCTTAGCCTTGCCTCGCCTGACCGTGCTTTCCCATGCGTTACCCTTTCCTTGCCTTGCCGTTCATTGCCTAGCGTTCGGTGTCGTGCCTTACACTTCTTCCCCCTTGCCGTGCCGTTCCTTCCGTTACCCTTGCCTTTCCTTGCTTTTCCTTGCCTTCCTTACCTTCCGTTACTCTTTGCTTGCCTTCCCTGAATTGCCTAGCCTTGCGTTGTCGTGCCTTTGCCTTATCTCGCCTGACCTTGCCTTCCTTTGCTTTAAGCTTTCCTTGCATTGTCGTGCATTGCCTAGCCTTGCGTTTTCGTGCATTAGCCTTGTCTAGCCTCACCGTGCATTGCCTTGCGTTACCCTTTGCTTGCCTTGCCGTGCATTGCCTAGCCGTGCGTTGTCGTGCCTTAGCCTTGTTTCCCCTTGCCGTGCAGTTCCTTCCGTTACACTTGCCTTTCTTTGCTTTCCCTTGCCTTCCTTAACTTCCGTTACTCTTTGCTTGCCTTCCGTGCATTGCCTAGCCTTGCGTTGTCGTGCCTTAGCCTTGCCTCGCCTGAACGTGCTTTCCCATGCGTTACCCTTTCCTTGCCTTGCCGTGCATTGCCCAGCCTGCGTTGCCGTGCCTTAGCCTTGTTTCCCCTTGCCGTGCAATTCCTTCCGTTACCCTTGCCTTTCCTTGCTTTTCCTTGCCTTGCTTACCTTCCGTTACTCTTTGCTTCCCTTCCCTGCATTGCCTAGCCTTGCGTTGTCGTGCCTTAGCCTTATCTCGCCTAACCGTGCCTTCCTTTGCTTTAAGCTTTCCTTGCATTGTCGTGCATTGACTAGCCTTGCGTTGTCGTGCATTAGCCTTGCCTAGCCTCACCATGCCTTGCCTTGCGTTACCCTTTCCTTGCCTTGCCGTGCATTGCCTAGCCGTGCGTTGTCGTGCCTTAGCCTTGTTTCCCCTTGCCGTGGCGTGCCTTTTGTTACACTTGCCTTTCCTGGCTTTGACTTGCCTTCCTTTCCTTCCGTTACTCTTTCCTTGCCTTGCCGTGCATTGCTTAGCCTTGCATTGTCGTGCCTTATCCTTGCCTCACCTGACCGTGCCTTCCCCTGCGTTACCCTTTCCTTCCCTTGCCGTGCATTGCCTAGCCCTGCGTTGCCGTGCCTTAGACTTGTTACCCCTTACAGTGCCGTTCCTTCCGTTACCCTTGCCTTCCCTTGCTTTCCCTTGCCTTCCTTGCGTTCCGTTACTCTTTGCTTGCTTTCCGTGCATTGCCTAGCCTTGCGTTGTCATGCCTTAGCCGTGCATCGCCTGACCGTGCTTTCCCATGCGTTACCCTTTCCTTGCCCTTCCGTGCATTGCCTAGCCGTGCGTTGTCCTGCCTTAGCCTTGTTTCCCCTTGCCGTGCCGTTCCTTCCGTTACACTTGCCTTTCCTTCCTTTCCCTTGCCTTCCTTACCTTCCCTTACTCTTTGCTTGCATTCCGTGCATTGCCTAGCCTTGCGTTGTCGTGCCTTAGCGTTGCCTCGCCTGACCGTGCTTTCAAATGCGTTACCCTTTCCTTGCCTTGCCGTTCATTGCCTAGCGTTCGGTGTCGTGCCTTAGATTTGTTTCCCCTTGCCGTACCGTTCCTTCCGTTACCCTGGCCTTTCCTTCCTTTTCCTTGCCTTGCTTACCTTCCGTTACTCTTTGCTTGCCTTCCCTGAATTGCCTAGCCTTGCGTTGTCGTGCCTTAGCCTTATCTCGCCTGACCGTGCCTTCCTTTGCTTTAAGCTTTCCTTGCATTGTCGTGCATTGCCTAGCCTTGCGTTGTCGTGCATTAACCTTGCCTAGCCTCACCGTGCCTTGCTTTGCGTTACCCTTTCCTTGCCTTGCCGTGCATTTCCTAGCCGTGTGTTGTCGTGCCTTAGCCTTGTTACCCCTTGCCGTGCCGTTCCTTCCGTTACCCTTGCCTTCCCTTGCTTTCCCTTTCCTTCCTTGCATTCCGTTACTCCTTGCTTGCTTTCCGTGCATTGCCTAGCCTTGCGTTGGCTTTCCTTAGCCTTGCCTCGCCTGACCGTGCTTTCCCATGCGTTACCCTTTCCTTGCCTTGCCGTGCATTACCTAGCGTGCGTTGTCGTGCCTTAGCCTTGTTTCCCCTTGCCGTGCCTTTCCGTCCGTTACACTTGCCTTTCTTTGCTTTCCCTTGCCTTCCTTGCCTTCCGTTACTCTTTGCTTGCCTTCCGTGCATTGCCTAGCCTTGCGTTGTCGTGACTTAGCCTTGCCTCGGCTGACCGTGCTTTCCCATGCGTTACCCTTTCCTTGCCTTGCCGTGCATTGCCTAGCGTGCGTTGTCGTGCCTTAGACTTGTTTCCCCTTGCCGTGCCATTCCTTCCGTTACCATTGCCTTTCCTTGCTTTCCCTTGCCTTCCTTACCTTCCGTTACTCTTTGCTTGCCTTCCCTGCATTGCCTAGCCTTGCGTTGTCGTTCCTTAGCCTTATCTCGCCTGACCGTGCCTTCCTTTGCTTTAAGCTTTACTTGCATTGTCGTGCCTTGCCTAGCCTTGCGTTGTCGTGCATTAGCCTTGCCTAGCCTCACCGTGCCTTGCCTTGCGTTACCCTTTCCTTGCCTTGCCGTGCATTTTCTAGCCGTGTTGTCGTGCCTTAGCCTTGTTTCCCCTTGCCGTTGCGTGCCTTTTGTTACACTTGCCTTGCCTGGCTTTGCCTTGCCTTCCTTTCCTTCCGTTACTCTTTCCTTGCCTTGCCGTGCATTGCCTAGCGTGCGTTGTCGTGCCTTAGCCTTGTTTCCCCTTGCCGTGCCGTTCCTTCCGTTACACTTGCCTTTCCTTGCTTTCCCTTGCCTTCCTTACCTTCCGTTACTCTTTGCTTGCCTTCCGTGCATTGCCTAGCCTTGCGTTGTCGTGCCTTAGCCTTATCTCGCCTGACAGTGCCTTCCTTTGCTTTAAGCTTTCCTTGCATTGTCGTGCATTGCCTAGCCTTGCGTTGTCGTGCATTAGCCTTGCCTAGCCTCACCGTGCCTTGCCTTGCGTTACCCTTTCCTTGCCTTGCCGTGCATTGCCTAGCCGTGCGTTGTCGTGCCTTAGCCTTGATTCCCCTTGCCGTGGCGTGCCTTTTGTTACACTTGCCTTGCCTGGCTTTGCCTTGCCTTCCTTTCCTTCCGTTACTCTTTACTTGCCTTGCCGTGCATTGCCTAGCCTTGCATTGTCGTGCCTTATCCTTGCCTCACCTGACCGTGCCTTCCCCTGCGTTACCCTTTCCTTGCCTTGCTGTGCATTGCCTAGCCCTGCGTTGTCGTGCCTTAGCCTTCTTACCCCTTGCCGTGCCGTTCCTTCCGTAACCCTTGCCTTCCCTTGCTTTCCCTTGCCTTCCTTGCGTTCCGTTACTCTTTGCTTGCTTTCCGTGCATTGCCTAGCCTTGCGTTGTCATGCCTTAGCCTTGCCTCGCCTGACCGTGCTTTCCCATGCGTTACCCTTTCCTTGCCTTGCGGTGCATTGCCTAGCGTGCGTTGTCGTGCCATAGCCTTGTTTCCCCTTGCCGTGCCGTTCCTTCCGTTACACTTGCCTTTCTTTGCTTTCCCTTGCCTTCCTTACCTTCCGTTACTCTTTGCTTACCTTCCGTGCATTGCCTAGCCTTGCGTTGTCGTGCCTTAGCCTTATCTCGCCTGACCGTGCCTTCCTTTGCTTTAAGCTTTACTTGCATTGTCGTGCATTGCCTAGCCTTGCGTTGTCGTGCATTAGCCTTGCCTAGCCTCACCGTGCCTTGCCTTGCGTTACCCTTTCCTTGCCTTGCCGTGCATTTCCTAGCCGTGTGTTGTCGTGCCTTAGCCTTGTTTCCCCTTGCCGTTGCGTGCCTTTTGTTACACTTGCCTTGCCTGGCTTTGCCTTGCCTTCCTTTCCTTCCGTTACTCTTTCCTTGCCTTGCCGTGCATTGCCTAGCCCTGCGTTGTCGTGCCATAGCCTTGTTTCCCCTTGCCGTGCCGTTCCTTCCGTTACACTTGCCTTTCTTTGCTTTTCCTTGCCTTCCTTACCTTCCGTTACTCTTTGCTTGCCTTCCGTGCATTGCCTAGCCTTGCGTTGTCGTGCCTTAGCCTTATCTCGCCTGACCGTGCCTTCCTTTGCTTTAAGCTTTCCTTGCATTGTCGTGCATTGCCTAGCCTTGCGTTGTCGTGCATTAGCCTTGCCTAGCCTCACCGTGCCTTGCCTTGCGTTACCCTTTCCTTGCCTTGCCGTGCATTGCCTAGCCGTGCGTTGTCGTGCCTTAGCCTTGATTCCCCTTGCCGTGGCGTGCCTTTTGTTACACTTGCCTTGCCTGGCTTTGCATTGCCTTCCTTTCCTTCCGGTATTCTTTCCTTGTCTTGCCGTGCATTGCCTAGCCTTGCATTGTCGTGCCTTATCCTTGCCTCACCTGACCGTGCCTTCCCCTGCGTTACCCTTTCCTTGCCTTGCCGTGCATTGCCTAGCCGTGTGTTGTCGTGCCTTAGCCTTCTTACCCCTTGCCGTGCCGTTCCTTCCGTTACCCTTGCCTTCCCTTGCTTTCCCTTGCCTTCCTTGCGTTCCGTTACACTTTGCTTACTTTCCGTGCATTGCCTAGCCTTGCGTTGTCATGCCTTAGCCTTGCCTCGCCTGACCGTGCTTTCCCATGCGTTACCCTTTCCTTGCCTTGCCGTGCATTGCCTAGCGTGCGTTGTCGTGCCTTAGCCTTGTTTCCCCTTGCCGTGCCGTTCCTTCCGTTACCCTAGCCGCTCCTTGCTTTCCCTTGCCTTCCTTAATTTCCGTTACTCTTTGCTTGCCTTCCGTGCATTGCCTAGCCTTGCGTTGTCGTGCCTTAGCCTTATCTCGCCTGACCGTGCCTTCCTTTGCTTTAAGCTTTCCTTGCCTTGCCGTGCATTGCCTAGCCGTGCCTTGTCGTGCCTTAGCCTTGTTTCCCCTTGCCGTGCCGTTCCTTCCGTTACACTTGCCTTTCTTTGCTTTCCCTTTCCTTCCTTGCATTCCGTTACTCCTTGCTTACTTTCCGTGCATTGCCTAGCCTTGCGTTGGCTTTCCTTAGCCTTGCCTCGCCTGACCGTGCTTTCCCATGCGTTACCCTTTCCTTGCCTTGCCGTGCATTGCCTAGCGTGCGTTGTCGTGCCTTAGCCTTGTTTCCCCTTGCCGTGCCGTTCCTTCCGTTACACTTGCCTTTCTTTGCTTTCCCTTGCCTTCCTTACCTTCCGTTACTCTTTGCTTGCCTTCCGTGCATTGCCTAGCCTTGCGTTGTCGTGCCTTAGCCTTACCTCGCCTGACCGTGCCTTCCTTTGCTTTAAGCTTTCCTTGCATTGTCGTGCCTTGCCTAGCCTTGCGTTGTCGTGCATTAGCCTTGCCTAGCCTCACCGTGCCTTGCCTTGCGTTACCCTTTCCTTGCCTTGCCGTGCATTTCCTAGCCGTGTGTTGTCGTACCTTAGCCTTGTTTCCCCTTGCCGTTGCGTGCCTTTTGTTACACTTGCCTTGCCTGGCTTTGCCTTGCCTTCCTTTCCTTCCGTTACTCTTTCCTTGCCTTGCCGTGCATTGCCTAGCCCTGCGTTGTCGTGCCTTAGCCTTGTTACCCCTTGCCGTGCCGTTCCTTCCGTTACCCTTGCCTTCCCTTGCTTTCCCTTGCCTTGCTTACCTTCCGTTACTCTTTGCTTGCCTTCCCTGAATTGGCTAGCCTTGCGTTGTCGTGCCTTAGCCTTATCTCGCCTGACCGTGCCTTCCTTTGCTTTAAGCTTTCCTTGCATTGTCTTGCATTGCTTAGCCTTGCGTTGTCGTGCATTAACCTTGCCTAGCCTCACCGTGCCTTGCCTTGCGTTACCCTTTCCTTGCCTTGCCGTGCATTTCCTAGCCGTGTGTTGTCGTGCCTTAGCCTTGTTACCCCTTGCCGTGCCGTTCCTTCCGTTACCCTTGCCTTCCCTTGCTTTCCCTTTCCTTCCTTGCATTCCGTTACTCCTTGCTTGCTTTCCGTGCATTGCCTAGCCTTGCGTTGGCTTTCCTTAGCCTTGCCTCGCCTGACCGTGCTTTCCCATGCGTTACCCTTTCCTTGCCTTGTCGTGCATTGCCTAGCGTGCGTTGTCGTGCCTTAGCCTTGTTTCCCCTTGCCGTGCCGTTCCTTCCGTTACCCTTGCCTTCCCTTGCTTTCCCTTTCCTTCCTTGCATTCCGTTACTCTTTGCTTGCCTTCCGTGCATTGCCTAGCCTTGCGTTGTCGTGCCTTAGCCTTATCTCGCCTGACCGTGCCTTCCTTTGCTTTAAGCTTTACTTGCATTGTCGTGCATTGCCTAGCCTTGCGTTGTCGTGCATTAGCCTTGCCTAGCCTCACCGTGCCTTGCCTTGCGTTACCCTTTCCTTGCCTTGCCGTGCATTTCCTAGCCGTGTGTTGTCGTGCCTTAGCCTTGTTTCCCCTTGCCGTTGCGTGCCTTTTGTTACACTTGCCTTGCCTGGCTTTGCCTTGCCTTCCTTTCCTTCCGTTACTCTTTCCTTGCCTTGCCGTGCATTGCCTAGCCTTGCATTGTCGTGCCTTATCCTTGCCTCACCTGACCGTGCCTTCCCCTGCGTTACCCTTTCCTTGCCTTGCCGTGCATTGCCTAGCCCTGCGTTGTCGTGCCTTAGCCTTCTTACCCCTTGCCGTGCCGTTCCTTCCGTTTCCCTTACCTTCCCTTGCTTTCCCCTGCCTTCCTTGCGTTCCGTTACTCTTTGCTTGCTTTCCGTGCATTGCCTAGCCTTGCGTTGTCGTGCCTTAGCCTTGCCTCGCCTGACCGTGCTTTCCCATGCGTTACCCTTTCCTTGCCCTTCCGTGCATTGCCTAGCCTTGCGTTGTCGTGCCTTAGCCTTGTTTCCCCTTGCCGTGCCGTTCCTTCCGTTACCCTTGCCTTCCCTTGCTTTCCCTTGCCTTCCTTACCTTCCGTTACTCTTTGCTTGCATTCCGTGCATTGCCTAGCCTTGCGTTGTCGTGCCTTAGCGTTGCCTCGCCTGACCGTGCTTTCAAATGCGTTACCCTTTCCTTGCCTTGCCGTTCATTGCCTAGCGTTCGGTGTCGTGCCTTAGATTTGTTTCCCCTTGCCGTGCCGTTCCTTCCGTTACCCTGGCCTTTCCTTCCTTTTCCTTGCCTTGCTTACCTTACGTTACTCTTTGCTTGCCTTCCCTGAATTGCCTAGCCTTGCGTTGTCGTGCCTTAGCCTTATCTCGCCTGACCGTGCCTTCCTTTGCTTTAAGCTTTCCCTGCATTGTCGTGCATTGCCTAGCCTTGCGTTGTCGTGCATTAACCTTGCCTAGCCTCACCGTGCCTTGCCTTGCGTTACCCTTTCCTTGCCTTGCCGTGCATTTCCTAGCCGTGTGTTGTCGTGCCTTAGCCTTGTTACCCCTTGCCGTGCCGTTCCTTCCGTTACCCTTGCCTTCCCTTGCTTTCCCTTTCCTTCCTTGCATTCCGTTACTCCTTGCTTGCTTTCCGTGCATTGCCTAGCCTTGCGTTGGCTTTCCTTAGCCTTGCCTCGCCTGTCCGTGCTTTCCCATGCGTTACCCTTGCCTTGCCTTGCCGTGCATTGCCTAGCGTGCGTTGTCGTGCCTTAGCCTTGTTTCCCCTTGCCGTGCCGTTCCTTCCGTTACACTTGTCTTTCTTTGCTTTCCCTTGCCTTCCTTACCTTCCGTTACTCTTTGCTTGCCTTCCGTGCATTGCCAAGCCTTGCGTTGTCGTGCCTTAGCCTTGCCTCCCCTGACCGTGCTTTCCCATGCGTTACCCTTTCCTTGCCTTGCCGTGCATTGCCTAGCGTGCGTTGTCGTGCCTTAGACTTGTTTCCCCTTGCCGTGCCGTTCCTTCCGTTACCATTGCCTTTCCTTGCTTTCCCTTGCCTTCCTTACCTTCCGTTACTCTTTGCTTGCCTTCCCTGCATTGACTAGCCTTGCGTTGTCGTTCCTTAGCCTTATCTCGCCTGACCGTGCCTTCCTTTGCTTTAAGCTTTACTTGCATTGTCGTGCCTTGCCTAGCCTTGCGTTGTCGTGCATTAGCCTTGCCTAGCCTCACCGTGCCTTGCCTTGCGTTACCCTTTCCTTGCCTTGCCGTGCATTTCCTAGCCGTGTTGTCGTGCCTTAGCCTTGTTTCCCCTTGCCGTTGCGTGCCTTTTGTTACACTTGCCTTGCCTGGCTTTGCCTTGCCTTCCTTTCCTTCCGTTACTCTTTCCTTGCCTTGCCGTGCATTGCCTAGCGTGCGTTGTCGTGCCTTAGCCTTGTTTCCCCTTGCCGTGCCGTTCCTTCCGTTACACTTGCCTTTCCTTGCTTTCCCTTGCCTTCCTTACCTTCCGTTACTCTTTGCTTGCCTTCCGTGCATTGCCTAGCCTTGCGTTGTCGTGCCTTAGCCTTATCTCGCCTGCCCGTGCCTTTCTTTGCTTTAAGCTTTCCTTGCATTGTCGTGCATTGCCTAGCCTTGCGTTGTCGTGCATTAGCCTTGCCTAGCCTCACCGTGCCTTGCCTTGCGTTACCCTTTCCTTGCCTTGCCGTGCATTGCCTAGCCGTGCGTTGTCGTGCCTTAGCCTTGATTCCCCTTGCCGTGGCGTGCCTTTTGTTACACTTGCCTTGCCTGGCTTTGCCTTGCCTTCCTTTCCTTCCGTTACTCTTTACTTGCCTTGCCGTGCATTGCCTAGCCTTGCATTGTCGTGCCTTATCCTTGCCTCACCTGACCGTGCCTTCCCCTGCGTTAACCTTTCCTTGCCTTGCTGTGCATTGCCTAGCCCTGCGTTGTCGTGCCTTAGCCTTCTTACCCCTTGCCGTGCCGTTCCTTCCGTAACCCTTGCCTTCCCTTGCTTTCCCTTGCCGTCCTTGCGTTCAGTTACTCTTTGCTTGCATTCCGTGCATTGCCTAGCCTTGCGTTGTCATGCCTTAGCCTTGCCTCGCCTGACCGTGCTTTCCCATGCGTTACCCTTTCCTTGCCTTGCCGTGCATTGCCTAGCGTGCGTTGTCGTGCCTTAGCCTTGTTTCCCCTTGCCGTGCCGTTCCTTCCGTTACACTTGCCTTTCCTTGCTTTCCCTTGCCTTCCTTACCTTCCGTTACTCTTTGCTTGCCTTCCGTGCATTGCCTAGCCTTGCGTTGTCGTGCCTTAGCGTTGCCTCGCGTGACCGTGCTTTCAAATGCGTTACCCTTTCCTTGCCTTGCCGTTCATTGCCTAGCGTTCGGTGTCGTGCCTTAGACTTGTTTCCCCTTGCCGTGCCGTTCCTTCCGTTACCCTGGCCTTTCCTTCCTTTTCCTTGCCTTGCTTACCTTCCGTTACTCTTTGCTTGCCTTCCCTGACTTGCCTAGCCTTGCGTTGTCGTGCCTTAGCCTTATCTCGCCTGACCGTGCCTTCCTTTGCTTTAAGCTTTCCTTGCATTGTCTTGCATTGCCTAGCCTTGCGTTGTCGTGCATTAACCTTGCCTAGCCTCACCGTGCCTTGCCTTGCGTTACCATTTCCTTGCCTTGCCGTGCATTTCCTAGCCGTGTGTTGTCGTGCCTTAGCCTTGTTACCCCTTGCCGTGCCGTTCCTTCCGTTACCCTTGCCTTCCCTTGCTTTCCCTTTCCTTCCTTGCATTCCGTTACTCCCTGCTTGCTTTCCATGCATTGCCTAGCCTTGCGTTGGCTTTCCTTAGCCTTGCCTCGCCTGACCGTGCTTTCCCATGCGTTACCCTTTCCTTGCCTTGCCGTGCATTGCCTAGCGTGCGTTGTCGTGCCTTAGCCTTGTTTCCCCTTGCCGTGCCGTTCCTTCCGTTACACTTGCCTTTCCTTGCTTTCCCTTGCCTTCCTTACCTTCCGTTACTCTTTGCTTGCCTTCCGTGCATTGCCTAGCCTTGCGTTGTCGTGCCTTAGCCTTGCCTCGCCTGACCGTGCTTTCCCATGCGTTACACTTTCCTTGCCTTGCCTTTCATTGCCTAGCGTTCGGTGTCGTGCCTTAGACTTGTTCCCCCTTGCCGTGCCGTTCCTTCCGTTACCCTTGCCTTTCCTTGCTTTTCCTTGCCTTCCTTACCTTCCGTTACTCTTTGCTTGCCTTCCCTGAATTGCCTAGCCTTGCGTTGTCGTGCCTTTGCCTTATCTCGCCTGACCTTGCCTTCCTTTGCTTTAAGCTTTCCTTGGATTGTCGTGCATTGCCTAGCCTTGCGTTTTCGTGCATTAGCCTTGTCTAGCCTCACCGTGCATTGCCTTGCGTTACCCTTTGCTTGCCTTGCCGTGCATTGCCTAGCCGTGCGTTGTCGTGCCTTAGCCTTGTTTCCCCTTGCCGTGCAGTTCCTTCCGTTACACTTGCCTTTCTTTGCTTTCCCTTGCCTTCCTTACCTTCCGTTACTCTTTGCTTGCCTTCCGTGCATTGCCTAGCCTTGCGTTGTTGTGCCTTAGCCTTGCCTCGCCTGAACGTGCTTTCCCATGCGTTACCCTTTCCTTGCCTTGCCGTGCATTGCCCAGCCTGCGTTGCCGTGCCTTAGCCTTGTTTCCCCTTGCGGTGCAATTCCTTCCGTTACCCTTGCCTTTCCTTGCTTTTCCTTGCCTTGCTTACCTTCCGTTACTCTTTGCTTCCCTTCCCTGCATTGCCTAGCCTTGCGTTGTCGTGCCTTAGCCTTATCTCGCCTGACCGTGCCTTCCTTTGCTTTAAGCTTTCCTTGCATTGTCGTGCATTGCCTAGCCTTGCGTTGTCGTGCATTAGCCTTGCCTAGCCTCACCGTGCCTTGCCTTGCGTTACCCTTTCCTTGCCTTGCCGTGCATTGCCTAGCCGTGCGTTGTCGTGCCTTAGCCTTGTTTCCCCTTGCCGTGGCGTGCCTTTTGTTACACTTGCCTTTCCTGGCTTTGACTTGCCTTCCTTTCCTTCCGTTACTCTTTCCTTGCCTTGCCGTGCATTGCCTAGCCTTGCATTGTCGTGCCTTATCCTTGCCTCACCTGACCGTGCCTTCCCCTGCGTTACCCTTTCCTTGCCTTGCCGTGCATTGCCTAGCCCTGCGTTGCCGTGCCTTAGACTTGTTACCCCTTACCGTGCCGTTCCTTCCGTTACCCTTGGCTTCCCTTGCTTTCCCTTGCCTTCCTTGCGTTCCGTTACTCTTTGCTTGCTTTCCGTGCATTGCCTAGCCTTGCGTTGTCATGCCTTAGCCTTGCATCGCCTGACCGTGCTTTCCCATGCGTTACCCTTTCCTTGCCTTTCCGTGCATTGCCTAGCCGTGCGTTGTCGTGCCTTAGCCTTGTTTCCCCTTGCCGTGCCGTTCCTTCCGTTACACTTGCCTTTCCTTCCTTTCCCTTGCCTTCCTTACCTTCCGTTACTCTTTGCTTGCCTTCCGTGCATTGCCTAGCTTTGCGTTGTCGTGCCTTAGCGTTGCCACGCCTGACCGTGCTTTCAAATGCGTTACCCTTTCCTTGCCTTGCCGTTCATTGCCTAGCGTTCGGTGTCGTGCCTTAGAGTTGTTTCCCTTTGCCGTGCCGTTCCTTCCGTTACCCTGGCCTTTCCTTCCTTTTCCTTGCCTTGCTTACCTTCCGTTACTCTTTGCTTGCCTTCCCTGAATTGCCTAGCCTTGCGTTGTCGTGCCTTAGCCTTATCTCGCCTGACCGTGCATTCCTTTGCTTTAAGCTTTCCTTGCATTGTCTTGCATTGCCTAGCCTTGCGTTGTCGTGCATTAACCTTGCCTAGCCTCACCGTGCCTTGCCTTGCGTTACCCTTTCCTTGCCTTGCCGTGCATTTCCTAGCCGTGTGTTGTCGTGCCTTAGCCTTGTTACCCCTTGCCGTGCCGTTCCTTCCGTTACCCTTGCCTTCCCTTGCTTTCCCTTTCCTTCCTTGCATTCCGTTACTCTTTGCTTGCTTTCCGTGCATTGCCTAGCCTTGCGTTGTCATGCCTTAGCCTTGCCTCGCCTGACCGTGCTTTCCCTTGCGTTACCCTTTCCTTGCCTTGCCGTGCATTGCCTAGCGTGCGTTGTCGTGCCTTAGCCTTGTTTCCCCTTGTCGTGCCGTTCCTTCCGTTACCCTTGCCTTCCCTTGCTTTCCCTTTCCTTCCTTGCATTCCGTTACTCCTTGCTTGCTTTCCGTGCATTGCCTAGCCTTGCGTTGGCTTTCCTTAGCCTTGCCTCGCCTGACCGTGCTTTCCCATGCGTTACCCTTTCCTTGCCTTGCCGTGCATTGCCTATCGTGCGTTGTCGTGCCTTAGCCTTGTTTCCCCTTGCCGTGCCGTTCCTTCCGTTACACTTGCCTTTCTTTGCTTTCCCTTGCCTTCCTTACCTTCCGTTACTCTTTGCTTGCCTTCCGTGCATTGCCTAGCCTTGCGTTGTCGTGCCTTAGCCTTATCTCGCCTGACCGTGCCGTCCTTTGCTTTAAGCTTTACTTGCTTTGTCGTGCATTGCCTAGCCTTGCGTTGTCGTGCATTAGCCTTGCCTAGCCTCACCGTGCCTTGCCTTGCGTTACCCTTTCCTTGCCTTGCCGTGCATTTCCTAGCCGTGTGTTGTCGTGCCTTAGCCTTGTTAACCCTTGCCGTGCCGTTCCTTCCGTTACCCTTGCCTTCCCTTGCTTTCCCTTTCCGTCCTTGCATTCCGTTACTCCCTGCTTGCTTTCCGTGCATTGCCTAGCCTTGCGTTGGCTTTCCTTAGCCTTGCCTCGCCTGACCGTGCTTTCCCATGCGTTATCCTTTCCTTGCCTTGCCGTGCATTGCCTAGCGTGCGTTGTCGTGCCTTAGCCTTGTTTCCCCTTGCCGTGCCGTTCCTTCCGTTACCCTTGCCTTCCCTTGCTTTCCCTTTCCTTCCTTGCATTCCGTTACTCCTTGCTTGCTTTCCGTGCATTGCCTAGCCTTGCGTTGGCTTTCCTTAGCCTTGCCTCGCCTGACCGTGCTTTCCCATGCGTTACCCTTTCCTTGCCTTGCCGTGCATTGCCTATCGTGCGTTGTCGTGCCTTAGCCTTGTTTCCCCTTGCCGTGCCGTTCCTTCCGTTACACTTGCCTTTCTTTGCTTTCCCTTGCCTTCCTTACCTTCCGTTACTCTTTGCTTGCCTTCCGTGCATTGCCTAGCCTTGCGTTCTCGTGCCTTAGCCTTATCTCGCCTGACCGTGCAGTCCTTTGCTTTAAGCTTTACTTGCATTGTCGTGCATTGCCTAGCCTTGCGTTGTCGTGCATTAGCCTTGCCTAGCCTCACCGTGCCTTGCCTTGCGTTACCCTTTCCTTGCCTTGCCGTGCATTTCCTAGCCGTGTGTTGTCCTGCCTTAGCCTTGTTTCCCCTTGCCGTTGCGTGCCTTTTGTTACACTTGCCTTGCCTGGCTTTGCCTTGCCTTCCTTTCCTTCCGTTACTCTTTGCTTGCTTTCCGTGCATTGCCTAGCCTTGCGTTGTCATGCCTTAGCCTTGCATCGCCTGACCGTGCTTTCCGATGCGTTACCCTTTCCTTGCCTTGCCGTGCATTGCCTGGCCGTGCATTGTCGTGCCTTAGCCTTGTTTCCCCTTGCCGTGCCGTTCCTTCCGTTACACTTGCCTTTCCTTCCTTTCCCTTGCCTTCCTTACCTTCCGTTACTCTTTGCTTGCTTCCGTGCATTGCCTAGCCTGCGTTGCCGTGCCTTAGCCTTGTTTCCCCTTGCCGTGCCGTTCCTTCCGTTACCCTGGCCTTTCCTTCCTTTTCCTTGCCTTGCTTACCTTCCTTTACTCTTTACTTGCCTTCCCTGAATTTCCTAGCCATGCGTTGTCGTGCCTTAGCCTTATCTCGCCTGACCTTGCCTTCCTTTGCTTTAACTTTCCTTGCATTGTCGTGCATCGCCTAGCCATGCGTTTTCGTGCATTAGCCTTGCCTAGCCTCACCGTGCCTTTCCTTGCGTTACCGTTTGCTTGCCTTGCCGTGCATTGCCTAGCCGTGCCTTGTCGTGCCTTAGCCTTGTTTCCCCTTGCCGTGCCGTTCCTTCCGTTACACTTGCCTTTCTTTGCTTTCCCTTTCCTTCCTTACCTTCCGTTTCTCTTTGCTTGCCTTCCGTGCATTGCCTAGCCTTGGGTTGTCGTGCCTTAGCCTTGCCTCGCCTGACCGTGCTTTCCCATGCGTTACCCTTTCCTTGCCTTGCCGTGCATTTCCTAGCCGTGTGTTGTCGTGCCTTAGCCTTGTTTCCCCTTGACGTTGCGTGCCTTTTGTTACACTTGCCTTGCCTGGCTTTGCCTTGCCTTCCTTTCCTTCCGTTACTCTTTCCTTGCCTTGCCGTGCATTGCCAAGCCCTGCGTTGTCGTGCCATAGCCTTGTTTCCCCTTGCCGTGCCGTTCCTTCCGTTACACTTGCCTTTCTTTGCTTTCCCTTGCCTTCCTTACCTTCCGTTACTCTTTGCTTGGCTTCCGTGCATTGCCTAGCCTTGCGTTGTCGTGCCTTAGCCTTATTTCGCCTGACCGTGCCTTCCTTTGCTTTAAGCTTTCCTTGCATTGTCGTGCATTGCCTAGCCTTGCGTTGTCGTGCATTTGCCTTGCCTAGCCTCACCGTGCCTTGCCTTGCGTTACCCTTTCCTTGCCTTGCCGTGCATTGCCTAGCCGTGCGTTGTCGTGCCTTAGCCTTGATTCCCCTTGCCGTGGCGTGCCTTTTGTTACACTTGCCTTGCCTGGCTTTGCCTTGCCTTCCTTTCCTTCCGGTACTCTTTCCTTGCCTTGCCGTGCATTGCCTAGCCTTGCATTGTCGTGCCTTATCCTTGCCTCACCTGACCGTGCCTTCCCCTGCGTTACCCTTTCCTTGCCTTGCCGTGCATTGCCTAGCCCTGCGTTGCCGTGCCTTAGACTTGTTACCCCTTACCGTGCCGTTCCTTCCGTTACCCTTGCCTTCCCTTGCTTTCCCTTGCCTTCCTTGCGTTCCGTTACTCTTTGCTTGCTTTCCGTGCATTGCCTAGCCTTGCGTTGTCATGCCTTAGGCTTGCCTCGCCTGACCGTGCTTTCCCATGCGTTACCCTTTCCTTGCCTTTCCGTGCATTGCCTAGCCGTGCGTTGTCGTGCCTTAGCCTTGTTTCCCCTTGCCGTGCCGTTCCTTCCGTTACACTTGCCTTTCCTTCCTTTCCCTTGCCTTCCTTACCTTCCGTTACTCTTTGCTTGCTTCCGTGCATTGCCTAGCCTGCGTTGCCGTGCCTTAGCCTTGTTTCCCCTTGCCGTGCCGTTCCTTCCGTTACCCTGGCCTTTCCTTCCTTTTCCTTGCCTTGCTTACCTTCCTTTACTCTTTACTTGCCTTCCCTGAATTTCCTAGCCATGCGTTGTCGTGCCTTAGCCTTATCTCGCCTGACCTTGCCTTCCTTTGCTTTAACTTTCCTTGCATTGTCGTGCATCGCCTAGCCATGCGTTTTCGTGCATTAGCCTTGCCTAGCCTCACCGTGCCTTTCCTTGCGTTACCGTTTGCTTGCCTTGCCGTGCATTGCCTAGCCGTGCCTTGTCGTGCCTTAGCCTTGTTTCCCCTTGCCGTGCCGTTCCTTCCGTTACACTTGCCTTTCTTTGCTTTCCCTTTCCTTCCTTACCTTCCGTTTCTCTTTGCTTGCCTTCCGTGCATTGCCTAGCCTTGGGTTGTCGTGCCTTAGCCTTGCCTCGCCTGACCGTGCTTTCCCATGCGTTACCCTTTCCTTGCCTTGCCGTGCATTTCCTAGCCGTGTGTTGTCGTGCCTTAGCCTTGTTTCCCCTTGACGTTGCGTGCCTTTTGTTACACTTGCCTTGCCTGGCTTTGCCTTGCCTTCCTTTCCTTCCGTTACTCTTTCCTTGCCTTGCCGTGCATTGCCAAGCCCTGCGTTGTCGTGCCATAGCCTTGTTACCCCTTGCCGTGCCGTTCCTTCCGTTACACTTGCCTTTCTTTGCTTTCCCTTGCCTTCCTTACCTTCCGTTACTCTTTGCTTGCCTTCCCTGACTTGCCTAGCCTTGCGTTGTCGTGCCTTAGCCTTATCTCGCCTGACCGTGCCTTCCTTTGCTTTAAGCTTTCCTTGCATTGTCTTGCATTGCCTAGCCTTGCGTTGTCGTGCATTAACCTTGCCTAGCCTCACCGTGCCTTGCCTTGCGTTACCATTTCCTTGCCTTGCCGTGCATTTCCTAGCCGTGTGTTGTCGTGCCTTAGCCTTGTTACCCCTTGCCGTGCCGTTCCTTCCGTTACCCTTGCCTTCCCTTGCTTTCCCTTTCCTTCCTTGCATTCCGTTACTCCCTGCTTGCTTTCCATGCATTGCCTAGCCTTGCGTTGGCTTTCCTTAGCCTTGCCTCGCCTGACCGTGCTTTCCCATGCGTTACCCTTTCCTTGCCTTGCCGTGCATTGCCTAGCGTGCGTTGTCGTGCCTTAGCCTTGTTTCCCCTTGCCGTGCCGTTCCTTCCGTTACCCTTGTTTTCCCTTGCTTTCCCTTTCCTTCCTTGCATTCCGTTACTCCTTGCTTGCTTTCCGTGCATTGCCTAGCCTTGCGTTGGCTTTCCTTAGCCTTGCCTCGCCTGACCGTGCTTTCCCATGCGTTACCCTTTCCTTGCCTTGCCGTGCATTGCCTAGCGTGCGTTGTCGTGCCTTAGCCTTGTTTCCCCTTGCCGTGCCGTTCCTTCCGTTACACTTGCCTATCTTTGCTTTCCCTTGCCTTCCTTACCTTCCGTTACTCTTTGCTTGCCTTCCGTGCATTGCCTAGCCTTGCGTTGTCGTGCCTTAGCCTTATCTCGCCTGACCGTGCCTTCCTTTGCTTTAAGCTTTCCTTGCATTGTCGTGCATTGCCTAGCCTTGCGTTGTCGTGCATTAGCCTTGCCTAGCCTCACCGTGCCTTGCCTTGCGTTATCCTTTCCTTGCCTTGCCGTGCATTGCCTAGCCGTGCGTTGTCGTGCCTTAGCCTTGATTCCCCTTGCCGTGGCGTGCCTTTTATTACACTTGCCTTGCCTGGCTTTGCCTTGCCTTCCGTTCCTTCCGTTACTCTTTACTTGCCTTGCCGTGCATTGCCTAGCCTTGCATTGTCGTGCCTTATCCTTGCCTCACCTGACCGTGCCTTCCCCTGCGTTACCCTTTCCTTGCCTTGCCGTGCATTGCCTAGCCCTGCGTTGTCGTGCCTTAGCCTTCTTACCACTTGCCGTGCCGTTCCTTCCGTTACCCTTGCCTTCCCTTGCTTTCCCTTGCCTTCCTTGCGTTCCGTTACTCTTTGCTTGCTTTCCGTGCATTGCCTAGCCTTGCGTTGTCATGCCTTAGCCTTGCCTCGCCTGACCGTGCTTTCCCATGCGTTACCCTTTCCTTGCCTTGCCGTGCATTGCCTAGCGTGCGTTGTCGTGCCTTAGCCTTGTTTCCCCTTGCCGTGCCGTTCCTTCCGTTACACTTGCCTTTCCTTGCTTTCCCTTGCCTTCCTTACCTTCCGTTACTCTTTTCTTGCCTTCCGTGCATTGCCTAGCCTTGCGTTGTCGTGCCTTAGCCTTGCCTCGCCTGACCGTGCTTTCCCATGCGTTACCCTTTCCTTGCCTTGCCGTTCATTGCCTAGCGTTCGGTGTCGTGCCTTAGACTTGTTCCCCCTTGCCGTGCCGTTCCTTCCGTTACCCTTGCCTTTCCTTGCTTTTCCTTGCCTTCCTTACCTTCCGTTACTCTTTGCTTGCCTTCCCTGAATTGCCTAGCCTTGCGTTGTCGTGCCTTAGCCTTATCTCGCCTGACCGTGCCTTCCTTTGCTTTAAGCTTTCCTTGGATTGTCGTGCATTGCCTAGCCTTGCGTTTTCGTGCATTAGCCTTGTCTAGCCTCACCGTGCATTGCCTTGCGTTACCCTTTGCTTGCCTTGCCGTGCATTGCCTAGCCGTGCGTTGTCGTGCCTTAGCCTTGTTTCCCCTTGCCGTGCAGTTCCTTCCGTTACACTTGCCTTTGTTTGCTTTCCCTTGCCTTCCTTACCTTCCGTTACTCTTTGCTTGCCTTCCGTGCATTGCCTAGCCTTGCGTTGTCGTGCCTTAGCCTTGCCTCGCCTGAACGTGCTTTCCCATGCGTTACCCTTTCCTTGCCTTGCCGTGCATTGCCCAGCCTGCGTTGCCGTGCCTTAGCCTTGTTTCCCCTTGCGGTGCAATTCCTTCCGTTACCCTTGCCTTTCCTTGCTTTTCCTTGCCTTGCTTACCTTCCGTTACTCTTTGCTTCCCTTCCCTGCATTGCCTAGCCTTGCGTTGTCGTGCCTTAGCCTTATCTCGCCTGACCGTGCCTTCCTTTGCTTTAAGCTTTCCTTGCATTGTCGTGCATTGCCTAGCCTTGCGTTGTCGTGCATTAGCCTTGCCTAGCCTCACCGTGCCTTGCCTTGCGTTACCCTTTCCTTGCCTTGCCGTGCATTGCCTAGCCGTGCGTTGTCGTGCCTTAGCCTTGTTTCCCCTTGCCGTGGCGTGCCTTTTGTTACACTTGCCTTTCCTGGCTTTGACTTGCCTTCCTTTCCTTCCGTTACTCTTTCCTTGCCTTGCCGTGCATTGCCTAGCCTTGCATTGTCGTGCCTTATCCTTGCCTCACCTGACCGTGCCTTCCCCTGCGTTACCCTTTCCTTGCCTTGCCGTGCATTGCCTAGCCCTGCGTTGCCGTGCCTTAGACTTGTTACCCCTTACCGTGCCGTTCCTTCCGTTACCCTTGGCTTCCCTTGCTTTCCCTTGCCTTCCTTGCGTTCCGTTACTCTTTGCTTGCTTTCCGTGCATTGCCTAGCCTTGCGTTGTCATGCCTTAGCCTTGCATCGCCTGACCGTGCTTTCCCATGCGTTACCCTTTCCTTGCCTTTCCGTGCATTGCCTAGCCGTGCGTTGTCGTGCCTTAGCCTTGTTTCCCCTTGCCGTGCCGTTCCTTCCGTTACACTTGCCTTTCCTTTCTTTCCCTTGCCTTCCTTACCTTCCGTTACTCTTTGCTTGCCTTCCGTGCATTGCCTAGCTTTGCGTTGTCGTGCCTTAGCGTTGCCACGCCTGACCGTGCTTTCAAATGCGTTACCCTTTCCTTGCCTTGCCGTTCATTGCCTAGCGTTCGGTGTCGTGCCTTAGAGTTGTTTCCCTTTGCCGTGCCGTTCCTTCCGTTACCCTGGCCTTTCCTTCCTTTTCCTTGCCTTGCTTACCTTCCGTTACTCTTTGCTTGCCTTCCCTGAATTGCCTAGCCTTGCGTTGTCGTGCCTTAGCCTTATCTCGCCTGACCGTGCATTCCTTTGCTTTAAGCTTTCCTTGCATTGTCTTGCATTGCCTAGCCTTGCGTTGTCGTGCATTAACCTTGCCTAGCCTCACCGTGCCTTGCCTTGCGTTACCCTTTCCTTGCCTTGCCGTGCATTTCCTAGCCGTGTGTTGTCGTGCCTTAGCCTTGTTACCCCTTGCCGTGCCGTTCCTTTCGTTACCCTTGCCTTCCCTTGCTTTCCCTTTCCTTCCTTGCATTCCGTTACTCCCTGCTTGCTTTCCGTGCATTGCCTAGCCTTGCGTTGGCTTTCCTTAGCCTTGCCTCGCCTGACCGTGCTTTCCCTTGCGTTACCCTTTCCTTGCCTTGCCGTGCATTGCCTAGCGTGCGTTGTCGTGCCTTAGCCTTGTTTCCCCTTGTCGTGCCGTTCCTTCCGTTACCCTTGCCTTCCCTTGCTTTCCCTTTCCTTCCTTGCATTCCGTTACTCCTTGCTTGCTTTCCGTGCATTGCCTAGCCTTGCGTTGGCTTTCCTTAGCCTTGCCTCGCCTGACCGTGCTTTCCCATGCGTTACCCTTTCCTTGCCTTGCCGTGCATTGCCTATCGTGCGTTGTCGTGCCTTAGCCTTGTTTCCCCTTGCCGTGCCGTTCCTTCCGTTACACTTGCCTTTCTTTGCTTTCCCTTGCCTTCCTTACCTTCCGTTACTCTTTGCTTGCCTTCCGTGCATTGCCTAGCCTTGCGTTGTCGTGCCTTAGCCTTATCTCGCCTGACCGTGCCGTCCTTTGCTTTAAGCTTTACTTGCTTTGTCGTGCATTGCCTAGCCTTGCGTTGTCGTGCATTAGCCTTGCCTAGCCTCACCGTGCCTTGCCTTGCGTTACCCTTTCCTTGCCTTGCCGTGCATTTCCTAGCCGTGTGTTGTCGTGCCTTAGCCTTGTTAACCCTTGCCGTGCCGTTCCTTCCGTTACCCTTGCCTTCCCTTGCTTTCCCTTTCCGTCCTTGCATTCCGTTACTCCCTGCTTGCTTTCCGTGCATTGCCTAGCCTTGCGTTGGCTTTCCTTAGCCTTGCCTCGCCTGACCGTGCTTTCCCATGCGTTATCCTTTCCTTGCCTTGCCGTGCATTGCCTAGCGTGCGTTGTCGTGCCTTAGCCTTGTTTCCCCTTGCCGTGCCGTTCCTTCCGTTACCCTTGCCTTCCCTTGCTTTCCCTTTCCTTCCTTGCATTCCGTTACTCCTTGCTTGCTTTCCGTGCATTGCCTAGCCTTGCGTTGGCTTTCCTTAGCCTTGCCTCGCCTGACCGTGCTTTCCCATGCGTTACCCTTTCCTTGCCTTGCCGTGCATTGCCTATCGTGCGTTGTCGTGCCTTAGCCTTGTTTCCCCTTGCCGTGCCGTTCCTTCCGTTACACTTGCCTTTCTTTGCTTTCCCTTGCCTTCCTTACCTTCCGTTACTCTTTGCTTGCCTTCCGTGCATTGCCTAGCCTTGCGTTCTCGTGCCTTAGCCTTATCTCGCCTGACCGTGCAGTCCTTTGCTTTAAGCTTTACTTGCATTGTCGTGCATTGCCTAGCCTTGCGTTGTCGTGCATTAGCCTTGCCTAGCCTCACCGTGCCTTGCCTTGCGTTACCCTTTCCTTGCCTTGCCGTGCATTTCCTAGCCGTGTGTTGTCCTGCCTTAGCCTTGTTTCCCCTTGCCGTTGCGTGCCTTTTGTTACACTTGCCTTGCCTGGCTTTGCCTTGCCTTCCTTTCCTTCCGTTACTCTTTGCTTGCTTTCCGTGCATTGCCTAGCCTTGCGTTGTCATGCCTTAGCCTTGCATCGCCTGACCGTGCTTTCCGATGCGTTACCCTTTCCTTGCCTTGCCGTGCATTGCCTGGCCGTGCATTGTCGTGCCTTAGCCTTGTTTCCCCTTGCCGTGCCGTTCCTTCCGTTACACTTGCCTTTCCTTCCTTTCCCTTGCCTTCCTTACCTTCCGTTACTCTTTGCTTGCTTCCGTGCATTGCCTAGCCTGCGTTGCCGTGCCTTAGCCTTGTTTCCCCTTGCCGTGCCGTTCCTTCCGTTACCCTGGCCTTTCCTTCCTTTTCCTTGCCTTGCTTACCTTCCTTTACTCTTTACTTGCCTTCCCTGAATTTCCTAGCCATGCGTTGTCGTGCCTTAGCCTTATCTCGCCTGACCTTGCCTTCCTTTGCTTTAACTTTCCTTGCATTGTCGTGCATCGCCTAGCCATGCGTTTTCGTGCATTAGCCTTGCCTAGCCTCACCGTGCCTTTCCTTGCGTTACCGTTTGCTTGCCTTGCCGTGCATTGCCTAGCCGTGCCTTGTCGTGCCTTAGCCTTGTTTCCCCTTGCCGTGCCGTTCCTTCCGTTACACTTGCCTTTCTTTGCTTTCCCTTTCCTTCCTTACCTTCCGTTTCTCTTTGCTTGCCTTCCGTGCATTGCCTAGCCTTGGGTTGTCGTGCCTTAGCCTTGCCTCGCCTGACCGTGCTTTCCCATGCGTTACCCTTTCCTTGCCTTGCCGTGCATTTCCTAGCCGTGTGTTGTCGTGCCTTAGCCTTGTTTCCCCTTGACGTTGCGTGCCTTTTGTTACACTTGCCTTGCCTGGCTTTGCCTTGCCTTCCTTTCCTTCCGTTACTCTTTCCTTGCCTTGCCGTGCATTGCCAAGCCCTGCGTTGTCGTGCCATAGCCTTGTTTCCCCTTGCCGTGCCGTTCCTTCCGTTACACTTGCCTTTCTTTGCTTTCCCTTGCCTTCCTTACCTTCCGTTACTCTTTGCTTGGCTTCCGTGCATTGCCTAGCCTTGCGTTGTCGTGCCTTAGCCTTATTTCGCCTGACCGTGCCTTCCTTTGCTTTAAGCTTTCCTTGCATTGTCGTGCATTGCCTAGCCTTGCGTTGTCGTGCATTTGCCTTGCCTAGCCTCACCGTGCCTTGCCTTGCGTTACCCTTTCCTTGCCTTGCCGTGCATTGCCTAGCCGTGCGTTGTCGTGCCTTAGCCTTGATTCCCCTTGCCGTGGCGTGCCTTTTGTTACACTTGCCTTGCCTGGCTTTGCCTTGCCTTCCTTTCCTTCCGTTACTCTTTCCTTGCCTTGCCGTGCATTGCCTAGCCTTGCATTGTCGTGCCTTATCCTTGCCTCACCTGACCGTGCCTTCCCCTGCGTTACCCTTTCCTTGCCTTGCCGTGCATTGCCTAGCCCTGCGTTGCCGTGCCTTAGACTTGTTACCCCTTACCGTGCCGTTCCTTCCGTTACCCTTGGCTTCCCTTGCTTTCCCTTGCCTTCCTTGTGTTCCGTTGCTCTTTGCTTGCTTTCCGTGCATTGCCTAGCCTTGCGTTGTCATGCCTTAGCCTTGCATCGCCTGACCGTGCTTTCCCATGCGTTACCCTTTCCTTGCCTTGCCGTGCATTGCCTAGCCGTGCGTTGCCGTGCCTTAGCCTTGTTTCCCCTTGCCGTGCCGTTCCTTCCGTTACACTTGCCTTTCCTTCCTTTCCCTTGCCTTCCTTACCTTCCGTTACTCTTTGCTTGCTTCCGTGCATTGCCTAGCCTGCGTTGCCGTGCCTTAGCCTTGTTTCCCCTTGCCGTGCCGTTCCTTCCGTTACCCTGGCCTTTCCTTCCTTTTCCTTGCCTTGCTTACCTTCCTTTACTCTTTACTTGCCTTCCCTGAATTTCCTAGCCATGCGTTGTCGTGCCTTAGCCTTATCTCGCCTGACCTTGCCTTCCTTTGCTTTAACTTTCCTTGCATTGTCGTGCATCGCCTAGCCATGCGTTTTCGTGCATTAGCCTTGCCTAGCCTCACCGTGCCTTTCCTTGCGTTACCGTTTGCTTGCTTTGCCGTGCATTGCCTAGCCGTGCCTTGTCGTGCCTTAGCCTTGTTTCCCCTTGCCGTGCCGTTCCTTCCGTTACACTTGCCTTTCTTTGCTTTCCCTTTCCTTCCTTACCTTCCGTTTCTCTTTGCTTGCCTTCCGTGCATTGCCTAGCCTTGGGTTGTCGTGCCTTAGCCTTGCCTCGCCTGACCGTGCTTTCCCATGCGTTACCCTTTCCTTGCCTTGCCGTGCATTTCCTAGCCGTGTGTTGTCGTGCCTTAGCCTTGTTTCCCCTTGACGTTGCGTGCCTTTTGTTACACTTGCCTTGCCTGGCTTTGCCTTGCCTTCCTTTCCTTCCGTTACTCTTTCCTTGCCTTGCCGTGCATTGCCAAGCCCTGCGTTGTCGTGCCATAGCCTTGTTTCCCCTTGCCGTGCCGTTCCTTCCGTTACACTTGCCTTTCTTTGCTTTCCCTTGCCTTCCTTACCTTCCGTTACTCTTTGCTTGCCTTCCGTGCATTGCCTAGCCTTGCGTTGTCGTGCCTTAGCCTTATTTCGCCTGACCGTGCCTTCCTTTGCTTTAAGCTTTCCTTGCATTGTCGTGCATTGCCTAGCCTTTCGTTGTCGTGCATTAGCCTTGCCTAGCCTCACCGTGCCTTGCCTTGCGTTACCCTTTCCTTGACTTGCCGTGCATTGCCTATCCGTGCGTTGTCGTGCCTTAGCCTTGATTCCCCTTGCCGTGGCGTGCCTTTTGTTACACTTGCCTTGCCTGGCTTTGCCTTGCCTTCCTTTCCTTCCGGTACTCTTTCCTTGCCTTGCCGTGCATTGCCTAGCCTTGCATTGTCGTGCCTTATCCTTGCCTCACCTGACCGTGCCTTCCCCTGCGTTACCCTTTCCTTGCCTTGCCGTGCATTGCCTAGCCCTGCGTTGTCGTGCCTTAGCCTTCTTACCCCTTGCCGTGCCGTTCCTTCCGTTACTCTTGCCTTCCCTTGCTTTCCCTTGCCTTCCTTGCGTTCCGTTACTCTTTGCTTGCTTTCCGTGCATTGCCTAGCCTTGCGTTGTCATGCCTTAGCCTTGCATCGCCTGACCGTGCTTTCCCATGCGTTACCCTTTCCTTGCCTTGCCGTGCATTGCCTAGCGTACGTTGTCGTGCCTTAGCCTTGTTTCCCCTTGCCGTGCCGTTCCTTCCGTTACCATTGCCTTTCCTTGCTTTCCCTTGCCTTCCTTACCTTTCGTTACTCTTTGCTTGCCTTCCGTGCATTGCCTAGCCTTGCGTTGTCGTGCCTTAGCCTTATCTCGCCTGACCGTGCCTTCCTTTGCTTTAAGATTTCCTTGCATTGTCGTGCATTGCCTAGCCTTGCGTTGTCGTGCATTAACCTTGCCTAGCCTCACCGTGCCTTGCCTTGCGTTACCCTTTCCTTGCCTTGCCGTGCATTTCCTAGCCGTGTGTTGTCGTGCCTTAGCCTTGTTACCCCTTGCCGTTCCATTCCTTCCGTTACCCTTGCCTTCCCTTGCTTTCCCTTTCCTTCCTTGCATTCCGTTACTCCTTGCTTGCTTTCCGTGCATTGCCTAGACTTGCGTTGGCTTTCCTTAGCCTTACCTCGCCTGACCGTGCTTTCCCATGCGTTACCCTTTCCTTGCCTTGCCGTGAATTGCCTAGCGTGCGTTGTCGTGCCTTAGCCTTGTTTCCCCTTGCCGTGCCGTTCCTTCCGTTACCCTTGCCTTCCCTTGCTTTCCCTTTCCTTCCTTGCATTCCGTTACTCCTTGCTTGCTTTCCGTGCATTGCCTAGCCTTGCGTTGGCTTTCCTTAGCCTTGCCTCGCCTGACCGTGCTTTCCCATGCGTTACCCTTTCCTTGCATTCCCGTGCATTGCCTAGCGTGCGTTGTCGTGCCATAGCCTTGTTTCCCCTTGCCGTGCCGTTCCTTCCGTTACACTTGCCTTTCTTTGCTTTCCCTTGCCTTCCTTACCTTCCGTTACTCTTTGCTTGCCTTCCGTGCATTGCCTAGCCTTGCGTTGTCGTGCCTTAGCCTTATCTCGCCTGACCGTGCCTTCCTTTGCTTTAAGCTTTACTTGCATTGTCGTGCATTGCCTAGCCTTGCGTTGTCGTGCATTAGCCTTGCCTAGCCTCATCGTGCCTTGCCTTGCGTTACCCTTTCCTTGCCTTGCCGTGCATTTCCTAACCGTGTGTTGTCGTGCCTTAGCCTTGTTTCCCCTTGCCGTTGCGTGCCTTTTGTTACACTTGCCTTGCCTGGCTTTGCCTTGCCTTCCTTTCCTTCCGTTACTCTTTCCTTGCCTTGCCGTGCATTGCCAAGCCCTGCGTTGTCGTGCCATAGCCTTGTTTCCCCTTGCCGTGCCGTTCCTTCCGTTACACTTGCCTTTCTTTGCTTTCCCTTGCCTTCCTTACCTTCCGTTACTCTTTGCTTGGCTTCCGTGCATTGCCTAGCCTTGCGTTGTCGTGCCTTAGCCTTATTTCGCCTGACCGTGCCTTCCTTTACTTTAAGCTTTCCTTGCATTGTCGTGCATTGCCTAGCCTTGCGTTGTCGTGCATTTGCCTTGCCTAGCCTCACCGTGCCTTGCCTTGCGTTACCCTTTCCTTGCCTTGCCGTGCATTGCCTAGCCGTGCGTTGTCGTGCCTTAGCCTTGATTCCCCTTGCCGTGGCGTGCCTTTTGTTACACTTGCCTTGCCTGGCTTTGCCTTGCCTTCCTTTCCTTCCGGTACTCTTTCCTTGCCTTGCCGTGCATTGCCTAGCCTTGCATTGTCGTGCCTTATCCTTGCCTCACCTGACCGTGCCTTCCCCTGCGTTACCCTTTCCTTGCCTTGCCGTGCATTGCCTAGCCCTGCGTTGCCGTGCCTTAGACTTGTTACCCCTTACCGTGCCGTTCCTTCCGTTACCCTTGGCTTCCCTTGCTTTCCCTTGCCTTCCTTGTGTTCCGTTGCTCTTTGCTTGCTTTCCGTGCATTGCCTAGCCTTGCGTTGTCATGCCTTAGCCTTGCATCGCCTGACCGTGCTTTCCCATGCGATACCCTTTCCTTGCCTTTCCGTGCATTGCCTAGCCGTGCGTTGTCGTGCCTTAGCCTTGTTTCCCCTTGCCGTGCCGTTCCTTCCGTTACACTTGCCTTTCCTTCCTTTCCCTTGCCTTCCTTACCTTCCGTTACTCTTTGCTTGCTTCCGTGCATTGCCTAGCCTGCGTTGCCGTGCCTTAGCCTTGTTTCCCCTTGCCGTGCCGTTCCTTCCGTTACCCTGGCCTTTCCTTCCTTTTCCTTGCCTTGCTTACCTTCCTTTACTCTTTACTTGCCTTCCCTGAATTTCCTAGCCATGCGTTGTCGTGCCTTAGCCTTATCTCGCCTGACCTTGCCTTCCTTTGCTTTAACTTTCCTTGCATTGTCGTGCATCGCCTAGCCATGCGTTTTCGTGCATTAGCCTTGCCTAGCCTCACCGTGCCTTTCCTTGCGTTACCGTTTGCTTGCCTTGCCGTGCATTGCCTAGCCGTGCCTTGTCGTGCCTTAGCCTTGTTTCCCCTTGCCGTGCCGTTCCTTCCGTTACACTTGCCTTTCTTTGCTTTCCCTTTCCTTCCTTACCTTCCGTTTCTCTTTGCTTGCCTTCCGTGCATTGCCTAGCCTTGGGTTGTCGTGCCTTAGCCTTGCCTCGCCTGACCGTGCTTTCCCATGCGTTACCCTTTCCTTGCCTTGCCGTGCATTTCCTAGCCGTGTGTTGTCGTGCCTTAGCCTTGTTTCCCCTTGACGTTGCGTGCCTTTTGTTACACTTGCCTTGCCTGGCTTTGCCTTGCCTTCCTTTCCTTCCGTTACTCTTTCCTTGCCTTGCCGTGCATTGCCAAGCCCTGCGTTGTCGTGCCATAGCCTTGTTTCCCCTTGCCGTGCCGTTCCTTCCGTTACACTTGCCTTTCTTTGCTTTCCCTTGCCTTCCTTACCTTCCGTTACTCTTTGCTTGCCTTCCGTGCATTGCCTAGCCTTGCGTTGTCGTGCCTTAGCCTTATTTCGCCTGACCGTGCCTTCCTTTGCTTTAAGCTTTCCTTGCATTGTCGTGCATTGCCTAGCCTTTCGTTGTCGTGCATTAGCCTTGCCTAGCCTCACCGTGCCTTGCCTTGCGTTACCCTTTCCTTGACTTGCCGTGCATTGCCTATCCGTGCGTTGTCGTGCCTTAGCCTTGATTCCCCTTGCCGTGGCGTGCCTTTTGTTACACTTGCCTTGCCTGGCTTTGCCTTGCCTTCCTTTCCTTCCGGTACTCTTTCCTTGCCTTGCCGTGCATTGCCTAGCCTTGCATTGTCGTGCCTTATCCTTGCCTCACCTGACCGTGCCTTCCCCTGCGTTACCCTTTCCTTGCCTTGCCGTGCATTGCCTAGCCCTGCGTTGTCGTGCCTTAGCCTTCTTACCCCTTGCCGTGCCGTTCCTTCCGTTACTCTTGCCTTCCCTTGCTTTCCCTTGCCTTCCTTGCGTTCCGTTACTCTTTGCTTGCTTTCCGTGCATTGCCTAGCCTTGCGTTGTCATGCCTTAGCCTTGCATCGCCTGACCGTGCTTTCCCATGCGTTACCCTTTCCTTGCCTTGCCGTGCATTGCCTAGCGTACGTTGTCGTGCCTTAGCCTTGTTTCCCCTTGCCGTGCCGTTCCTTCCGTTACCATTGCCTTTCCTTGCTTTCCCTTGCCTTCCTTACCTTTCGTTACTCTTTGCTTGCCTTCCGTGCATTGCCTAGCCTTGCGTTGTCGTGCCTTAGCCTTATCTCGCCTGACCGTGCCTTCCTTTGCTTTAAGATTTCCTTGCATTGTCGTGCATTGCCTAGCCTTGCGTTGTCGTGCATTAACCTTGCCTAGCCTCACCGTGCCTTGCCTTGCGTTACCCTTTCCTTGCCTTGCCGTGCATTTCCTAGCCGTGTGTTGTCGTGCCTTAGCCTTGTTACCCCTTGCCGTTCCATTCCTTCCGTTACCCTTGCCTTCCCTTGCTTTCCCTTTCCTTCCTTGCATTCCGTTACTCCTTGCTTGCTTTCCGTGCATTGCCTAGACTTGCGTTGGCTTTCCTTAGCCTTACCTCGCCTGACCGTGCTTTCCCATGCGTTACCCTTTCCTTGCCTTGCCGTGAATTGCCTAGCGTGCGTTGTCGTGCCTTAGCCTTGTTTCCCCTTGCCGTGCCGTTCCTTCCGTTACCCTTGCCTTCCCTTGCTTTCCCTTTCCTTCCTTGCATTCCGTTACTCCTTGCTTGCTTTCCGTGCATTGCCTAGCCTTGCGTTGGCTTTCCTTAGCCTTGCCTCGCCTGACCGTGCTTTCCCATGCGTTACCCTTTCCTTGCATTCCCGTGCATTGCCTAGCGTGCGTTGTCGTGCCATAGCCTTGTTTCCCCTTGCCGTGCCGTTCCTTCCGTTACACTTGCCTTTCTTTGCTTTCCCTTGCCTTCCTTACCTTCCGTTACTCTTTGCTTGCCTTCCGTGCATTGCCTAGCCTTGCGTTGTCGTGCCTTAGCCTTATCTCGCCTGACCGTGCCTTCCTTTGCTTTAAGCTTTACTTGCATTGTCGTGCATTGCCTAGCCTTGCGTTGTCGTGCATTAGCCTTGCCTAGCCTCATCGTGCCTTGCCTTGCGTTACCCTTTCCTTGCCTTGCCGTGCATTTCCTAACCGTGTGTTGTCGTGCCTTAGCCTTGTTTCCCCTTGCCGTTGCGTGCCTTTTGTTACACTTGCCTTGCCTGGCTTTGCCTTGCCTTCCTTTCCTTCCGTTACTCTTTCCTTGCCTTGCCGTGCATTGCCTAGCCCTGCGTTGTCCTGCCATAGCCTTGTTTCCTCTTGCCGTGCCGTTCCTTCCGTTACACTTGCCTTTCTTTGCTTTTCCTTGCCTTCCTTACCTTCCGTTACTCTTTGCTTGCCTTCCGTGCATTGCCTAGCCTTGCGTTGTCGTGCCTTAGCCTTATCTCGCCTGACCGTGCCTTCCTTTGCTTTAAGCATTCCTTGCATTGTCGTGCATTGCCTAGCCTTGCGTTGTCGTGCATTAGCCTTGCCTAGCCTCACCGTGACTTGCCTTGCGTTACCCTTCCCTTGCCTTGCCGTGCATTGCCTAGCCGTGCGTTGTCGTGCCTTAGCCTTGATTCCCCTTGCCGTGGCGTGCCTTTTGTTACACTTGCCTTGCCTGGCTTTGCCTTGCCTTCCTTTCCTTCCGGTATTCTTTCCTTGTCTTGCCGTGCATTGCCTAGCCTTGCATTGTCGTGCCTTATCCTTGCCTCACCTGACCGTGCCTTCCCCTGCGTTACCCTTTCCTTGCCTTGCCGTGCATTTCCTAGCCGTGTGTTGTCGTGCCTTAGCCTTCTTACCCCTTGCCGTGCCGTTCCTTCCGTTACCCTTGCCTTCCCTTGCTTTCCCTTGCCTTCCTTGCGTTCCGTTACTCTATGCTTGCTTTCCGTGCATTGCCTAGCCTTGCGTTGTCATGCCTTAGCCTTCCT